>NC_142789.1:26323872-26643872 GCF_988280905.1 Pimephales promelas
TTTTTTTCTTTTAATGCCATCCAATTAATAAGAATGGCATTGTTGCTTGTTACTGTAGTAGATCTCAGCTTCTCAGTTAGCACTGCATGTTTACTGGACAATGTTACAGTAATCATTTGACACATTTGTCATTAACAAAAGGTCTGCGGAGGAAATTGAATTTAACAGCTTGTTGGAGCCAAACACAATAAGATTGAATTAGTCGCTATAATGTGCTGTCAGATATATGACAACAACCTGCAGGGAGCGTTTAAAGCTCTCGGGAGATAAGGTGAGAGGGGCATTAAGCAGGAAAAACAACTAAACACGACCCATGGTGAGTCAAGCTGCCCGTCCTGACCCTCACCAAAAACATGTCCATTACACACCTCTGTCCGTGAGCGACACTTAGATGTCATTACACCCAGTCACAGAACACAATCACTCACACTCCCAGAATAGATTTTTAAATTGTCTTGTTGCACATGCGTTTTATTTTAAACTAACTGTTGCCACCAGCTCTTATTTGTGCCTGTGATTTGATCGCTGGAAACACTCAAAAGTGTAGACTGCATATTTCCCGTGCTCGGTTTGAAACGCATTCACAATCAAGAAGAAAATGGACACATTATTCAAAAATGTGTTTGTCTATATATATTGTATTTGTACTCAACCCAGGAGGGCTGGAAGAGTAGGTTACGTCAGATTTGAGGAACTCACGAAAACAGATTATCTGTATTCTTTCAGGTTCCCAGCATCCTCTCAGCAGAGCTCTACTGAAAGCAACAGCTACATTTTAGCATTGATCAGCATGTGTGTTTTTTGAATTATTTGGTTTGCAATTGGTTGAATTTTCTCAACAGCATGTGCTTCTGAAATTCTGGGTTATTTATAATCTCTTGGTTATTTATTCGGCAATCCAGTGCTGGGTTATTTTGACCTTGTTTGGGTTTTATCCATTAATGCTGGGTTGTGGCATATTGCTGGCTCAGTCACCTTGAACTTTAAAGGTTAAATAATACAAATTCTCTGTTAAGGCTGTATAAGACGGGGACAAATCTTATTTTATTCAATTATTTTAATGCTCAAAAACATTTAGCAAATGTTTTAGGAGGCAGCAAGAGCATTCTCTGGAAATCAGTGGGAAGCAAAGTTACAAACAGCGTTACCTTGTCTGTCGGACATTTAAAGGGATAGTTCACTTTGAAATTAATTTTTGATATGTTTTAGTTTACCTCAAGGGCATCCAAGATGTAGGTGTCTTTGTTTCCGCAGTAATTTCAATTTTGATATTTTTAGGTCAAACCGTTCTTGTCTGTCAGTCATATAATGGAGGTCTATGGTCACCACCTCAAAGATAAGTCCAAATTAAACATGATTTAATGACTCGTAAATGTAAGTACACATTGATGGCCTAAGACACGAAACGAGCGGTTTGTGTGAGAAAGAACAGTATTTGTATCGTTTTTACCTCTTGTAACTCTCGTTTCGTGTCTTAAAATAAGCAGTTGGATATTTATATAATAATGATTATACTGACCATTGTAACTGGTCACAATAAGGCTTGCAAGCTTTAGTCTATTCCTAAGGCCGACAGACGGATGGGCGGCGCCAACAATGACAGTGGGGTATTTCATGCCATCCTAATTAGGATGGATGCGCTCAGTGGTGCAGTAAGTGTAACTAAATTTATTGTCTAATTTTGGTGTGTTGCCAAAAGGGGTAAAATCCCCAGCTGTGTTGTGACTACATTGCACGTGTTTGCTTCTGTAATGGAAGCCAGGATGATGTACAACCTGTGTAAAAATAGGATGTCTGGGGTGTGCAGCATTAGGGACTGTTGTTATTAAAGCTGAGGGATTTCTAAGACACTAAAACTCAGATCTGACCCTGTATTTGGCCTTCATACTACACTAGAAATATGTCATGTCAGTGAATTTTTCTTTGTCAGCCATGAAGATATGATTATATACTTAGATTTACAAGTTTAGATTGTGAAAAGGAAGGAAATGTATGGAAGTTTGTTTCCTCCACGGAATGAAAAAAAAAGGTATTTGAGTAGATGACACTTTATCTTGGAACTCACAATTCTGTTTTCTTTTCAGCCACAAAAAAAATGGTAATTATGACTTTATCTCAAAATTCATACTTTATATCTCGCAATTAGGACTTTTTATCTCGCAATTAGGACTTTTTTTCTTGCAATTCTTACTTTTTATCTCGCAATTTAGACTTTTTCTTTCGCAATTAGGACTTTTTTTCTTGCAATTCTGACTTTTATCTCAAAATTCTTACTTTTTATCTCGCAATTATGATTTTTTATCTCACAATTTTGACTTTATTACGCAATTATGAATTTTTATGTCAAAATTTACTTTTTATCTCGCAATTCTGACTTTTTATCTCGCAAGTATGACTTTTTATCTTACAATTATGACTTTTTATCTCACTATTCTGACTTTTTATCTCACAATTATGACTTTTTATCTCAAAATTCAGACTTTTTATCTCGCAATTCTGACTTTTTATCTCAAAATTCAGACTTTTTATCTTGCAATTCTGACTATCTCTCGCAATTATGACTTTTTACATCAAAATTCTGACTTTTTATCTCACTATTCTGACTTTATCTCGCATTTATGACTTTACTTCAAAATTCTGACTTTTTATCTCACAATTATGACTTTCTATCTTGCAATTCTCACTTTTTATCACGCAATTCTGAGAAAAAGCCATAATTTCAAGAAAAAACAATCAAATTGTAAGATATTTTCAATTTAACAAAAAAGATTCTGAGAATTCAGAGAGAATTATGAGATGAAATGTCACAATTACCTTTTTTATTTTTATTTTATTTCTGTGGCAGAAACAAGCTTCCATTAAAAAAAAGATTGAATCTTTTTTGGGAAAGATCTCTCTTACTCTCTAGAGTATTTTTTGGATGCACTCCAGTAATTTTTCAAACTTGAAAGTGTGCTCTATTATCAGCTCCATGTGTTTATATAACCCCTCTCCCTAATGAGAGGGTACAGTACAAAAATGTAGGTCATGGGCATCTGAACAAGATTTTAGGCGTTAATTAAACTATGTCCGCTGCCATGGCTTTAAATCAAATCTATTGAGAATGTGGTCATTAGCTGCTAAACAACTTGATGAGCTCTGATAAAATTAGGATGTGAGCTCAGATCAATGTGGTGTAATTATGTCACGGTGATTGTGTGTGTGTGTGTGTGTGATATCAGGTCATGATCATGATTGCTGTTTATTGTTGGTTATGTAACTATATGACTTGAGGCCACACGCTCAGCCCCTATGCTGATAAAAATAACTAAAATACAATGCAGGCCAAGTTACCTTCAAATCACTCGTGATTCAATGATTCTGTCATCAGGAGAGGGCAATGAGCGGTCCTGTTTTAGTAAGGGTGAGTTTGCGGTTGGAAGCTCGGCTGGGATCTGGGACATAGGGTTGTTTTTAGCTGCAGATTTCAGGCCTTATTGCCGTCTAATTTCATTACACCGCTGCCCTTGTAGAGAGGTAAATGACAAATGTGCAGATGTCACTACCACCTTTTCTCTCTCGCTCTTCGTTTTTCATTCTTGGAAAATCTAAACAAGTTTTCTCGGCATGACAGCAAAAAATGACATTGCCAAAGCTGTTCTTACCCAGTTTTTTTAAGTTGGAAGACCAGCTAAACACCAGACTGATTAAACCAGAAAAATTACTAGTTGTTTTGCTTACACTTTATTTTGATTTTCCCCTTTAGGTTTTCTGTTGACTATAAATAACATCACTAACTCTCATTGGAGTATTATTAGACTGGTAGAGTTACTTAGCCTCCTGTTGTGGGAGCATCACAAATAAAGTGTTAACTGATATTAAACGCACATGTCTAATCCTCTAATGTTGGTGAAACATTTCTTATAATTAAAAGAATGTCTTAAAGGGACCATCAAAATAAAGTACCATTTTTCCCCCAGCATGGTAATAATAACAGCAAAATAACTGCAGCTATAGTTTGAAATAGCTAGTCTAAATTGGTCTCCCAGCCTAATCAGTTGAAAAGTGTCTAAAACCAGTCTAAGACCAGCCAACATACCAGCCTGACCAGCTTTGGCTGGTGTAAAATGGGTGTTTGAAAAGGGAATGTATATGAGCTGGTCACTTTCATGAAATAAAATTGATTGAATTTAATTTAAAAATATATTTATTTAAAAAATGTATATTAAAAATATACCTAAACATGCAGCATCTAAAAGCACTGAGTAGTATTGCAGCATGATGGATGGATTATATAGACGATTACGTCTGCATCCCAATTTTGTGCTTTTGTTACATGTTATTGCATCAGGTAGAAATAAAAGCACACTGCAGAACACAAGCAATGTCATGCTCATAATGGAGCGCATTACAGGTTTTATTGTTGCCACTGGCATTGTCATAAAGGAATAACCTCAAAAATTGTCTTTATTACTTTTATGTGTATTGTGCTTCATTCATTTGTTGGTTTGTGTTGTATGTGTTGTATTCAGGACCCAATCCTTTGTGTAAACCTATCCCACACATACACATTTAATGAAAAACGTGCAAATTATTCTAATTAATAACAAAATCATTTGGTCAGTAGTTACCCCTTTAGTTCCCATTTATGGGTTAAAGAATGTTAAACATTTGGGTTCACCTCGTAGCAGTTTAAAGTGGTAAAACTAGTTGGTTATGAATGTGAGTGCAGAGAATACTTGCTAATGAATGACTCATTCTGTTCTCATGTGATTCTCATTCATATCTGTAGTAGAAACGTTGAGGCCAGTTATGCATTGAAGCTTGGGTTAAGGCAGGGATTGAGCAAAATATGCACAAAAATAATAGTGATTGCCTCAGCAAAACTATTTGTTATTTTGAAACAATATCTGTATGACAGCAGACAAGAAAGCAGTCAAAATCTATTGAGGGAAAGGCTTTTGTTTGTTTGTGTGTGTCTTTCAGTTCAAATTCTCAGAGTTTGCATCTTGGAGAACGTTGTAGCCTTCCAATTCCTCGAACCGAATCAATGATTGTCAGATACGTGTAGTTCCCCTGCTATATCACTGACTAGAAAATACCATGGTCTTTTGCACATTGGACTGTACTATTTTCCTGTTTATTGGGCACATTTTGTGTTACTCTATGAGCCGGTGAACTTTGCTTAAGTGTTTCTGTAATATGCTGTTCTTTATAAGCCTATAATGGTTCAATTCCTCCATTGCTTGTGCATAAGGTGTTGAAAAAGCAGCTCAGGTCTATCTCTGTTTCATTATTGCGCTGAATAGAAGTAGGTGCTTAGAAGTAAACACAGTGATGATGTATTCAGACAGGGGCTTAAGTGCAAGAACCTGTTACACAAACACTCAGAGTAGATTTGTAGCAGACAGATGGGAAAGATTTTATAGCGATTTTCTACTTCTAATGGGTTACATCATTCAGTAATAGGTTTTAAAGGGTGACTGTGGCTGAGAACATGATCTTTTCTCTTCATATCCAAATAAAAGAGGTCATGTGCGATTAGGACACGTATTAAAAAGACTTTGAGGTGATTGTTAAAAAATGTTAACCCTAGATTGGAGAGATTAAATGGATAAAAACAGACTTTTTCAGTCTAGGAATAGATAGGCTACCTTGAGGGTTTTCACTAAAGGCCCAGTTTTGGTGTCTAATCTTCCATTGATATGCAACATCATCGTGCCGTCAGGTTGACATGAATGCAATTTCATTTAGTCATGTGTAAATTAAATCATGTAGTTCATGAAATCTCATCTCAGTGTTTTGACTTTGCAGTGGTTTTCATACTTTTTGAGTCCAATGATTCCCAATTATTAATGCTGATCCTTTGAGGAATACCCCAATTATGAAAACAATTATACAGTTTCATGTATAATATAATATGTATATGTGATGTTAACTAATTGTTTCAGAAACAAATTATTTTCACTGTACTGACGCCAAAGAAATGATTTACTTTGTATTAAGTTAAGTGTTTATTTTTTCTACACACTTTAAAGTAATGTTAGATGCATAAACCTGAAGAGAACTGTTTAATTGAACTAAAAATATAATATAATAAAATAATATAACACGCGAACCCAAGACGTTATAAATCCTTTAGCGTGAATATGACACGCACACCTAAACTTAGCCCTCACAGCACGTGTTATATTAACGATAACGGGTGCCATGTGCGTAGTATAGCGCTGTTTTGTCATATAGCGTTCTATATGACGTTAAAGGATGAGAATGCGTTGGAAACATCAGGTATGTTGGTATGCAAAGGCTGTGAAACTCACTGTGAAACATATTTGCTGAGTCAGCTTTATTAGTACTGACCTTGGCTTTGCTGAAGAAGATGCCAGTTTTACAATTTGTTCTCCACAGAGATCTCTTCTTGTGTTTTTCTGCATGTGTTTGTTGCCAAGTTGCTCTGAAGCGCCATGTAATGTTACAGATGGCCGCTCAGCGAGGAGTCCTGCATGTGACGTTAAGAAACATTGACAGACCTCATCTGGGTCTTACTGGTTTCTCCTAGTTTTACTCTCTCTGCTATAGTATAGTTGTGTTTTCTTTCTAAGCTTTTTAAACCAAAGTACTGCTATTTTCTAAAATCATCTCTTAAACCTACACTATGTAACTCTTTTAGTTTATTCTTAGCTAGTTCTTTCAAAAATATATGTGCTGCTCATTAATGTATATTTACTTCGTTCAAGTAATAAAGTATTCTCGTGAGAGTATAATATGCCACTGAAAATACATACGGGTAAGGGCTTCTAATGTCGGTCGCCATGTTGCCCCTCCATCTTGAAAGTACATTAGCCAAAGAGGGACATACCCGTTAATTCAAGCTTCGCCTTTCGCGTTTACATTTGAGTTAACGCTCATGGACATGGCCATGTTAATCTTGGACTACATTGGCCACCGTAGGAGTTAAAATGAAATCGGAATTAAGAGGAACAGAAACTAATATTCACTGGATGGTCATATACCTTTTCACAGCTAGATGGGGGTAAAAATCACACAGTGTAGCTTTAAAGGTTGGGTAGGCATTTTTTTTTTACTATTCTGGTTTAAATTATCTTCATATCCTGATTGCAATCAATAATAGAAGACCAAAAATGTTTCGTCTAAATGATATAATGTCCTTCCTGTCTGTATTTCACCTCCGGCTCGTGCAAAGAGTCACCGGGCACCGCTAACAAACAACAGTCGCCTTTTACAGTTCCTCCTGAACCAAAACAAAAATAACCGTAATTGCAAGATGGCAACCTGTGATGTTCTATCAACAACAAGTACTAGCAAGTACTAGTACTAGCAAGTACTAGCTCTGTAAGTTGTTTGCGTTCATTATTATTGTAATGTTATGTCCTTTGAGACATGAGGTAATTTGTCTCTAAGAATCTGTTCTGGCTGTGCGCATTCATGTGGTTTGGACGAGGCATGGCTTTGGAGACGCTCTGAAGGGAGGGATCAAATCCTTTCAAAGCTAGCTCGCTATTGCTAGCCATTGCTAACTTTAAAGGAATAGTTGACACAAAAATGGAAATTCTTTCATTATTTACTTACCTTCAGGTCTTTTTGTGTTTCATGGAAATATTCATGAATAATGAGCAATTAAACTCCAATTTAAGACCATAAATACAAGTCATGTACTAAATGCATGTGAGATTATTTGAGGAACTGATCATGTAGCAGATGTTGGGGGATTCCTTTTCAGTGTGTATCTGTCTCGTGGTGTTTTAGTGTCTGTGAACTTTGTGTTTCAGTTACTATTAATGTTCGTTTTGGAGGTTTAGCTGTAGTTCTGCAATTACTGAAAGTGTGTATGACACATTATGTCTAACTTAGTGACATCATCAGCACTTCTCTCTCGGGACTGCAGTGTGAAAAAAGGGCTGTGCTCACAGCCAAGCACAAACTACCAGTAGTGACTGCCAGGGACAGTTGAACCCAATTTGTTACAGTGGCTTCTCGTGTTTACTGGAGACGTAACACTATATCAGTCCGCTGGGAGCTGAAACGCCACTGTATCCATGAAGACTGTGCATTCTCAAAATCAGCTGTCATATACATATTCACGTGCATTACATAAACTACATATCAAATGTTTGGAGTGTGTGTGGAAAAAAGGTACTGTTTGTTTGGAAACCAGCAGGACGTTTTGAAGGCTATACAGTCAGTCAGATTTAGTTCTTATTGTTTTGAAATGTTGGCAGATCTAGGGCATTTCCCACTTTAGCTTCCTTTGGCCATGAGGCCCTTGTATTCATCCAACAACAATAACTCATTTTACCCTCTCTGAGTGTTCTGTTACAGGAATTGTTTGTGTTTTTGCTCCAGGAGTTGCAGCTGGCATTATGGTAAATGCTTATTTCCACTGGCACTGACATTTACGTGCAGTGCTCTATGTTTTGGCTTTTTTGGGGGAAGTTTATAGCCTTGAATACGAGCTCAAGGATTGTAAAACAGTTTCAATTTCTTTATACTCACTAATCTGACTTAATGGAAGAGAAGTGTTTGGTTGAGGGAAGTCATGTGTGCATGACTCTTGTGCTGGCTGTGCATGTGAGATGGGTGTGAAAACGTCAGTTATTTAGTTCCTTGACACTAGAGACATTGAACCTGTCGCACTGGTAAAAGAAAATGCATTTGCAACATGTTGGGTGTGACTTTAAATTAAGAACATGTATGAATGTGAACAACACAAAGTAATAGAAATGAGTCATACCTAAAAATTAAATATGTATTAGGTGCATTCAAGCCCTGCCGTGTGATTTATCTTCTGAGTTGGTACAAAGTAGCAGCATACTTTCGGAGGCATGGAAAACTACTTATGAAGCTAGATAGTAAAAAAGCAGTGAACACATGAGAAACAGTGCTACAGACATGAATGATGGATGTGTTTTTAAGGTGTTTGATCCCAGGAGAGACTTGAGCCATGGAATATCATAGACTTGTAGAGCGATCTGGCTGGGTGGCACTGAGAACAGCTTAGCAATCACCGGAATAACCTTGCAACCACTTGGCAACACAACCACTTAGAACACACTTATAATCACCAGAATATCCTTGCAACCACTTGGCAACACCATAGAAACCACATAGAACACCATAGCAATCACTAGTATGCATTGAAACCACTTGGCAACACCATAGAAACCACTTAGAACACACTTATAATCACCAGAATATCCTTGCAACCACTTGGCAACACCATAGAAACCACATAGAACACCATAGCAATCACTAGAATGCCTTGAAACCACTTGGCAACACCATAGAAACCACATAGAACACCATAGCAATCACTAGAATGCCTTGAAACCACTTGGCAACACCATAGAAACCACTTAGAACACACTTATAATCACCAGAATATCCTTGCAACCACTTGGCAACACCATAGAAACCACATAACCAAAATAATCCAAGGTTTTTATTTAACACCGTGGCTAGACTAACAAATAAACAGACATCACCAGAGCAAAATATACCGTTACAGTTTAGTAGTAATGATTTTATGAATTACTTCAACGCGAAAATAGAAAGCATCCGAAACAAAATTATAAATGTACAATCCGCTATGGTGTCTTATGATTCAGCTTCAATTATGGACCCTCTAGAACAACTAAACCGCTTTACAACGATAGGACAGGAGGAGCTAAATAAACTTATCATTGCATCTAAACCAACAACTTGTTTATTAGATCCAATACCCACTAAACTACTGAAAGAACTATTACCTGTAGTGGAAGAGCCTCTCCTCAATATTATTAACTCGTCTTTATCTTTAGGTCATGTCCCAAAAATATACAAGCTGGCTGTAATAAAACCGCTCATTAAGAAACCGCAATTAGACCCAAATAACTTGGCAAATTACAGACCCATTTCAAATCTTCCATTTATGTCCAAAATACTTGAAAAAGTAGTGTCCGCTCAATTGTGCTCTTTCCTGCAAGAAAATGATATCTATGAAAAATTCCAGTCAGGATTCAGACCGCATCATAGTACAGAAACTGCGCTAGTTAAAGTTACAAATGATTTACTTTTAGCTTCTGACCAAGGCTGTATCTCAATACTAGTCCTACTTGATCTTAGCGCTGCGTTCGACACTATAGATCATAAAATACTCTTGGATCGACTACAAAACTTCACCGGTGTTCAGGGACAGGCATTAAGCTGGTTTAGATCGTACTTATCGGACCGTTCTCATTTTGTCTGTTTAAATGGGAAAAAATCAAAGATAACATCAGTAGACTATGGAGTACCGCAAGGATCGGTTTTAGGCCCTCTGCTATTCTCAATATATATGCTGCCACTTGGTAATATTATAAGAAAACATGGAATTAATTTCCACTGTTACGCTGACGACACTCAATTATATATTTCATCACGACCAGATGAAAACACTAACTCATCTAAAATGACAGAGTGTCTCAAAGATATAAAATGCTGGATGACGCGTAATTTCCTGCTATTAAATTCAGATAAAACGGAGGTATTACTTATTGGTCCAAAAACCTACTCACAAAACCTCTTACAATACAACTTTAATATAGACGGATGTCCTGTTACTTTATCCACAACAGTAAAAGACCTGGGTGTTATACTAGACCGCAACTTGTCATTCGAAAATCATATTTCATATGTTACAAGAACAGCCTTTTTCCACCTTAGAAACATTGCTAAGCTACGTAACATGCTATCTATTTCTGATGCAGAAAAATTAGTTCACGCATTCATGACCTCGAGACTAGATTACTGTAATGCTTTATTAGCTGGTTGTCCTGCATCCTCAATAAACAAGCTACAGTTAGTACAAAATGCAGCTGCTAGAGTTCTTACTAGGTCAAGAAAATATGATCATATAACACCGATTTTATCATCTCTACACTGGTTACCTATTAAGTTCCGCATCAACTACAAAATACTACTACTGACCTATAAAGCCCTAAATGGTTTAGCACCTATGTACTTAACGGACCTTCTTTCGCCCTACAATCCACCGCGTTCCTTAAGATCACTAAATTCAAGGCTTCTGGTCATTCCTAGGATATCGAAGTCCAGTAAAGGAGGGAGGGCGTTCTCGCATTTAGCTCCAAAACTCTGGAATGGCCTTCCCGATACGGTCCGAGCCTCTGACTCGCTGACACAGTTCAAAACTAGATTAAAGACGCATCTCTTTAGTCAAGCATTCACATAATGCTTACCTTCTAGTCCTCTGTTATGCCATACGGAACCGTTTGCCACTGAAACTGCTTAACGCACCAGTGGGGCTCGACAGCCTCTTAGACAAACGGGTCGGCGCGTATGGTTGGGTTGCGGAGAGTTCGGGTTACGGAGAGTTTGTGAGTTATAACGGAAATTATTATGAACATCAGCTATGCTAATTATTTCCCATCTGCCTTTCTGCTGTTATCTCGGGACGCTTGTCCCGAGAAAAATGGCGTTCGTCAGGTCCAGTTTTGTGTCCAGCCTCTCACGGGGATTTCGGATGCCCCAACGCCTGTGATGAGACGACTCAACGCCTGTGATGAGACGACTCAACGCCTGCGATATGTTATGGCGCCGTTTGATTCATAAACAATATTTATATTTAATATTTATATTTAAACAATATGAATGTAAGCCAGAGGAGAACTGGCCCCCGACTGAGCCTGGGTTCTCCCAAGGTTTTTTCTCCATCCAATCTGATGGAGTTTGGTTCCTTGCCACTGTCGCCTTGCTTTTGGCTTGCTTTGAGCTTGCTCAGTTGGGGTTATTTATTTAGTGTTTAGCAATGTTGTTGATCTGTGTTGTGCTACTTACATGTTATCACTGTGAAGCTGCTTTGATACAATCTGTATTGTGAAAAGCGCTATATAAATAAATGTGACTTGACTTGACTTGACATAGAACACCATAGCAATCACTAGTATGCATTGAAACCACTTGGCAACACCATAGAAACCACTTAGAACACACTTATAATCACCAGAATATCCTTGCAACCACTTGCCAACACCATAGAAACCACATAGAACACACTTATAATCACCAGAATATCCTTGCAACCACTTGCCAACACCATAGAAACCACATAGAACACCATAGCAATCACTAGAATGCCTTGAAACCACTTGGCAACACCATAGAAACCACATAGAACACACTTATAATCACCAGAATATCCTTGCAACCACTTGCCAACACCATAGAAACCACATAGAACACCCTAGCAATCATTAGAATACCTTGAAACCACTTGGCAACGCCCTAGCAACCACTTAGAACATCCTAATAATTGCAACCACTTGACATCATCATAGAAAACAACTATAAAACCCTTGCAACCACTTGGCAACACCCTAGCAACCACTTAGAACACCCTAATAATCACCAAAATACTCTTGCAACCACTTGGCAACGCCCTAGCAACCACTTAGATCAACATAATAATCACCATAATACCCTTGAAACCATTTGGAAACATCATAGAAACCACCTAACACCCTAGTAACCACAAGAATACCCTTGCAACCACTTGCCCAAGCAATGGCCTAGCAACCAACTAGAATACCATAGAAACCACCTGAACACCCTAGAAACTATTGAGATTACCTTACCAACCACTTGGCAACACCGTTAAAATGGACCCTAGAAACGATTTAGCAGAGTCCTGTCAACAAATTCCCAACACCCTAGTAATAACCAGAATACTCTAGCAACTATGAAGACCCTGGTAACCACCAAAACACCTTGTCAACGGCCAAGAACATCCTAGCAATCACTTAGCAGCATCCTAGCAACCACCAAATGCCCTAGCAACCACTTATCAATGCCTTAGCCACCACCCACCCAAGCATCTGCAAAGCAAATCACTAAAAACTGCATAGCTTTATCCTGGTAAAGTAATGTAAAAATCTAGTTAACATTGTGAAATGTTCACGCATGGCTCAATGTTGTTCACAAAGATTATAGCAATCTGTCCAGCTTGACCCAGCAGCAGCTCTTGCCTGCCTTTCTCCCTGCCAAAGGAAAATCATGGAAAAATTCCTTTGTTTGCTAAATCACCTTTCAAAGCCATTGTTTCACAGACATTCCTCTAATGCTCAAGCCATTCGTCAGATGGACTGAAGTTGTTTTTTGACTAGCTGCTAGCTGTCGGGCTAATTTCCCCTCTGCTGTTGCTGGTCTTGATCTCGAGTCCCCAGAGCCCTCAAACCTCCACATCCACTTCCTGTTTACGCTCTGTGCAGTGGCCTGAGCTTTTCAGACCACCGGAGGTACAAAAGCACGGCTCGTACGAAAAAGAGGAAGGATAACACACAGTTATAGAGCTTGTAAAGAGAAATGTTGCAAGTGGCATGGCGGTGTGATTTCGAGGTGTTGAGTGTTCAGAGAACATGTAGTTTCCTGTGCTGCTTCTACAGAGGAGAGAAACCTGTTTGGAGCATGAACAATTAATACCTGATTTCTTTTTCTTCTTCTTTTATAAACAAAGTTCGGGAGGAGCACGTTCAAACAATCATTGCAATCAACTTGTCATCAAACAATTATCATGTCAATCCCATCAGCACGAGAGGAAGCATAAATATATTCACTCCGTCAACTCCTATGGAAGCTTGTTTCCGCCACAGGGTGAAAAATAAAAAAGGTAATTGTGACTTTTTAATCTCACAATTCTGACTTTATTTCTCAGATCTGCGAGATATAAAGTCACAATTTCAAGATATAAAGTCACAATTGGAAGATATAAAGTCGCAATTGCGTGATATAAAGTCAGAAATGTGAGATTTAAACTATTCTGAGGGGGAAAAAAGTTAGTCTTTTTTTCCCTTAGAATTGGCCTGATAACTCGCAATTGCGACTTTATATCTCACAATTCTGAGAAAAGATGTCAGAATTTCGACATAAACTCGCAAAAGTCAGAATTGCGAGATGTAAACTCGCAATTGTGAGATAAAAAGTCACCCTTCTGTCTTTTTTTCTCAGAATTGCAACTTTATATCTCGCAATTCTGACTTTATATCTCGTATTTCTGACTTTATATCTCGCAATTCTGACTTTATATCTCGTATTTCTGACTTTATATCTCGCAATTCTGACTTTATATCTCGCAATTCTGACTTTATATCTTGCAATTCTGACTTTATATCTCGCAATTCTGACTTTATATCTCGTATTTCTGACTTTATATCTCGCAATTCTGACTTTATATCTCGCAATTCTGACTTTATATCTTGCAATTCTGACTATATCTCGCAATTCTGACTTTATATCTCGCAATTCTGACTTTATATCTCGCAATTCTGACTATATCTCGCAATTCTGACTTTATATCTTGCAATTCTGACTTTATATCTCGCAATTCTGACTTTATATCTCGTATTTCTGACTTTATATCTCGCAATTCTGACTTTATATCTCGCAATTCTGACTTTATATCTCGTATTTCTGACTTTATATCTCGTAATTCTGACTATATCTAGCAATTCTGACTTTATATCTCACAATTCTGACTATATCTAGCATTTCTGACTTTATATCTCACAATTCTGACTTTATATCTCGCAATTCTGACTTTATATCTCGTAATTCTGACTATATCTAGCAATTCTGACTTTATATCTCACAATTCTGACTATATCTAGCAATTCTGACTTTATATCTCGCAATTCTGACTTTATATCTCGCAATTCTGACTTTATATCTCGTAATTCTGACTATATCTAGCAATTCTGACTTTATATCTCACAATTCTGACTTTATATCTCGCAATTCTGACTTTATATCTCGTAATTCTGACTATATCTAGCATTTCTGACTTTATATCTCACAATTCTGACTTTATATCTCGCAATTCTGACTTTATATCTCGTAATTCTGACTATATCTAGCAATTCTGACTTTATATCTCACAATTCTGACTATATCTAGCAATTCTGACTTTATATCTCGCAATTCTGACTTTATATCTCGCAATTCTGACTTTATATCTCGTAATTCTGACTATATCTAGCAATTCTGACTTTATATCTCACAATTCTGACTATATCTAGCAATTCTGACTTTATATCACGCAATTCTGACTTTATATCTCACAATTCTGACTTTATAACATGCAATTGCGACTTTATATCTCGCAATTGCGACTTTATATCTCACAATTCTGACTTCATATCACGCAATCGTGAGATAAAAAATCGCAATAATTTTTTATTTTTTATTCAGTGGCGGAAACAAGCTTCCATACGACTCGCCTAACATTCCTTGACAGTTTCAGCATCCCTCCACCACCCCGACTCCTCACTCTTGGCTTATTCTTTCACAGCCAGGAATACGAGGGGAGTACTCTGGGTTCGGGCCGAATACCTAACCCGGAGCCCTCTCCTCGGACAGCACACCAGATACGCATACTAATGTGACTTATTTGGAAGAGCGAACTCGTGAAATAATAATAAATGTTTCTTGAGCAGCAAATCAGCACACTAGAATGATGTCTGAAGGATCATGTGACACTGAAGACTGCAAAATTACATTTTAAATTATATTCAAAAAGAAAACATATTTAAAATTGTATATTTCACAATAGAACAGTTTTTACTTGGTGATATATGTCACAATTTATATAATCAAAAAATAGAGATATGCATCGCAGAACATGGAATCTGGAATAGCTGCATGCCTTGGCGCCTACACTGTCCTCCATCACACCTGTTTATCTCCTTCATTTCCTGCACTTGTTCTGCGGTTCCTGTTTTGCATCAGTCCCTCTCCCAAAGCTTCCCCACTCCCTTCAACTCCTCCTTCCCTTGTCTTCCTCCATCCCTTATTCCCTACTTCTCATCTTAGCTATAAATCAGAACATTGTGCATCTGTCATACAGGCCCGTGGGCTGTGTTCAAGCCAATGACCTGGGAAAGGCAGCACTGCGTGGATACTAATGAGTCTCAGTCAGCATTTGGAAACCAGCTTGGGGACCGACTCATCCCTTCCACTCCATTATTAGAGAGCAAGAAGCAAATACTGAGAAACGGACGCCGGCTGTTCTCCCTGTCCCAATGCATATTTCCTTGAAGTCAGCGCTCACAGCTGAAAGATTGCTCTATTTTTAGTGCGTTCTCTTGTTTACCGAATGCATGTTAAGCACGTTTGAGTTGAGGGTGTGCAGGGGAAGAGGGTGCTGTTGCTGCATCCTATTTCAAGCAAATCGCTGTAGGCTAAACAGTCTTTTTTTAAATGAATGGACAGTGTTTGTAATGGATCTTTCCATGCTGACAGTCCAATAGTTTCCCTGAGCTTCCCAGGAGGTTGCACACTGTGTCCCGATTAGATAGGGACAGATTGTGGCTAATTGTTTGTTATTCAGGGTTTTATACGGTTAACACAAATGACCAAACTCCTTCAGCGAATCATGTTGCCCAGCTGTGCCATCACTCAGCACTGCAACAACAACAAAAAAAGAAAAAAAAACAGCTGTGTTAATATTTGTCCACTCAGTCCTTTCCGTTATCAGAACATGCAACAGAAATAGAAACTTAAAGGAGTAGTTCACTTTAAAATAATAATTTACTCACCCCCATGTTATCCAAGATGTCCATGTCATTCTTTCTTCAGTCGAAAAGAAATGAAGGATTTTCTGCATATAATGGACTTTACTGGGAACCAAACGGTTCAAGGTCCAAAAGACAGTATCAGTGCAAACTGCAAACTGTTCAAAGGGCTTTAAACGATTCCAGACGATGATTAAGGCTCTTATCAAGCAAAACGATCGCTCATTTAATAAATAAAAAACAAAGTTTAAGTTTTATAAGCTCAAATGGTCGCCTTGCTCTGTTCTGTGACGCACGTTCGTCACTCTCCTGTTCGAACTCGTTTATCAAAATGAACGAATCTTTTTTCGTGTCATTTGGTTCATTCAACAAACGAAATGAACGAATTGACTCGGATAAAGATTCGAACAGGAGAATCAAGAACACCTCGAACCGTTTGATTACCAAACGATAACCAATCCTGGAATGTTTTCATCAAAAACCTTAATTTCTTTTCGACTGAAGAAAGAAAGACGTGGACGTCTTGGATGACATGGGGGTGAGTAAATTATCAGCAAAGTTTGAACTACTCCTTTAACAACTTACTATGCATTTCAAAAGTTTGGGGTTACCGTAGTAATAATTTTTATTTTTAAAGAATTCTTTATAACACCAAAATACAGTAAAATAGCAATATTGTGAAACACTATTTTTAATATATTTTAAAATGTTATTTATTTTTGTAATGGCAACGCTGAATTTTCAGCATTTCTCCAGTCTTCGGTGTCACATGATCCTTCAGAAATCATTCTAATATGTTGATTTGCTGCTCAAGAAGCATTTCTTATTATTATCAGTGTTGAAAACAGTCAGAATCACACCTGCAGGATACAAAGCTCATTGTGCGTCTAGATTATATCATGCAGTTGCAAGCATGATGCAACATTCTCAGAATTATAATCAGAGGGAGTCATGCAGACGCAAACTCATTACGCAACAGGTGATCGCAGAATCTACAGGGAAGTGCAAAAATATTCTATTACGATCTATAAATGATCTATTCAGCTTTGCTATTATAATACATTTTAAATATAGTCAAATACAAAACAGTTATATTAAATTTAAATCATATTCCACAATAATGTATTTTTACTGTCTTGGTGAGAATTAATATATATATATATATATATATATATATACGTATATATATATATATACACACACATTTTATTTGCATTCCATTGAAGATTACACAAAGTCATTCAGGGTTTTGATCAAACGGGTTTTTTTTTCTGCATAATCCAACTTCAGAGGAATGTAAAGGTCAGCAGGAATGATGAGAATTCCTCCCGTATGGCATGAGATTTCACAAGCACATGTCAGATGGAGAGTTAGGCCCACAATCTATAGCATCACTTTCTTTCTCCAGTACAGATGAAGACGTGACTTTCAAATCAAAGTCCACTATCGTGCCATGACCTTTTCATTTACTGCTTAGTTAAAGCACATACAGTTTATTGTTGTTGTGCACAAATGAATTGTTGGTGGACACACAGATACAGTCTAGTCACAAGTCTTACCTGAAATACTACATAGCACTGATATCACACTGGGTTCTGGCTGTGCTTCAAGACTGAGTTCACATGCAGAAGAGCTCACAGCCACACTGGAATTATATAAGGGGAAAAACCGGTTGCAAACTCACTTGAGGCTGTTCGGCAAAACAGTCGAGGATCAAAACTGTCATGCAGAACTAATTAGTTTGTTTATGTCAAGTTTGAGACATCAGTCAAGTTACAGACAGAGGTTACAGACCACACACAAAATAAATATATTAATATATATAGAATATATTTTTGGTGTGTATACAAATATTTGAAATTGGCCCAATAAATCAAATATACGTGCCACCTAATATGGCTTAATAGTCCTAGGGAAAGCAACTATCTGTCATTTTACAATGCAGTCATTTAATTGTAAGTAAGTGCAGTGTTTATTATAGCTGTGTGTCATAATACAGTAGTTATAGGGGAAAAGGTAGATGAATTGCTATGATCAAAATACATTTTAGACCCTTCTTTAGCAAGCTAAACATTTTATGCCCATATATGTTGTGTTATAAATGTAAATATCATGTATTTTTGTTATATTTGAAAATGTATTTCAAAATGCTAAATATATGTGAACAACAATGCAAATATATTTCAATGTATTTGGAATATATGGCACATATATTTTCGACACTATAAATTATATATTTCAATATATTTCCTTTGTGTATGGGTGTACGCTATATTCAAGCTATACATATTTTGTGCTTTCATTGAGTGACCTTATGTAGCCTATGCAACAAAATGACTTGTGTGTTTGTGCATGTGTGTTTGTCTGTGTCAAAGGCTACATTTCAGAAAGAACTTAAAGAATCTTAAGTATAGATTCTAAATTATAGGAAGGTTTATCATTTAAATATATTATAAACGGACATTATAAATATTATATATTTTTTGGTCAGTAAGGTCAGAAAGGATGCTTTAAATTGATCAACTGACAATAAGAGATTTATTTTGCTAAATAAATGTTGTTTTGTCCCTTTTATTTATCAGAAAGCAAAAAAAACCTGTGCGGATTTAACAAGAACAATAAAACACAACGGTTTTCAACATTGATTATGGTAAGAAATGTTTCTTAAGTATCAAACCAGCATATTAAAATATGAAGGATCATGTAAGACTGCGGACTTTCCAATGTGGAAAATTCTGCTTTGCTATCACAGGAATAAATTACATTCTACAATATATTAAAAACAAAATCAGTTTCAATTCCCATAATATTTCACAATATTACATTTTTAATTAAATATTTTAATTAAATAAATGCAGCCTTGATGAGCATAAGAGACTCCAGATATCCTTTGCTCAATATACACTCTCAGAAAAAAAAGGTACAAAAGCTGTCACTTGAGCTGTACCTTTTCAAAAGGTAAGCTTTTGTCCAATTTAGGTGCTAATATGTACATTTCAGGTGCTAATATGTACATTTTAGGTGCTAATAAGTACATTTTAAGTGTTAAAAGGTACATTTTATGTGCTAATATGTACATTTCAGGTGCTAATATGTACATTTTAGATGTTAATATGTACATTTTAGGTGCTAATAAGTACATTTTAGGTGTTAATATGTAAATTTTAGGTGCTAATATATGCATTTTAGGTGCTAATATGTGCATTTTAGGTGCTAATATGTGCATTTTAGGTGCTAATATGTACATTTTTAGTGTTAATATGTAAACTTCAGGAGCTAATATGTCCATTTTAGGTGTTAATATGTACATTTTTAGTGTTAATGTGTACATTTCAGGAGCTAATATGTCTATTTTAGGTCCATAATATGTATATTTTAGGTGCTAATATGTATATTTTAGGTACTAAAATGTACATTTTAGGTGTTAATATGTACATTTTAGGTGCTAATATGTACCACTAAGGTACCAATATGCAGCCTTTGGGTACAAAAGTGTACCTTTTGAAAAGGTACAGCCCCAGTGACAGCTTTTGTACCTTTTTTCTGAGAGTGTAGGAATCGGTGAACCCTGCATAGGGACCCTGTGAATCAAATCGTGGCTTGTTTGTCTACAAAGTTCACAGGAAATCTGAATGAAAGGAAACAGGAAGGAAGTGATGGCGATTTACTTTAAAAACAGTCTCCCTCTGTCTCTCCACATCAGTGACGGAAACTTTTCTGAACAATGCAGCAGGAGGATTTAGTTGAGATGTTGCTTTCTTTGTCACCAAGCAGATATCATTGATATTTACACTGAACGAATAGTGTTTCCCAACTTTTTTGGCCTTACACACCACTACCGTGCAACTCAGGAACTTCTGACTTAAAATGTTTGTGCAGCTATTTTTTTCTTGAACTTTTAACCACAAAAAGTTGATGAAATAGATTGTTATGAAACTGATTAAAAGCACAGGTTGGTACCCCATAACCCCATAAATCACAATTTAAATAATAATAGGCTTCTACACTGTAAAATATATATATATATATATATATATATATATATATTGTTGGTTTAACTTAAAAAAGTAAGTAACCTGGTTGCCTAAAAAATTTAAGTTCATTGAAACGGAAAAATTGTGTTATTACAATGAAGGAGATTGATTTAATAATCGGAAACTCAAAATATGATGTTATCTGAACCACATTAATTATTTAAGTTGATTTGACAAAAGAAAAATTGTTGTGATCACAAATCATGAAAATAAATTTTTTATAGTGTAATAATACAGAAACACTTCAGGAATGCTGGTGATTATCTTACTATATGTGTTTCACTTGTGATACTGGAAAAGGGAGTTAAGGGGTGTGCATTACTTCCCAATCGGTTTTGGGAAGAGTAGCCTAACTTTTGATGACTAACACCGTAAGTTCTTCACTGCTTTCTCATCCTCCGATCTGCTATAGGCGTTTTTCAAGCTACAATATGCCATTTTCAACATGAAAATATAGTGAAACACCCCATATTCAAGAGACTGCTGTTTATTGCCAAGTAAAACTGGCCCTGACTCCTCGAACATGATTCCTTTCTCCAGACCCTGACAATAGTCACTTAAAAGCACGCAGATGGAAACGATTGGCTGATATTAATGCTGTTCAAGCTTCAAACCCAATCTCAGTTTGCTTTAAAAATTGCACCACTGAGTCAAATACTGTTGCGAAATGCTCAAAACTATACCACACGGAAAGCCCCAAACCCCCAAACTGGTCTTTGATGGGTATAGTGCAAAGATTTCCAGCAGATTTTTCCATCGTCTTTCGCCTGCGTTTACTTGGTTATACTCCTACAAAGCACACAAGCACATCAAAGAGTGGGAACTCCCCGGAATGACACTTTCAGACGTCAAACAATCCCGTTAATGCTCAGCCAGTGCACATTTCAGCTGATGTTCTCTTATATTTGCATGTGTATTAGCAAAGGTAAGCTGCTATTGGTGTTTTTCCTGTTTAATAAGCTTCTTTGTTGGATTGCAAGGCACCATTTATAAATCTGCTTCGGGACTTTTAGTATTGTGAAATGCGCTGATCAAAATGACCCTGTTTGGCACAATGTTCTTGTTTTGGTTTTCTACTGATATTTGTGTGTCTGTGTGTTCGGGGAATATATACAAGTGGTAAAAATAAAGTCATAACATTACATGTAGTAAAATAAACCATGACTGGGTGGTGTGATTCTGTCTGGACATGGCTTGCACAGAACATGGCATTAAGCCTCTCTCTTCTCTCTAGACACTTTTTTTTATATAATTATTATTTATGAATACAGCATGATATCCTGTTTGAAACCATTTTTTTTTTAATTTTCATGATAGCTACTCTGGTGAGAGAGTATCTGGTGTATTTTTTTTTTTTAAATATGTAGGCTATATTTATTTATTTTAATTTTATTATTGTTGTTGTTTTATATTGTATTCATTATTCCCTGTTTGGATTTTATTTTATTTTCATGATACTCTGGTGAGATATTTTACATTTTATTTTCATGATACTTGGTTTAAACATTTTTATTTATTTATTTACATTTTATTGTTGTTTTATATTGTATTTTCATGATTCCCTGTTTGGATTTTATTTTATTTTCATGAGACTTTGTTGAGATCTTTTTTATTTTATTAATTTATTTTATTTTATTTTATTTTATTTTATTTTATTTTATTTTATTTTATTTTATTTTATTTTATTTTTATTTTTATTTTTATTTTTATTTTTATTTTTATTTTACACATTCCAATAACGCACTTTCTATAATTCAATTTGATACATGGGCCATTAAACCAATTAGGCAATTTTCTATTTGAGCGCTAGAGGCAAAGTGGACTTCAAGATTTTTCATGGGTGAGAATTAACTTTTGACTCTTCGAAAGACTCTCTAAATTTGACATGTGCTTGTAACTTTCTGTTTCATTTTGTTTACATCTCTGCTGAATCAAATGATATTTTAAAAGTTAATCTTGCTATATTTATTTCAAACAGGTTAACTCTTCATAATTGGAGACAGAAATTATCCTTATCTTTCAGTCATTTTGTAAATGTATCTGACCTACATCATTTGTGAAGCTGGCCCATATCTGTCAATGCATCTGCTATTAACCATATTTAATAAGCTCCATAAAGGAAGCCCCAGCACAGAAACTGAAACACAGTTTAATAGTTTCTGCAAACATTTTTTTTTAAGTACGACCAGCTGTTTTATTTTATATCATTTGATTTCAGTTGCTGTTGTTGATGTTGGATAGAGATGCTATGTCTCATAATATTTTGTACTAGATATCATGCAAAACATCTCAAATGGCAAAGTGAACTTTGACATTTATTCTTTACAGTAAGAGAGCTGCACAGCTATGTAATAATCGTCATCCTGTTTTTGTCATGATTTTATTTCATTTCATAAGACCTGACACCCTTTGTATCATATGTTCCTTAAAGGAGTAGGAAAAAAAACTTTTGCTGATAATTTACTCGCCCCCATGTCATCCAAGATGTCCATGTCTTTCTTTCTTCAGTCGAAAAGAAATTAAGGTTTTTGATGAAAACATTCCAGCATTTTTCTCCATATAATGGACTTTATTGGGAACCAAACGGTTCAAGGTCCAAAAGACAGTTTCAGTGCAAACTGTGCAAAGGGCTTTAAAATGATACCAGACTATGAATAAGGGTCTTATCAAGCGAAACGGTCACTCATTTAAAAAAATAAATGAAAAGGTTTAAGTTTTATAAGCACAAATGGTCGCCTTGCTCTGTTCTGTGATGCGCGTTCGTGACTCTCCTGTTCGAACTCGTTCATCAAAATGAACAAATCTTTTTTCGAGTCATGACTCGAAGGGTCCTAGATAACATCCTTATTCATCGTCTGGTGTCCTTTAAAGCCCTGAAGCTGCACTGAAACTATCATTTGGAGCTTGAACCGTTTGGTTCCCATTGAAGTCCATTATACGGAGAAAATTCTGGAATGCTTTCATTCAAGATAGACATGGACATGGATGACATGGGGGTGAGTAAATTATCAGCAAAAGTATTTTTTTTTAAAAGTGAACTACTCCTTTAACTATCTGAAACAGCAGTTGCTTCTTGTCTTCTGGGCTGCACACGACTGAGCAGTTGTGTACTCTGTTGTGTCCTAAAAGCACACTCTGGCCGAGTGGAAATGAAATACGAGCCCTTGGAGAGGGAAATTTCCATGAAATCTCCCAATCTAAGTGTGCAGATTGGAGCGTGTCTTGTGATTCTTCCTGTTTTCCTTTTATTATTCCATTTCCTGTCTGTAGCAGAAGGATTAAAATAACCGTACTGAAACGTATTGCTCTCTGGGGGGACCGTTTGTGTAGAAAACATTAAGGAGAGGTGCAAGCCCCTATAGCGTTAACATTTCATGAGCTCTCTGAGACTGACTCTTGAAAATGTGGGCATGTCAGGAACAAGATGTGAAAGATATACTTTGTGACTGCACACATATGTAATGATGACAGTGACACCCGCACTAAGAGAGCTACGATAACAATTGTTTGCACTCTCGCCTACTTTCAAAATGACAGTATTGTTTGGTGAACGTTCTATCTCCTTGAGACAATTGTGGGTGTAATATCTGTTATTTCTCATCAAATGTCAAAAATTATGCTCATTGTTGTCTTAAGGTAAAAACAACCTATTACTTTTCCTCCCATTTCACATTTCTTTTAAAAATATGCGGAGGCAGATGTTTATGTAATTGGATTTCATTTATTTTATATTTATTGACACTGAAATGTAAAAGGATGTGTTGTCACAATAAGGTCATTTGAATCAAATGATTTTAGATTAGTTTAGATTTACATGTTTACATTACCTAAATGTAAACATGTAAATCTAAATGTACATTTAGATGATCAAACACCAATGTTTTGCTTTGCTTTGCTTTGATTTGTGTTTGGTTTTGTTGTTGTTGTTTGTTTTTCTTTTCTTTTGTTTCCAAGATGTTTAATAGCAACTATTAGTTGGACTACAAGTAATAGCAACTACAAGTTGGACCTTTTGATGTATTTGACTTTGATTTGGACTACCCTTTCTCGCGACCAATTCGTACGAGTGATTAAAAAGTGACTAATTCGTACTAATTCATACGACTTCACTCGTACGAATTCGTACGATTTGTCTAAACCCACGTGATGGTTGGGTTTAAGGGCGGGGTCTGAGGTAGGTAATTCGTACGAATTCATAAGAATTGGCCATTTCGTAAAATATGTACGATTTAACAAAAATCGAGTGAGGTCATATTGTTACGAATTAGCCACCTCGTAAAATTCGTACGAATTCCCGTGAGATCGGGTTGGATTTGGATGACAGTTTGTCTGCTCTCCCAATAAAGAAATGGGATCAAAATAAAAATAATGTGATTCTATAATCTCCATGCTTGCACTGTAAAAATAAATGCGCTTTATCTAATCAAACAAATTGTGGCAACAACAGATTACAAGCAATGTTATTAATTCAATTTAGAGATGAGTAATAATTAATAAAATTAATTCCTTAAAAGTTAACCATTTAAAATGAGTAAAACTTTAAAAAAGAAGAAAAAAAGCATACATTTAAGTCACCATTATGGTGATCAGTGTTTTTTATAATTACGTTTTTCTCCAGTGATTCTGCTTGTTAACATCAGGTGTCTTCAATGTTGGTAATTTAAAATAAAGAGTTTTTAATTCATCTTTGACGTCTGTCTGTTATTCAGATATTTTTGATTAATGTTTTGGTATAAACTTTACTCATTTTAAATGGTTAACTTGATAAATTTTTACTCAATTCTAATTTGTTCAATTTAATTATTAATATTGCTTGTAATCTGTTGCCACAATTTTATTGATTAGATAAGGCGTATTCATTTTTACAGTGCTGCTATGATGATTTTGCATAGCCTATTTAGGGCTTGTGCATATGCACCAAATGGGATGCAAGACATTAGGGAATCCTCAATCCTGTGCGTTTGTGTGTGTGTGTGTGTGTGTGAGTGTGTGAGAGAGAGAGACTGGGTGAGTTGTTCTTTTTTTAGACGGGTGTAACAGGAGACTAACCTGTGAGGCCGCATTGGCTTTGAACAACAGCATGAATTATTTAAGTTCATATTGCTTTCCTTGGCCATGCCAAATCCTGTCTCAATAGAAAAATAATAATGAAAAAATAAAAAAGAAATCCCTTACGGAGGCAGAAATCAAGATTTTCTTTGCCTCTCGCTATTTATCTAGTTAATCAACACTGTGATGCACTGCAATAATGCGCTTTCTTTAATTCAATTTCACGCATGAGCCATTAAATCAATTAGGCGATATTCTATTAGAGACAAAGTTGACTTCAAGGTGGATTTTCCATGGGTGAGATTTAACTTTTGACTCTTCCGAAGACTGCCTAAACTTTCTATGTTTCATTTTTGTTTACATCTCTGAATGTAAATCGAACCCTTGAATCGAAGGGTATTTTAAAAGTTCATTTTTCGCACACAATTATTTCAGACAGCTATCTTCATAATTGGAGACAGAAATGATCCTTATCTTTAAATAAAGCTCATTTTGTAAATGTATCTGCCCTACATCATTTGTGACGCTGGCCCATATCTGTTAATGCATCTGCTATTAACCGTACAATTAATAATCTCCATAAAGGAAGCACCACACCACAGTTTAATAGTTAGGTAATAGGTTGTTCCCTTATAGGCTAATTATATACAGGCTCGATTTAGCATATCCGTTTATTGTTCTGCACTGTGCAGGGTTATATACTAAGCGTATGGACGTTTTGATGGTGAATCCCATTGAGGTGGAAAAGTCTTCAGATTTGAAATTTGACCCTGATTTTAGCGTATAGCTTATATTATCATGTCTAATAAGGCAGGTTTGTTTCTTTAAAACTGTGCAAATCGTTATTTGGCAGGTCTAATAAGTAGTTTAGCATTTGATGTATTGATTCTGCCACTCAATTGTTAACTTGTCTGCCATGATATGAACTTGTTTACATGTGCAGATCTGAAAGGAGGCCTGTGCAGATGAAGAGCTGCGGGTGTGTGGCACTCCTGTAGGAAGTGACCTCTCTGCCAGCATTATTAACACTCTCACCGCAGGGAACATGCGGCGCCCCCTCAAGTGCAAACGTGCCAGACTCCAAAGGGATCGTAATGGTGCCTGCATGCTTCTGAAAGCACACTTGAGAGCATAAATGTGACAGCAAATTTAAACCTGCTTGGAGTTCACGGTAAAAAAGTATTGTTATTTTAACTTAAAACAATTAAGTAGCCTGGTTGCCTTAAAATGTTAAGTTGATGGAACTGGAAAAGGTGAGTTAATACATTGATTTAATCATCAGAAACTCAAAATAACAAGTTATCTGAACTAAATAAATTAAGTTGATTTGAAAAAAGAAAAAATGTTGTGATAACAAATCTTTTTACAGTGAATTGTCTAATATTTGACATGGTTTTTACAGCAGAAAATGTTCAACATCGATGTTCAATTGACTTTTTTTTATTGGTGTTCACAGAAACAAACCACATTGTTTAAAAAATAATGGATTTTGTTTACACGTTATGTATTTAATATATACATCTCTGTACATCAGGAAATTGGCTCTTTTGCACAGCAAAGATAAAACTTGTTTGTAAGAACATTTGAGAACAATATTATGCACATAAATAACATAATACTTGTCTGAAATCCACCACAGTGCAAAAAACAAACAGAGGAACATCCTGAAAGGAAAGTAGTCTTGTAACTCGTTATTGTTGACACTTCTTTCGAACGAAAGAAACATAGAAAGAAATAAAGATTGAGTTACATATTTCAGGACTGGTGTTTTCATTCAAACAAACAAACATTTCCTTGAGGGAAACATATTAGGTAAACAGATCTTTCCTAAAACCTCTTTCCCCGGAGAGAGGTTAACAGAGACTTTAAGCGTCTTATTGCGCAGAGCAACTTCCATCCAGACCCCTAATGAGGGATTATTGTGCGAGTGTCTGTAAGTCCACAAACATATCCATGGCTTGTCTCAAAACCTAGTGAGCCGCCTACCTAGACAGCATTTTGGTGCACTTTGAGTTAGCTGATCTCATTCTCATTATGTCTTGCATGGTTTCCATCTTGTCACAAGCTTTTAAACTTAATTCTCTTAAGCAGTAAAACCATTATAGTGAAGGTTGGCACCACTTTGATTTTTCTTAAGGCAGTAGTTAAGTGGACTTTTTACACTTTTGGTCCAAACGTGATGTCTAGGTAGGCAGCTCACTAGGTTTTCACACACATCCCGTGAACAAGCCCGCTTTCAAGTCAAATGGATGAAGTGGCACATTCATGATGCACACAAACGCTCTTCTTCATTATTACCGTGTAACATCGCAGGTCATTGCTCGTCTTTAGTCAGCCGACTTCTTGCATTTTCCTATCCACAATGCCATTAGACAGAGAAACGGTCTCTTGATTGCTGTCTATGGAGGACTCGCTGCTCGTGCTCTCCCCGGACAGCAGGCGAGTCACTCTCAGATCGGCTTTTAGCGTCTGCACGTCGTTGCCTATGCACATGGAGCCCAAGTCGTTGATAATCTGACACAGTTCTTGCTTGCCGTTAGACACACAGTCGCTGTCGTTGTCCAGGATATCCTCGCACTCAAAGTGCATGGCTTTCTCCTCTTCCTCTTCCCCGAGCAGGTCCTCCGTGATGGAGCCCAGCTTCGGTGCGCTCCTGCTGCGCTCCACCGGGGGTTTATAGTAACACTGTCCGTTTAGCAGCTTCCTCAAGGGCACCAAGGGAATCGTTTGCTCCCCGATCAACTGCTGCTGCTGGTGCCTGGCGTCGTCCCTTCGTTTGAGTCTTTTAAACTCGGCCAGTGCTGTCGCTGAGGTCTGGTAGAGGAGCAGCGCCATGGCCTTCGCCTTCTCCGGCTTGGACACCAGCACGGCGTGGCAGCGCAGCATCACCGCCTTGTGCTTCATCTCGTGCCGGTATATCCAGGCGAAGACCTTGGGGAGCCGCGGGTCTGCGACGCAGTAGGTGATCCTATGCAATAAATAGAGATGTCCGGGTCTCTTCGCCTTTTCGTCGACGTGGACCATGCGAATGCCCTGCGAGCTGATGGTCAACTTCATCTTGGTGCCGTTCTTCCCCATCTCGCTCTTGCCCCAAATCTTACTGACGGCCACGTCCGTGCATCCGTCCCCCTTGGACTGAATGGTGGTGGCATTCCCCAGATACAAGACCGTATACGTAGGGTCCTCGTTGGTGATCTTCACCTTTTTCCTCTTGGACTTGAACATGCTCCCGACTCGGTTGAGTGCGCTTTCTGGGCAGGATTTGGCGAAGGAGGTGAGCGCGGAGTAGTTGAGGCTCACGGCATAGCCCTTCTGCTTGGACTGCTGCTTGTCTTCCTCGATCAGCTCGAACTTATTCTTCTTCCAAGGCAACATACTGGTCGTCTTGAGGACAGTGAAGATACTAAATCTACTGTACTATTTCTATTACGCCTAAATTCTACCTCGAAACAGGCTTTAGTCATCTATCGACTTTCTTTAAGACATTTTCAAAGTTGCAGACTTCGTTGACCTGTGAGCGGTGAAGTATCGCGTCGGACGCTACTATCGCCGCATCACTGGTACATAACACACTGTACAGTACAAGCGAGAATCAGTGACTTATATAGTGGAAGGAACCAATTCAGACTCTCAGAGGGGAGCCAGGACGATACCAAGACGGGGATTAAAGGGACAGTTCGCCCTAAAATGAAAATGTGGTCCTCTTTTAATCGCCCCTATGTTGTTTCAAACATGTATGCGTTTCTTTCTTCTAGTGAACACAAAATAATATATTTTAAAGAATTAACAGTTGGCGGCACCCCTTATTTTTCGACTATGTAAGTCAATGGACCCCAATCAACTCATCAAATGTCTGTTTAACATTCTTCAAAATATTTTCTTTTTTGTTCAACAAAAGAAAGAAATACATACAGGTTTGGGACAACAAGAGATGACTTTATGATGACAACGGGTTTTTATTCATTTATATCTCTTTAAACGTGCCTGTATAATTAATAGATTTTTAATTAAAGTGTTTCGTATCGGCTCATCTGTTCTCCTTTATGCACATAGTAGTATGACAGTAAAGACTGTTTAGTTTGGTGACAATAAAATGTTTTTTTCTTTGCTAATATACTGATACAAAACACAATCCCTTTTTGAATTTCTATAAGGTTAAAAATGGCAACAAAAAATTTAAGAATACAACCTGATATTATATGTAACAACTATAATAAAAAAAAAATATTATTATTACGACATATTCTACTAGAATGAAAATAATGAAAGTAATAAAGTTTAAGCATGCAATGCATCCTGTTATTATAGATTTAATAACAAGGACAACAACGACAGAATGTAATTATTAATTCAATATTACAATGATTAAATATATTACACATAAGTATTATTAATAATCATTTTATTATTATTATTATTATTATTATTATTATTGCCCCTCTTATTTCTTACCTCTGGAATAGTTTTGGGCGAATATGAAACTTGTTATGTGATACCCTCTGCTGGTGACATGCTAACATGACCCAAGCAGTTTGCAAAAATCCGGAACTATTCAATGCAATGTCTTTGGATTTCCTAGGGACATATTTTAGTGAGACACCATAGCCCTAGAACAAACCAAAAGATGTATCTTTTCACTGTAATCTCTGTCAACCTTTAAAAAGTAAGCATATGCACTCGACTAAGCTGAACAAACCTAAAAAGGGGATCTATTTTTGACGCCGTATTGCTCTAAAGAGGAGGTTCATCTCATACACCAGTCCGTGTGACTTCCTTCCTTTGCCATAACAAACATACCACATGGGTGAAGTTCTGTCTGTTCGTATGTCCACGAACAGTTCGCTGACACATTTATATCGCTGTTTAACCGTGTAAACGCATCTAATATGGGGAAAAAGAAGGCTCACGGAGAAGGCTCAGGGTTAGGGAGAGCTTTAATAAAGGAGAGACTGAACGCAGGCCGCGGATACAGGAGAAATGACACATGGGTAAGAAAATGTCACTGTCTAATCATAAAATTGCTTTTTCGCTATAGCATTAGTCTAGATCATTGTAAAGTTCTATTAATATAGAACATTTATAAAATAATTGGAGAAACCATGACTCATTATTTTGTCATTTTTGATTAGGGGTACGATATGCGTGACATAAACAATGTTTATGGATTTAAAAGGCTTTTCATCATAAACCAAAACACATGGACTACAAAATATCCTGTTGAAATATATTATTTTTCTTTAGGCAAGAGAGTTTTAACTTGATTCAGTGAATGTAAATTTTAGCCAGTTTTGTTCAATAAATCCTAAGTATTTTCATTGTATCATGTCTTTTAGCTGCACACCAGCGAGCTGAATGATGGATATGATTGGGGTCGACTAAACCTACAGTCTGTCACAGAGCAGAGCTCTCTGGATGACTTTCTTGCCACGGCTGAACTCGCTGGAACTGAATTTGTTGCAGGTTGGTGGTAATGGTGATATCTCTGGATTATTTATATGATTATATCATGAACTTAAATGATTAATTATAACATTTTTATTAATTGAATTAAATTCAATAGCCAACCACAACAATCCAATCAATTCCCAATGGACGAATTCAAGTCCCTTCCGCTGTTTCACTCGGATGTACATCACAATAGAGAAGAAAGACTATCACAATTTCCATTTCATGCTCCTTTATATTGCAAACTGGTATTTGCTATCATACTGTTTTAATAATCATAATCAAACTGGTTTATAACACAAATAGTTTTACAGTTTCCAGAAGCTAGTGAATCACCTAGTCTTGCACATTAAAATAATTCCTTCTGCTTTGCAAAATTAGGTGGATAATAGTGTATAAATAATACTAAAATAACCCTGCTTGTAACAGATAAAAATATGTGTTATTGTTTTGCAGAGAAAATGAACATCAAATTTGTCCCAGCTGAAGCGAGGGCTGGCTTGCTCTCCGCTGAGGAGTCCAGACGACTGAAGAAACTCCATGAGGAAAACAAAGAGCTCTTGCGAATCCCCCGAAGGTATGTTGTTGTGATTTTTATTTTATTTTTGATCCTCTGATCTGCCATTGAAGCAAATGTATTGAAGATGGTGTTCTGTCACTGCAGGCCTCCTTGGGACGAGAACACAAGCTCTGAGGTTTTACAGCAAACCGAGAGGGACAGTTTCCTTACATGGAGAAGAGAACTGGCACGGTGAATGTTTGATAAACTTAGTCAGATTCTTAAATAAGATTCTCCAACAGGATAGTGTTTGTGAGCTAATGCACTCTCTGTTATAGGTTGGAAGAGGAACAAAAGATGATTCTTACCCCTTTTGAGAGGAATCTCGATTTCTGGAGGCAACTCTGGAGAGTTATTGAGAGGAGGTGAGCTTTTGATTGCCTTTTTTCCACAATGGATATGTTATTTTTACTTTTTACTATCTAATCACACCTATTCAGTATCCTAGAATACAAATTTTTTGTTTAATCCTCAGTGATGTTGTGGTTCAAATTGTTGATGCCAGAAACCCGCTTCTCTTCCGGTGTCCAGATCTGGTAAGTAACAAGACATTGGCTCAAAACTATTACACTTGCTCTTCCTATTTGAATCATACTTCATTTTCTGTCACCATCAGGAAAAATATGTAAAAGAGGTCTCTATTCACAAAGTAAACATGCTTCTGCTGAACAAAGCTGACCTGCTCACTAGAGAACAGCGGCGAGCTTGGGCCAGATACTTCCAGAAAGAGGGGATCAGAGCGGTGTTCTGGTCTGCTTTAGCTGAGGCTCAACGACTCGAGGCTGAGGAGAAGGTATTATACATATTATATGTAAATGTACTTTAATTTAACAAGGATGCATTAAATTGATTACAAATTACATTTAGACATTTATGTGACAAGGAATAATATCTCAAATAAATGCTATTCTTTTGAACCTTTTAGAGATGAATCGCGTGTGTTCGCTTTGGATAAAAACATCTGATACATTTATAAATGTACATTTATAAATATAAATGTTCTATTCATCAAAATATTCTCCTGAGAAATGTTTCTTGAGGAGCAAATCAGCATATTAGAATGATTTCTGAAGACTGGAGGAATAAATGACAGTTTATATTATAATGTGTAAAAATAGAAAACAGTTGTAACAATTTGACTGTTTATACTTATATTTGATAAATGCAGTTGACTCCTTTCAGAAACATTAAAAAAAATCGTACCGACCCCAAACTTTTGCACAGCATTGTTGTATATAATCTTAGAACTAGGCTTACTTGAATATTTGTGTTATGATGCACATGAAGCGATTATTCTTTGAGAACTGTGTGTTTATTATTCTGTTTCTCCTCAATGCCTGGTGTTTAAGGGAGAAGAGCTGATGGACCAAGAGGATCAGAGTGATACTGAACTGGAAGCAGTCTCCAAAAATGCCACAGATCATCATGAGGAAAATAGCACGACACCAAATGAAGAGAAAGATGAGAGTGAGCAGGATGAAGAAGAAGAAGGTGGAGTCTGTGTTGATGAGAAAGAATGGCAGACATGCTCTGAGGAATCAGGAGACGAAGATCATGCTGTGGAGAACGCAGAGGCTTTTTACAACTCGAGCCGTTTGTTACGTAAAAATGAGCTGCTGGAGATTTTTAAGTCTGTGCATTCTGGGCTGACATGCAAAGATGGACAAATCACAGTTGGATTGGTGAGTTTGAGTTTAAACAACAGTTCTATAATGCATCAAACATTTATGACACTGTCCATCAGAACTCATATTCATATTTCCACTCTAAATTCTCATTAAGGTTGGATATCCTAATGTTGGAAAAAGCTCCACCATCAACACCATCATGAGGAATAAGAAAGTCTCAGTTTCAGCTACACCCGGACACACAAAGCATTTTCAGGTGACTTTCGATTCAACGATTCACAATGGAGTTACTGATATTTTCTAAACTTTTCTCCTAAATTACTCTTAGGAAACTCTTTAACTACTGCTGTACACCACCCATTTTCAAGCTGTATGCCAATAGGGGTCAACCAATCTGATTTAAGAATTTAGCATGTGTAAGCATGTTTACGTTCTTGGGGTTTAATTGACTGTTGGTGTGTCTATGTTTCAGACTCTGTTTGTTGAGCCTGGTCTCTGCCTGTGTGATTGTCCTGGACTGGTCATGCCATCTTTTGTGTCCACCAAAGCCGAGATGATTTGCTCTGGGATCCTACCTATCGATCAGTTAAGAGATCATGTTCCAGCCATCTCTTTGATATCCTTCTTAAACAGCAATGACCAGAACAATTGCATTTTTGCTTGATCTTTTAAGTCTCAGGTGCTCTTCTGTCATTTTTGACTGAAAAATTTTCTGTTTTGAATTTCTAAAAATCACAGCTTCATCGTAATGTTATGAAACTTGGTTACTTTTATGGCATTATGTATGTGAACACACAATAAAATTGAGGTCATGATCTGAGCATGCTAAATGGTCTTAAAAAAATAGTCACACTTGTGGTCTTTGGTCAAAAATGACCCCCATAGGAAATGAATGGGAAATTGACAAAAACACATAAATTCACAAATTTGTATTTTATTTTTTTTTTTTATTTTTTTAATAAAAAATCGTTTTTGAGATTGTTTTAACTATATATTCAAATCCACCAAAAAAAAAAAAGAATGTGTTCATAAACATCTGGGGAATTCACATGCTTCTCCATAGAGAGCTGTACATGCCATCTAGTGGTTACACCATGATTCTACGCTTTTTCTCTATACTGTAACCAGATGGTGCTAATTTTCTTCAAAAAATTATTTTTTTCTGAAGGCCTAGACTCTATATTAAACTAAAATACTGCATTAATATTTTTTTTTTTGAAAAAAAAAAAATATATATATATAGAAAAATATATATTTTTTTCCATGGCAAAATAGACCATAAATATTGCATAAATATTAATAAATTCAATCAAATTGTCTCAAAATACTAAATTACAAAGAATAAATATTATAGAACAAAAATAAATTGCATTGGTTTTACTGGGATGGAGGAAATTTAATTTTTAGGTGTCCGGTCACTTTTGACCAGGAAGATAACAACAAGTATGACAAGTATGGGTTAAGTTGTATGAAAAGCAATAAAATGTGTTCAATGCAATCAAATGTATAATTATTTTGTTAGTCTCTTATGCTCGTCAAGGCTGTATTTATTTGATGAAAAGTTCAGTAATATTGTGAAAAATTATTACAATTTCAGTTAGTGTATTTAATTAAATATAGCCATTACTCCAGTCTTCAGTGTCACATGATCCTTCAGAAATCATAAAAATATGCAGATTTGCTGCTCAAAAAACAGTTTTTATTCTCAATTTTTAAAACAGTGGTGCTGCTTCATATTTTTTGTCTAAACTGTGATACATTTTTTTCAGGATTCTTTCATGAATAGAACATTCAAAAGTACAGCATTTATTTGTAATATTAATCTTTTGAAGCATCATAACATCTGACAAAGTTTGAACTGCAGGATGTTGCCCTTAACCTAAATACGTATGTCAGACTATCCCTCGAACTGTTTTGGAGGGGACCTACGGTATCAACATCATCAGACCGAGGGAAGACGAAGACCCTGATCGAGTGCCTACGTATGAGGAGCTGCTAATGGCATATGGATGTCAGTTAACTCTGCATGATGTACACATTAAGGCGTTTCACACCAATTAATTACGTTTTTTTTTTTTTAACTCTACTACTACTGACCAATCATAATTTATTTTCTTCATGCAGATATGAGAGGCTTCATGACGGCACACGGCCAGCCAGACCAGTCAAGATCAGCCCGTTATGTTTTGAAAGACTATGTCAGTGTAAGTGCCTCTACATTTGCCACAACCAGCTCTGAATTTTATAGTTGTGAACATGGCGAATGGGAGATGCTGATCTGATGTTTTCTGAATCTCTGCAGGGAAAACTCCTTTACTGCCACCCTCCACCCCATATTGACCCTAAAGACTTCCAGCCTCAGCACGCCAGGTTTGCCATGCAGACTGCAGATGCCGAACAGATTTCTAGCAATGCCAACAATCCATCGAAAGTCAAACGCATAGAGAACACAGTGGATAAAAGTTTCTTTCATCAAGTAAGATTCAACCCATGAAGGGATTTGTTTTGATATAATGTTGCAGTATTTTAAACAGCTACAAATTTTAAGGTCTAAATCACTCACTGTGCTCAAAATCCGTCATTTTTCATAGGAAAATGTGCGAGCGCTGACCAAGGGTGTGCAGATGGTGATGGGTTATAAGCCTGGAAGTGGTCCTGTTGGGCCTGCAAATGCAAACACGCAACAACAGGCTGGGAAACCCTGGAAAAAACATGGGAACCGGAACAAGAAGGAGAAAGTGAGAAGACTCAACAAACATCTGGATGCGTGATCCCTGTTCTAATCAATTTGCAAGCGCAACCTCAAAGATGTCTGGATTTCATACACTCTTTAATGCAAAGACTCTTTAATGAAATTTCACATTTCACCATACATTGAAGTGATTGATGATTGCTGCTGGACATTCCTCTTTGTTTGAAATATCATCACTTATAATAAAGAAATTGTCACTATTTTATCAGTGTATGGGATGACAAGATTAATGGTCCTAGACAAACGCTAATAAATGAAGCTCCTTGATAATGTAGGTAGCCCTCAAACTGTATTCACTTTATAGCTCTTAATCCTGTAATTGTGGACAAATGTGGGCACAGAGGACTCAGGCGTGATCCTAATTTTTATTTATCATAAATGTTATATCACTGTCTTAGATAAAGTTTTGTCTATCCATTTATGGTGTGATTTTTTTATTTTGGGTGTATTTTTGAATTTATTTACTTCAAAAAGTACCATATTTTCTTTGTAAATTATGCTTATTTTTATGTTTTATTTTATTTAATTTTTTAACTACATTAAAATATCATTCCAATAAGTTCTTAGAGCTAAAACCTAAAGATGTAGCAACTTTGCTGTCACCTGATGTCTTATTTTGGCTCATTTTAGAATGCTCTAAATTACAGTTTTTCCCATTCATTTCTATTGGTGCCCATTTTTGACCCAAATTCAAGATTAAGGAGTTTTTTTCACCCACTTAACATTGTAGAATTGAGTAAAAAAAATTGTGTGTTCAGCAGGCAAACTTAGGAAAAGTAGCCAAGTCTTGTACTGCTCAGATCAAGGAAAGTTTTTTTGTTTTTTTGTTTTAAATAAATCAAAACTATTTTGCCCACATTTGTCCAGAATATGGTTTTAGGGTTAAAGTAGTTTTATTCTTACAAAAAAATTGCTGATTAAATTTCAGTTGAATATATGGATGTCTAGCAAAGCTGACAATTATCATCTAAGTATAGTGACTGTTTCTCGGTGTAATTTCTCTCAATTTCATCATTAGGACTGCGGATTGTATTTTTTTCCGAAGCTATTTTTGAATTGTCTGTTATAAATAACCTCTTTATAAAGGGTAAAATGTTTCTTAATATATAAGGAAATGTGTATATTTAGATCCTTAGATCTCTTTCATGTTTTATTTAATCACACTTAAAATTATTTCCTGCCGTATCTCAGTGACAGGTCATTGATCTTGCATTACATCACTACATTAAATAAATTACAAACAGTCTTTTAGGAAATTTTTTTTCTTTGTCGAGTCCTCATACTTCGACTTAAATTACAAATTGTGGCAGGTAAAATATAATCTTAACTTTGAACTATTTTAATGTACGAGCCACTTCACAGGATAGGCTAGCATTCACTTTCCAAACGCAGCCAATCAGCTGGGTGAACGTTACGGTGCGTAATTAATATGTATGAGCCAAGCATGTGGGCGTAACCAAAAGGATACAGGTGATCGATAGGGGATCGCTGTTATCCACACAGCTGGCAGCTAATGAAAGAAGATAGAGACAAACATTTGGATTTTCTCGGAGTTTCTTCTCCCTCAATGGGTGACAGTATAAGTGAAACATATGGATAAAATTACATTATTAGACATTGTCCACCGATGGAGCCCAGAGTTTGTTAAAGGTTGTCTTTCGACATATGAAGAACATATTTGCATCTCGGCTGCTCTTTACGTCTTGTCTGCTTTTATATTACTGGTTTCCTGTTCACTGTGAGTGGCATGTTATTCAAATTAGCTGAAGTTTGTTAATGGATAAACTTATAATTTGTTTTCCCCTCTCAGTCTTCTCTATCACAGATGTAAATCGCGAAGCAGGATTGTGGGCGATGAAGCATTCTTCGCCTTGTATTGTTTCGTGGGCAATTTGTGCAGCGCAGTGGGCGCTTTCCTTTCAAAACAGTTTGATTTTCAGGTGAGAAATTGTGCACAATTCGCCGAACTGTAACAATACCTATTGTAAAAGGGATAGTTAACCCTAAAATGTAAAATTCTATCATTCTCATGTCATATCGTTTTCTAAACCTGTAATACTTCGCAACACAAATAAAGAACTTTTTTGATTATATCTGAGAGCTTTCTGTCCCTCCCTTCCGTCAAAGTGGAAGCTACAACTTCCACTTTGACGCTTCAAAAAGTTCATGAAGGATTGTAAAACTAACCCATATGAATTGACTGGTTTAGTCATTTTTTTAAGAGGTTCGATCGCTTTATAGGCTGCAATAAAATGAGCAGATTAAATTGAGGCTAAATGTAAATGGAAGCTCCACAACTGAACTTGGTTGACGTGCGAGAACCAATGAGGTTCATTCTCAGCTGCTTCCCAATTCGCCTTCTCATAATGGCATAAAAGTACTGTTTTTGTGAGGAAAAGGTACTTTTGAGTGTGTAGCAGAAGAGCTTTGGGACATTCTAGTTGTCATAAATGCATCTTTAACGGAACTGAAATATCAATAATTGCGTCACATTTAAAATCAACACAATTTCCTGCTGTTTCAGAGAGAAATATAGGAGTCGTGGGTCTTTAAATGTGGAGGACTCTCCTCATGTGTTTGAAATTTGCCCAATGATGCAGTTAAGTTAAATGTTAATGAGAAAACATATCTTTACAAAAGATCACATTGCTGTTGCAGATGAAATATAATGTGGATAACATTGAATACATATCTTTTTCTCAGGTTAGACACTGATAAGTAATCAGTCAAACCCGAGTCCTCGTCCAAATATGAGTTGTGGGAAATACAGTAGCTCTGAAAAATTTGACCAGGTATCTTTGGAAATACTAATTTCAACATACTACGATTTGGGACACACTAATTCTGATTTCGGATACTATGAGAATTGGGGCGCAGCACGTTTGAGCTTCTGTAAGGTTCTGTTTATGTTCACTGATCAAGGTTTATATGTTAATAAATTAAATCTGTTTTATAAATCTTAAGTCAGAAGATGTGGACTAAACCGCTCAATTCATATGGATTAGTTTTACAATCTCTTTATGAACTTTTTGAAGTTAATATAGACTGTCAATAAAGGGAGAGAAAGCTCTCAGATTTCATCAAAAAGATCTTCATTTGTCTTCTGGAGATGAACGAAAGTCTTACAGGTTTGGAATGACTTGAGGGTGTTTAACTAATAACAGGTTTTTCATTTTTGGGTGAACTATCCCTGCAAGAGCTTTGGATCAATGACGTTTAAAACTTGCCAACTGATGGTTTGCCAATAAGAATAATGATTTATTATATTACAAATACTACAAGAAAGCAATGTCTACTCTTTCTTATAAACAGCCCTTTGAATAAGTTGCGTTCTGTGCATGTGTTGCAGATTTCTATGGCTTCATTTATGGCAATTTTGGATGTCGTTCATTTCCTGTCAATATCTTTCTCCATTTATTTATGGTATAAGTCAAAAATAGGTAAGGGTTAGCTATCACACACACACATCACTCATTGGTGTGATTTTGTTGCTACAATAAATGATGTATCATTTGTGCTCTCAAGGAAAGAAAATGAGAATGATTTCCAGGAGGCGGCGGCAGAATTTTCTAGCTGTGTGTCTGCTGTTTGTAATGGGCGGCAGTGTTTACCTGGGTTTACCAGTCCATTCGAGTGCAAAGTCTCCAACTCCATCCATGAGGAGACTACTTGGCTTCTTCCTCAATGTATGTAAAGTCATTCTCAAAAGAGAGGAGTATATATGGAGCCACACCACATGTATACTTATGACTCATGCAAAATACTGATAAGTGTTTTAAACAAGAATACAACCTGGACCTACATGTGTCTTTTGGGAACAGGACCATACTGAGCACCTTGGTTACGTACTGGGTCTTCTGTCCTTCGCAATTAACTGGACCGCCAAGTTTCCCTTCATCCTGAAAGCTGTGGGTGGCAATTTTTTTTTGTTCTTCTAAATAATTTTTTAGCACATGTCTATCCACTTGTTTGGCTTAATAAAATGCACTAATTTCATAATGTCAACAGAAGATAGTCACAAACCACTGTTGCATGCAATGCATGTGAGCAGCATACCTGAGTCTTCATGCACTTTTTTTAAACTGTGCCATTATGTCTCATGTCTTTTTCAGAATAGAGGAGAGCAGGGTTCTGCTGTGCAAGTGTCCTCTAGAGTTCTGTCTTCTGTTGCTGGAGCTCTGTACGGCTCTGCCATTCTTCTCTATGACACAGAGCTAAGATCAGTTATCAGAGCAATGCCATGGATACTTTCTGCTATCAGCTGTGCGGTGCTGGATCTTTCTGTATCCTTTGACATGTACTGTGAGTGAATGTAGGTCTGCATTTAAATGTCTTGCTTTGGTACTTTTTATGCTTTTTTTATGCCTGCAAAGGCAAGCATTATGCTTTTTCAGATGTTACTTTTCATGTAGTGTGTAATATAGCTGTATGTGAATGTAAACCAGGGGTCCCCAACTGGCGGACTGGGGCCCAGGTCCGGACTCAAATAGCTTTTTTATACGGACCTCTAAACATTTTTGTTAAAGTTTTAGAAAAAAAATAAAATGAATTTTTACCGAAAGTAATTTTTGAACAGGCGTGCGCGCGGGCAGCTATGTCTCTGTCAGGTCCTTTGCAAGAGCAGGGGGCGATATTTTTTTTCACAGGATGGTTTCGGGAAGACTCATCAATATTCATTAGGGAACTCATCCCTGATTGGTCTTAACCCCAGTGACGGGTAGGTTTAGGGGCGGGGTTAGGGGTAGGTCATCAGTCCTCAGTGACGGGTAGGTTTAGGGTCGGGGTTAGGGGTAGGTCATCAGTCCTCAGTGATGGGTAGGTTTAGGGGTGGGGTTAGAGGTAGGTCATCAGTCCTCAGTGATGGGTAGGTTTAGGGTCGGGGTTAGAGGTAGGTCATCAGTCCTCAGTGATGGGTAGGTTTAGGGTCGGGGTTAGAGGTAGGTCATCAGTCCTCAGTGATGGGTAGGTTTAGGGGTGGGGTTAGAGGTAGGTCATCAGTCCTCAGTGACGGGTAGGTTTAGGGGCGGGGTTAGGGGTAGGTCATCAGTCCTCAGTGACGGGTAGGTTTAGGGGCAGGGTTAGAGGTAGGTCATCAGTCCTCAGTGACGGGTAGGTTTAGGGGCGGGACTAGAGGTAGGTCATCAGACCAATCAGGGATGAGTTCCCTAATGAATATTGATGAGTCTTCCCCTACCATCCTGTGAAAAAAAATATTGCGAGCCGTGGTCTGGAGAGATCCCAAACTTTGGCTTGTACACATTACTATGATATTCGTGAATTGATTATTATGGCTTTGTCAAAAATGAGAAAAGTGGACTCTGAAAACCGCATCTTTCGAGATGAGTGGACTGAAGTGTACGCGTTCATTTTTGCCGTCATCGAGCTCTACGAGGCCCGTGTGTCTTATTTGTTCGGAGTCTGTTGCTGTTGTTAAAAGTGGAAACATCAAGCGGCATTTCGAGACAAGACGCACAACTTTCAATGAAAATTATCCGCCAATAAAAATTATGCTTCCTATTGCTGGTTTGACATTTGAATATTTGCACTAAAATGAAATAATACTTAAATGAATTTCAACAAAATAAGCTGAATACATTTAAAGATAAAGATTTTTTTGTCAAAGATTTTGTCAATTTGTTGACATGGTTACAATTTAATAAAATGAAAGAAAACGTATTTTGCCGGGTGTTTTTGCATGTCCGGACCCTCGTTTACTGGGCTCATCGGGTTAGTGGACCTCTTGCCAATTTCAGTTGGGGACCCCTAATGTAAACTGTCTGAAAAAGTAAAAAAAAAGTGCACAACAAATGGACTTACTGTCTCCTAAAAGAAGGAACAGATTCTGAAGTGCCTGAAATTTCCATACAGTATAAGAAATAGACACAGCGATCTCGTAGATTTCAACCAAGGGCGTAATCCAACCCGGGAATTCATACGAATTTTACGAGGTGGCTAACTCGTACGACCTCATTCGTACTAATTAGTGCGAATTTGCTAAATCGTAAATATTTTACGAATTAGCCAATTCGGATGAATTCGTACGAATGACCTACCCCTGACCCCGCCCCTAAACATAACCGTCACGTGGGTTTAGACAAATCGTACAAATTAGTACGATTGAGGTCGTATGAATTAGCCACTTTAGGATCACTCGTACGAATTGGTCGTGAGATAGCGTAGTGTAATCCATCAGCCGGAAGTTGAAGCCTCGCGGGAGCTGCCATTGTAGCAGAACTTCACCTGCTGTTAGCGTCCCATTGACTCCTATTCGTTTTGGCGTCACTTTGACAGCGAATAACTTTACATCTGAGGCGTTTAAAGACTCCATTTGTCCATTATTAATTTCTAAAGAAACCCGACAATTTATAAAAGGCTCCATTACTGTATCTTACGTTATGGCCCGCCCTCAAACACTGTAGTTGTAGTTAAGTCTGGAAGAGTTTGATTCAGGTTGTTGACATGTCGAGAAGACGCTGTTTCTTGCTCTGCAAAAACAAATCCACTTTGCATACACTTCCAAACGATGAGGCTCGAATTGATACAGTAAAACCGACGCCATTGTTACTGTTTGTATCACTGTGTATACAGGTGCTGTGGAAGCCTCTAGAATTCAGAAATGGAAATGGTAGTTTTATGCTTGGGCTGTGGTAGACCAATCAGAGCAGAGTAGGCTCTTGGAAAGGATGGGTTTAGAGAAATCGGATCCTTTATCGAGCTGTTTCAGAGGTGATGAGAAAAGAAAAGAGGTGATGCTGCAAAGTATATTGAGAAAATTAGTGTTATTTTGACCTTGGATGGATGTCAAACTAGGAATCTTTAAAGTAGCATAATGGTATTTGTGGAAACTCTAAACATGTGAAATGACGTACCTGTTCTCCATCCTCTCTTTAACTTTGACCATTCAGATCGTGGTCACCATCTGTTTTAGATCCTGCCATAAACGGCGTTCTGTCCGGTCTTTAGACTCGGATACTGAGTCTTTACTAGGTGACTCTTCTGTCAAGGGTCAGCTGTACAACAACAACCTTGAATGCTGCAGGAAGAAGCCTCTGAGCAAGAGGCTTTCGGCAAGAGGAATCTCTCCTAAAGGGACTGACATGGGCCTCTACATGGATGTCAACATACAGCCAATGAGGAAGGTTTGCTCTTGTTTTTTCATTTTGGTCAAATCGTTATATATGGTATGTTAATGATTAACTGCAAGTCATGACTGGTGGCTCTTTCAGGTTTGTTTAAAGGAGGTGACCATCTCACGGGACGGCTCATCAGAGAGTCTTCCTCTGAAGAGGACCGTCAGGGTGGTGCGGGTTGATGAACCGTGTTCATCTGGTACCTCGAGTGATACATCCTCTCTCGGGTCTGAACTAGAGGTTAGAACCCCATTGTTTTTTCTTCCCACACCTCTATTGAACACACAGTGTAGTGGTTAAAGGCTGCAGTACTGCTCTCTGTGGGTAGATGGTAGCAGAGTTTTGCTGGTGACTTGAAACGAATCACATGGAAAATATGAAAAATGTCTTTCAAGTGTCTTGATAGTCTTTCAAAATGATTTATCTACAGTTTTTATTCAGCGTAACACTTGCACACTTTACAATCTAATCACCCAATTTAAAATATACCTGAAACCGTATTGCTGAAAATGTTCTAATACTTTCTTGGCTCTCCAAGTAGCTTTTGAGAATGCCAAGCGATTGAGGATGTCATTTAATCTAAAACAAAGGCAAATCGCCCTGGACGAAAACAATTGAACTTTGTTTTATTCACTAAACAGGAAAAAGCTAAGCATGTGAACCTCCTCAGACACAGTGTGCGATAGAGGACAACCCAGAGTTCAGACCATGACATCTTTCTTGATGTCAACAATGTATTCCAGTGATAAATGTAAGCTTTCCGACAACCCTTACCGTAGGTTAAGCCTTTCGTTTTTGAGCCAACGACATCAGTCAACATCAGGCGAAATTGTAATGACAGGTTATATGAAGGCTTATAATTAGCCGTTAGAGTTGAATACAATGATTAAATGGAACTAAAAAGTGTCGTAATGAGAGAAGATTGTGGGCACATTTCTGACGAATCAAAATGTGACATTCTTGCAATTCCATTCCATTGAGTCAGTTAAAGAGAAAGCTGGGCTTGGTGTTCCAGAAGTTCATGTTGTTGCTTGATTGTTCTGCTGTTAAAGATCTGTAATAAAGGAACAGGGCAGGACCTCTCTGCATCGGAAGTGGTACAAAATGCTTGTTCAGTCTACAGGAGATTTGGCCCGCGACTGCTATTTTAAGAGCGGGTCTGTCGCCCGCCCCATGCATTGAGAACAGTGGACGGGCTGAGGGGTTTTCTGAACCCTTTTTTTAAATTTTTTTTTATTTTGAGGAGGGGTTGTTTGTGTCTGTGCGTATGAGTAACTAAACACTCCTGTCAGCTATTCATGCCTTAAAGGAATGGTTTAGCCCAAAATAAAAATGGTCATTTACTAGTTCCACACCCATATGAGTTTGTTTCTGCATAACACAAAATTTGATTTATTTATTTTTCATTTTAATGATTTATTTAAAGTGAATTCATTTAATGCATTTAATTCTTCATTAAATGTGTTGCTTTATTTTATTAAATGAATTATTTATTTATTAACGCATTTATTTAATTAATTTATTAAATAAATGTATTTATTTATTAAATGTATTCATTTAATGCATTTCATTATTCATTAAATGTATTGCTTTATTTTGGTAAATGAATTATTTATTAATGCATTTATTTATTAAATTTATTCATTAAATAAATTTATTTATTAAATGTATTCATTTAATACATTTCATTATTCATTAAATGTATTGCTTTATTTTATTAAATGAATTATTTATTAATGCATTTAATTAATGAATTTATTTATTAAATGCATTTATTTATTAAATGTATTCATTTAATGCATTTAATTATTCATTAAATTTATTGCTTTTATTTTATTAAATGAATTATTTATTAATGCATTTATTTAATGAATTTATTAAATGTATTCATTAAATGCATTAGTTATTTTATTAAATTATTTATGAAACCAATTATTTTTTAAATGCATTTATTTAATTGATTTATTAAATGTATTTAATTATTAAAAATGTATTTTATTTATTTACTTTTGTCATTTGTTAATAGGCTCTTATGTGCCATTACTCTAATATTTATTCATTCTTATCATTCATTTTCTAATTCTTTTATAAACCATTTTTATGTTTTCTTTGATTCGTGCAGTGGGACTTTGAAGAACCAAAAACGCAGTGGATCCCGGTAGAGGAAGCTCCTGAAGCTCTTCAGAAATCAGAGGCGTTCCCGCTCCAGGAGTGGCCAGTGCGTTCCATTTCGGAGTCCAGCGGCAGACCTGGCTCTCGTATTTGCATCTGCAGCCGCGCACAGCTAATGGAGAAGTTGGCATCCAAATAATTTTAAAACTGAACCCTGTGCCACTAAGTTAGTTGAATGATCATGCTTTAATTATATAACATGATTTGAGTTTAATAAAGCAGTGTTAAACTGGATGTCACGTTCATTTACAGTGCAAAGCCATTATTTACATCAGGTTTTATATGTAACTCATGTGATCAGGCACGTTTTCGAGAAGACTGACGGTGTCTCTCAAACCTCAGAGCTGGTCTGACTATTGTTACAGTAGCAGCTTTAGAAGGCCGATCTACCCGTGTATCCTTTCCTCGTGGCAACTAAGGCTCTCGGCACTTCCCTGTCATTCAAGCTGAGGGCTTTTTCCATTGTCGTCTCCTTTCCTCTCCAGAGCCATTTCGCTGATTAATGGGATGGCTCTGAAAACCTTATCAGACCTGTCTTTTGCATAGACGATACGGAACACTGACAAATGAAGGGAGGTGTCACATTGACTGCCCTAATAAAAGCAATATCACCGTTTTGCAGGCTCGCCAGGTCGGGAGGTCACTTCCTTTATTTTGATAGTTTCTGTCGGCTTATTTGAGCTGGACTGGACATGGCCCAACAGCCCGTAGACATAAGGCGTAGACGAGACCGTGAGTGTATTCAGCGTCCCCGCTGGTACCAGACTCGGCCTGCCTTGGCTTGCGACTTTGCCTCCCATGCTCTTTGTATCTCAGTCAGTCGGGTTTAACAGATTGGCATTCAGGAGACTTCCTCAAAGCATGATAGCAAGACAATGTGTTGATTAGAGTATGTCAAGCACATGACATTTCTTGTCTTGGTGGCTTTGCGTTGGGGATGTGAATAATGCGTAGGCTCACACAGAATCTGTGGAACTCAGAAATTTCCAACAAACTGAAACGCTGGTCATGCACTCAAGTTCAATTCATTCTGTGTCTTTTGCATACTTGTTCACTGAATAACTTTTTGTTGTTGATCATTGCGTAAAAATAGGGGTCCAATATTATTATATGGTGGGGCTGCCTTTCAAAAGACATCCTGGAACAAGTTTATTCAGATTTTTGAATTTTTATATTTTCTGTTATTTGAATTTTGGTTCAATATTTAATGATTTTGTTATGTGTATTTTGTCTATTTTAATATTATATTTTGGTTGTAGTTTTTATTTATTTCCAGTTAGTAATTTTTTCATCTTAAACTCATTTCAATTTGCAAAAGTAACATTTCCAATTTTAATTCAAATGTATCACATATATTTTATTTCAGGATTATAATTCATACATACTCTGATATACTCAGTGTGTGTCTGTGTGTGTATATATATATATATATATATATATAAATAATTGCAACAATATATTACATACATTATACATGTATATATACTATATACGTGTAACATTTTATATATATATATATATATATATATATATATATATAAAGAGTTTGGATGCAAAAGCCTCTAAGTGCCTTTTTTTTTTCTTGAATGATCATTTTTATCAAGCTTATATATTCAAGTTCAATAATTTCACTTAAATGACAATTAATAGGTAATCTTCATTGCAATTTAAGTGAAATTACTGAACTTAAACGTACAAGCTTGATAAAAATTATCATTCTAAAAGAAAATTTCAAATGGCACTTAGAGGCTTTTGCATCTGAACTCTTCATATATATATACAGTATATATATATATATATATATATATATATATATTATGTTGCTATATAATTGCAACATAATATATTATATACGTACATATACTATGTGTGTCTGTGTTATAATAACCTTGTTTGAAATGCCATGAAGATGAAATATTTATTTTTAGGTGAACTACCCATTTAAGGCACGTTCGCACCAAGGACTATAGAGATGCAGTTCCAAAAATCATTATAAATGTGGAACAATAGCCACACCACAAAAATATCAGCACAGAGAGCACGTTGTTGTTTCGGAAGTCATTGGGGTCCAAAAACTGTTTGGTTACCTATATTATTCCAAATATCTTATTTTGTTTTCAGCAGAAGAAAGGAATGTATACGTACATGTTTGGAACAACTTGAGGGTGAGTAAATGATTTTTATTTAAACGGGAAACAAACATTCACGGTTAACATTGTATCTTTGAATATTGTAATGACCCAATTTTATTTAGCTCCATTTGTTCACTTAATCTTTGTTTTATCCACTTTTTTTCTTTTGTGCGTGACAATCCCCAAAGACTGGTCGCTATGTGCTCTTTGACACAGACATTGCTGAGCCATCATTTCACAGAGCGTCTGACGCAACATGCCGTGGATGATGCGCATCTGATGTCACTGAGCTCTGGCTGGGCGTCCGCTAGCGGCCTGCCTGAAGGGCTTGAGTATGTCCTTAATCCTCTACCCCCCTTGAACTTGGAGAAATGAAAGCAAACTGTCCGCTTTGTTTAAATAGGTGGAATTCTGTTTGCACATCTGACTCGAAGCACGGATTAGAACATCTGAAGCTTGTGCGCGAGAACTGTTTGTTTTTTGGATTTGCATGTACGTCATCTTGAACTCACTACACACTTAAAGGAGTAGTTCGCTTTTTAAAAAAACTTTTGCTGATAATTTACTCACCCCCATGTCATCCAAGATGTCCATGTCTTTCTTTCTTCAGTCGAAAAGAAATGAAGGTTTTTGAGGAAAACATTCCAGGATTTTCTCCATATAATGCACTTCAATGGGAAGTAAACGGTCCAAATGTGCGTTTCAGTTCAGCTTCAAAGGGCTTTAAACGACACCAGATGATGAACAAGGGTCTTATCAAGCGAAACGATCGCTCATTTAAAAAATAAATAAAAAAGATGAAGTTTTATATGCACAAATGCTCGCCTTGCTCTGTTCTGTGATGAGCGTTCGTGACTCGTTCAAACTCGTTCATCAAAATGAACAAATCTTTTTTCGAGTCATGACTCTAAGGGTCCTAGATAAGACCCTTTTTCATCGTCTGGTGTCGTTTAAAGCCCTTTGAAGCTGCACTGAAACTCTCATTTGGACCTTGAACCGTTTGGTTCCCACTGAAGTCCATTATATGGAGAAAATGCTGGAATGTTTTCATCAAAAACCTTAATTTCTTTTCGGCTGAAAAAAGAAAGACATGGACATCTTGGATGACATGGGGCTGAGTAAATTATCAGCAAAAGTTTGTAAAAGTGAACTACTCCTTTAAAAATAAAGGTTCTGAAAGGGAAGAACCATTTTTGCATTCCTAAATAATAGTAACTAGCTAAAACGGTAGAGATTTAGGCCTAGTTTTACAAATTGTACTTGTCCACACCACAATAATGGCACAGAAAACTATATTGGAATCGATGAATTTTTTTTTCTCCCCCAGCTGATGAATGATTAAAAACATTGCAACTGACAGCCAATCAGAATGCATGCTTAAACAGCTAGTTAAAATGTGGTGACCAGTTTATTTTAATTCAGGCATTACTGATACTTCTTACTCGAGAAGACAATCTGAATGTGTCATTATGCCAATATTGAAGGCTCATCCGTTTCCTGTGTGCTTTTGAATGTATAGTGTCTTTTTTTTAAGGCTTGTGGTTTTATCACAACCCACAAATACCCAAGATCTTCAACAACATCATGTCAGAAACATATTGAAAATGGGGCTATCAGATGTACAATGCTTAGTGTGCTTAGTCAATTATAATAAGTGGCTGTCACACATCACTTCCTCTTAATCCTATTCATAAAAGAGCAGGTAGTAGTTAGAGATTTCGACTTTTAAAACAGCAGGTCGGAAAGGTTAGTGACCTTTGAATGGATAGCAACTCTTGTGTTATGTAATACAACCCCTCAGTAAAGCAGTACAGCTTCTTATGTCATACATGATTTCAGTTTTTCTCTGCTCATCACTTGCATTATCACATGTTGTATATTTTATTGATTTTAAAGCAGATAGCAGATAGTGTAACTAGTGTTGGCTATAGGGAGTACAAGAGGAAAGGTTGTTTATTGTTTATCAGTATGTATGGTGTGTTAAAGGAGTAGTTTGTTTTTAAAAAAACTTTTGCTGATAATTTACTCACCCCCATGTCATCCAAGATGACCATGTCATTCTTTCTTCAGTCAAACAGAATTTAAGGTTTTTGATGAAAACATTCCAGGATTTTTCTCCATATAATGGACTTCAATGGGAACCAAACAGTTCAAAGGCCAAATGAAAGTTTCAGTGCAGCTTCAAAGAGCTTTAAACGACACCAGACGATGAATAAGGGTCTTATCAAGCGAAACGATCGCTCATAAAAAAAAAAAAACTAAGTTTACGTTTTATAAGCTCAAATGGTCGCCTTGCTCTGTTCTGTGATGCACGTTCGTGACTCCTGTTCAAACTCGTTCATCAAAATTAACGAATCTTTTTCCGAGTCAATTCGTTCATTTCGTTCGTTGAATGAACCAAATGACTAAAAAAAAACAAAAATAAATGAACCAAAAAGATTCGTTCATTTTGATGAACGAGTTCGAACAGGAGAGTCACAAACGCGCATCACAGAACAGAGCAAGGCGAGCATTTGAGCTTATAAAACTTAAACTTTGTTTTTTATTTATTAAATGAGCGGTTGTTTCGCTTGATAAGACCCTTATTCATTGTCTGGAATCGTTTAAAGCCCTTTGAACAGTTTGGAGTTTGCACTGAAAGAGTCTTTTGAACCTTGAACCGTTTGGTTCCCATTGAAGTCCATTATATGGAGAAAAATAATGGAACGTTTTCATCAAAAACCTTAATTTCTTTTCGACTGAAGTAAGAAAGACATGGACATCTTGGATGACATGGGAGTGAGTAAATTATCAGCAAAAGTTTTTTTTTAAAGTAAACTACTCCTTTAAAGCAGTAAGATAAGATGTATGGCAAGATACATCTTATTATAGGATGTATGATAAGATAAAAATATCTCTCTCTCTTTCTCTCTCTCTCTCCACCAATAAGGACAGGCTCAGGCAGTCACATAGCTCTGTGGTGATGTCATACCCTGAATATCACTGCAAACCCACTAGAGATTCTTGAAACATTCACTTTGCTTTCAAATCAACTCTCAAATGAACAGTTCATTATATTAAGAAAGTAAAAAATTCACACAATGCATCTCCTTCCCAGATCATCCCACCACCCCCACTGGAGATTATCTTCTTTATAATCATAATATAATAGAAGAGAATGGAGATTATTTCTGGAGATTATCTTCTTTATAATCATAATATAATAGAAGAGAATGGGGAAGTCGTCACATGATTTACACTTACGATATTTCAGAGATAACAAATTTTTATTAAAGATAACATCTAAAAATATAAAACCATTGTTTAGTCCAGTAATTTTGTGATTGATAGGCTACACTGAATACATTTATAACATTTAAAAAAAGTGTAATTAATTTATTCAACAACAAAACTTTTTAGTAACTATAATTTTAATATTTAATAATATTATAATACTGTTATGTTTGAATAAGACATGAATTATTTAATACAATTATAATTAAATATTAATAATGTTTTTCTCACAATATTTTTTAGAATAATTCAGCTGCAGCCAACAAAATGGCACAGGTATAATCTTCCATCTAATAAAAGTCTCACTACAGCTTCTCAGTGCATACTGTTTAGTGCATACCATGGCATGTTTTATTAATATATGCTTATATTAAATTATACTAAATATGCCACTTCATTTATCCAACATGTAACATAATATAATTATAATTCTTTACCATTTCATGGGGTCTCTGGCCCACCTGACGCAGTTCCACACGGTGACCTCACATCCTCTGCATCACTTCCTGTACATGCTGAGCTGAGAGGCAGATCTGTGGATTCTGGCACATTTACACACACTCATCTGCTCTGCTGACAGCAGTATATTCGAGCCGAGCCCCGCGTCTCTTTGTCCGCGATCATAGCGCTGTCATCATGACCCAAAGGTGATCCTCAGTCCCGGTGGTTCTGGGTGAGTGCGATATGAAACACACACACTCATACATACGACCGCGCGCACTCACTCACTCGCTCACACACAAACACATGCACGGATCTCTTCATTGATGTGTCAGTAGTATGAAGTCATGGCTGCCTGCCTGTATTCTTCCTCGTGTTACTTCGATCACTTTATGGCTTATATTTTATTATTAAATGATTGGAAATCAACTAGGTCGTGTTTTACAACGCTGTAGTAATGAATACTGTTTTATATGGATCTGATTAGTCCGTAAGTAACACACTGTTGTGATCTGTTATGTGTCCTTTCGAATTTGCCTAACGTAAGTAACGTTCATCTAACGTTAGCGGCTTGATTTAAAGGGATAGTTCACCGAAAAATGTATCACCAATTATTTACTCAGCCATGTTCTATTAAATTTGTATGTCATTGTATGAACATAAACTAAGATGTTAGGCTGAATGTGAGGTACTGGCCTCAGTCATCATTCACTTTATTGCATCGTTTTGCCGAACAGTAACGTTATAATGAAAGCGAATGGGGACTATTCTGACAACAACCTTTTTTTGTAAGTCATACATGTCATATTAATTAAAAATTTTGGTGTAAATTATTTTTAAGTAATACTATTCATGTTCAATTTGAGCTTCATGAAACAGAGCAGTAGACATTTTGTGCTAGCTAAGCTATGTCACTTTCTTATGATGAGCTATTTGGAAATCAGTTTTTTTTCCCCGAAGGATCATGTGACACTGAAGAAAAACGTATTCAAAAAAAATATGAAAGTGATTTTAAATTGTAATAATATTTAACAATTATTGTTTTACTCTATTTTATTTATTAAATACATGCTGCATTGGTGAGTATAAGAGACTTTTTTTACCGACCCCAAACTTTTGAGCGGTAGTGTTTGTATATCATTTAACTTAAGTTAATGTTCAGGCCCTTTGTTTTCTTGAGCTGTGCTGTTGTTGTTTCTGCCTAGTTGATGTTTGGCATCTTCATTTTAAGTTTTAACTTTGGCGTTTATAGATTTTTTACCTTGCCTCAAAGGGCATTTGTCATCCCTTGCCTTGTTTTACGTAATTTAAGGAAGGGATTTCTTTGATTGGCTAACTTCAATTTTGGCCCGAGTCTCTATATCTTCAGTTATTTCGGGTGATCTGATCACAAGTGTTCAGCTGAGACACATCTATTTACACCTGGTATTAACATACTTTTCAACACAAGGTTTTTTCCTGCATTGGAAATATTTTAGCTGCCACCGAAAAAATAATCTTTTTCCCACCAAAGATTTAGGCTATTTGATCGTTTAATGTGACGATACCTTTGTTCAGTACTGGCACTTGCTGATAGTTGGCTGCTTTAAAACGCTACATGTTTCCAATGACATCCACTGTAAAAAGCTGCATAAATCTCCTAGCTCTCTTATAATTTTCCACAGCACATGTTTTGTGGTGTTTTTTCTACTGACATTTTCTTAGAAAGATGCTTTTGCAGTGTTTCGTCAGCAGAACAATTAAAAAAAAACTAATAACAATACAACCCACTGAAGAGATGTATGTCTAATCCTCACAGCCTTGGTTTCATTCCCGTTAAAAATCAAACACGAGGCTGCTGTGAATAAGGTCTGTAGATGGGGAAAAATAATCTGATACTTTATGGCAAATAAATAGGATGATTAGTTATTATTACAAACTGTTTCTTTGCATTTAGTTTTTGGATTTGTTTTCAGTTCACATGGGTCGGGTACTTTGATTGTATTATGTATAATGACAGTTTTTTGCTTCGCCATCATTGAAGACCATTTTTGACCCAGGAAAAAAACGTGCATACGTCTCAGTATGTCAGTTATTTTCTGCGTGTTGATCTAAGCAAGAACATGTTTCAAGCTAAAAGTTGTTGTAGTTGAACTTTGGATTTGCTTCAAGTAACCAGTCTCTGCCTGTTGTTATCAAACTGAAGAGGTTCTGTTAATTCTTGTTCATGTGTTTGCAAAGGCATTTCCCAATTTTTATGATCAGATAATGCAGTTCTTAAACTTTGGAAGACATTGTCACACTCATAAAATATTTCTATTTCAAATATGCTGGGTTTTTTTTAACTTTATATTCATCACTAATTTCCACAAAAAAATTAACCACCAGAAACTGATTGATGATTGTAAAAGAAACTGTAAAAAAAATCTTTTCATGATTAGTAATCAATCACAATATTTTTTCTTTTGTCAAATCAACTTAAATAATTTATTTAGTTCAGATAACACATAATTTTGAGTTTCTGATGATTAAATCAATCGTATTAATCGTACTTCATTGTATTAACTCACTTTTTCCATTTCAATGTATTTAAAATTTTAAGGCAACCAGGTTAAAGTTAAACCAACAATATTTTTTTACAGTGAAATGTTTCTTGAGCAGCAAATCAATCAGCATAATAAAATGATTTAGAATGATATAAGGTCCCATTAGATAGTGTTAACTAACAATGAACAAAAATATGATCAATAAGTTATGACACCATTTGTTTTTACATTGCTTTAACTCATCAAAATAACTTAGATTCGACTAATTTAAGTCAGTTTAATGTAATTTAAGTTGGAATGACTTAAACATCCAAGTTGATTGTACTTAATTTAAGTCAGCAACCTTTTTACAGCATTTATTAATCATTGTTAATGTTTTTAACTTTTAGTTCATGTTAGCTGAGGTCCTTTATTATCAGATGCAACTTCTCATATTAATAATGTATTAGAACAGTTAGAAATGAACATTGACTAGGATTATTAACTGCTTTTGAAGTAGTGCGCATTGTTAGTTTATGTCAACTAACGCAGTTAACAAATAAATCTCTAAAGACCATAAACTTTTGAATGGTAGTGTTGGAGATACAAACATAATTCAGCTGCTGTTATTTAATATTAGTTTGATAAATATCAAAAGAGAGAAATCATCACTATTTACTTTGCTAGAGAATTTAAACGGGATAAAAAGTTGTGTTTTTGCAGAGGTCAAGTGTTGGGTCTCGCTGGTCAGATATTGGTGTATAGCCTGATGAGGTTTATGAGGGGCAGGAAGGTTTACAGCATTGCAACACTTTAAATATTATGATTTTCATGGCACAAAAAAGCATTTTACTTTGGTAAAGTGTATTTAGTGTAGAACTAAATATGGATCACTGATATAACTTTGACCTGGACTAGCTGGAATTTACAAATGTGTCTGTGCGGTTTCGCTCTCATGTACCGAAGCGCTTTGAGGTGATGCCGAGATTACTCACAGAATACTTTTAGCAGACGTGCTCTAAGACAACAGTGTGTGACAGAAAGTCTGCCAGTGTTGAATCAAAGCCAACGTGTGACATATCGTGACATGGTGCAAGTCTCTTGCGCAGCTTTCCGAGCGTTTGCTTTCTGAATCCTCGACGGCGGTGGAATAGAGACGATCTTTCGAGCCGTCCGTACGTGGTTTACCTTACGACAAGTCCCAGAAAACGCACTCGGTTCATGGGAGGTGCGATAAAACACACCGGATTAAAATAGTAACTAATGTTGAATTTGGGACCAAAGTGTGAACCCAAAACCACAGAAGATTACACCAAAAGAGTCTTCAAGAGAAACTGTAGTGTAGATATTTTCAGCCAGTGAGCATTTTGGCTGTTTAAAACTTGTATTTTATTAGAAGGGTTATTTTGAATTGTGCTAATATTTATTTTTATCAAAGACTCAGATGGGTACTGTTAATTAGGGTTTGATTGATAATATTATTAATAGTTATATAATAGTTTAACACTACTAACACTAATAATAATTTGAATGCGATTTAAAGAAACTGGTAACTAATGTAGAATTTTTGATCAAAAAGTGTGAACAATATTATTATTACTCATTATTACTATTTTATTTTAAAAAAGTATAATTTCTTTGATTTTTAAATTCATAATGAATAAAGTTTAATACAAAGACCTCGTTTAACCTCATTTATACTTACAGATTGATAAAGGTTGCGTACCGCACCTAAAATTGAAGGAACTAACTTTTATGAAGGGTAATTTACTCTAGGCTGCAGAACTTTGAAACTGGAAGCATTACATATCAAATCATGATGTAATCTCTTGACGGTCTACTCTACAGGTTTTTCTTTCCCAAGCGCCATCCACAATGGGTGTTGCTAATCCAAGACCATGTGGTCCACTTTTCCATTTGATCTTTTGGCTTTTATTTCTGCCCACCACCAATTTTTTTAAGACCGCTGTCTCTTTTTTACTCCCGTCTCGCCATCATCATCATCTCGCCATCAGCTATAAGTCAACCATAGTACGATCTTGCATGAAAGGTTCTCAGAATGAGTTTTGATTGCACTATAGTCTCTTAACTGGATAATTGCTAAAGGAGAAGAGAAGATAAGAACTTTACTGGTAGGCTATGCTCGGCTTTATCTTGCAGTGATATTGGCTGTAAACTGTAAATATCATAACATGAATGACTTTATTCTGTTGTTGTTTTTCTTGGTTTACACTTTGACACTAGAGTGAATCACAATCAGATGTTGTTGAACTGCTCATTTGCACCTTGTTAAACAGGATCACTGCGCGGTTGAATAACGATCTGTGAGAATTTCTCATGGGCAAGAGCTTTAAAATGTAAGAAGGTTGTCCTTTTTTTCTTTCTTTCTGTCACTACTTTGATCATACTTTCTTCACCCGAGTTATTGACCGCAATCGGATTAGAGGATTTTTCGGCGCCGTCCTTGACTACAGAAGAATCGCTTCAAAAATGCATGAGAAAAGTACACATTTGTTGTTCTCTGAATGATGGCAAGAAATGTGCCCATGAATTAGTGAACCGCTTGACCTGCTAAGAGTCAAGCAGCTTTGCCCTGTTGGTGTTGGAGACTCAAATGTTTTTAGAGTTGGCTGAGCTTTCTCAGTAAGCTTTTTAGAGGACTTTGAAGCGTATTTCCTATTTATTATGTTGAATATTAAAGCTAACATTTAATGTACAAGTTGAATGACAAAAAAGTAAATTGAGGACCTGAAAGAGGAACAAGATTATTCTGTAAAAACCAGATACCCCTTTGTACTTTCTGCCCAAATATCATAGTAACTAAGTTTATGAGTTTTATGAGTATGGGCTCTCCATCAAACTTTCAGAATTGTTTTTCCCCCAAAACTTTATGACTTTGACAGCTACTGTAGGTGGAAACCTAAACCTCTCTAAAAATTTATTATTGGAAAATATTGAAAATAATTATTGGCCTTGGTAAAATTGTGATATTCTTTTTTAAGTACGTTGCAAATACCAATGAAAAGACATTTTATCTAGCCTGGCTAACGAACCACATGTTAATTTTCTCGTATTTGAGGCGTGGTTTACGAATGCCCTACGCTATCTCACGACCAATTCGTAGGAATTTGTACGAGTGATTCATAAGTGGCTAATTCGTACTAATTCATACGACCTCACTCGTACGAATTTGTACGATTTGTCTTCATCATTGACTGTAACCGAACGTGACGTGCTGTTTGAGTGCTGAATGGAGAATGACTGACCGTCATGTGTTTATTTGTTCTGCTGAACACAAAGAAAGATATTTGTTCTGAATGTTTTAATCAAACAGATCTCATTCCCCATTGACTACCATAGTATGTATTTTTCCTACTACGGTAGTCAATGGGGAGTGAGATCTATTTGATTAAAACATTCTTCCAAATATCTTCCTTTGTGTTCAGCAGAACAAATAAACGAATAGAGGTTTGGAACAACATGAGGGTGAGTAAATACTGACAGAATTTTCATTTTTGGGTGAACTAACCCTTTAACAATAACATAATAGTATACGCACAATATCAGATTTGGATCGGCCTCGTCTGATCGATACCCGATCCCGCAAAAGTGGCAGGATCGGAGCCGATACCGATCCCGAGTATCGGATCGGGACATCCCTAGTCTAAACCCACGTGACTGTTATGTTTAGGGGCGGGGTCAGGGGTAGGTCATTCGTACGAATTCATACGAATTGGCTAATTCGTAAAATATGTACGATTTAGCAAAAATGGTAGTGCTACTGGTTTGGTTGTACCGCATTGTTTAAACACACTTGACAGTCCTTATTTTGTCTTGTCAGCCCTCATAGTAATAAATAAATAAAGTATAAGGGATAATGTTTAGTGAGACGGTCATAGCGAATACAACCCCGCGAAGTGGAATTGTTCTTGAATCAGTCTGAAGGGTTTGTATTCGCCTCCTCACTACACATTTTCCCACTTATAACATGGCTACCTACCAAATAAATCAATAATTTGACTCAAAATATTGATTTAAAAAGGAGTTAGGTTGTATGAAGTAAAAATTAAAAAAAAGGGGAACAGCTTTAAATCCCCCCTCTGCAAATCAGTGGAGCCGATATGTTGTCGTATCAAAGGGTAACTTTGCGTCCGCTGCCATATGGGTCCATAGATATGAACAAACTGCTTTGGTGTGTCGCATATACGTCTTCATCGTCTTGCTGCTCCCTCCCCATTCTGTGATTGCAGCGTGAATAAAATTGCGCCGCGGCAATGGGGAAACCCAGGCTACATTTTATTATGACTATTGTGGTAATCAATCATTTATGATACGGTATACAGGCCTATATTTAGTGTCATCGCTTGGTACTGTCAGATTATCTCAGGGTTTTTAAATCAAATTTGTAAGGGGTTTATCTGTTGTTTTGGTTCAAAGTTCAAAATTGTCACATCCATAAAACAATCTCAATAATCTTACATTTAAAATTGTCTGTTTTTGACCTTGGTTAAATTGGTTGGCTAAATTATGTTATTTGAAATATTTGGAGTACTGTGTGGATTATATTTTTATATAAATATTGTGGTAATCATTCAGTACCACAATATATATTTAGTGTAATTGCTTTACTATTGTTCTGCCACAGTATCTTCTTGTGGGTTTTTAAATCATATTTTTAAGGGTTTTATAGATTGTTTTGGTTCAAGGTCCAAAATTGACATCTGTCAACCACAATAATGTCCATTATGTTGTTTTTATCTGTTATATTTTATATAAGATAGGCTGATGAGAAAAGTTAGGGATTCTGGTGGTTTCCTACAGAAAATAGGGGGATTTTTACATTTCTTTTTTTTTATTCAGCCAGCGTGTGTGTGTTGTAGGACTTTCCAGCTCGTTTTATAAAGTCTGTTTGAATGTGTTTTTCTGTGTCAGATTAATGTTGTGTTTATGTAACTTATTTTTTTCCTCGCCGTCATATAATTTTCTCCTGCTCTTTTATCTTTATGACTTCAGAATAAATCATGCAACAAAACACGCCTTTATTGTGACACATTTACCCAACGGTTAACTCCATTGTTGAAGGCCATCTAATTATTAAACCCTTACTCTCTATCTTCTTACTTCTTATCAGCGAATATGCCACGAGACTTCTCCGTCATTGTTCGAGAGCATTTTCCTCCTTAACTTATGAACACTGTGATACTGGAGTCATGCTGTCCTAAAGAGGAGTAAAGTCAAAGCGATAGTGACCCAATGCAGCGGGAAACAAAACAGGCTGTGATTAAAGGGGTGGTTTATTGAGATGTCACATTCATCATTATAAATAGTGTGTAATGTTGCTGGTGGTGCATGAATAGTATCTGCAAAGTTGTAAGCAGAGATATCGTCTTTTAAAAATCAGGGAGTTTAATGCCTACAAAAATGACTTGAATGGGACTACAACGAGATATTTCCCAGGTTTTCTACGTAAGTAACCTATAAATTTCCTCTGGAATATGCAAAAAAGAGTCCATATTTCTGCCAGCTGTCAGATCTTCTGTTTTCAATAATGGCTCAAATTTATGTTTGATTATGTTCCTGAAAATTACAATCGTAATTTAGCTGTCTGTGCTGTGCATTTTACATAAGACAGCTTCCAGAATCTCCACCAATTCAATGCCGGATTCAACAAGAAACTGCTATTAAAACATAACTTGTAACATAACATAAACGAAACTGTTATTAATGTACGCCCCAGAGAGCGTTCTTGTGAAACTGGCTTGTAAATGGAGCTACCTGCAGAATACTGACTCAGCGGATGCAGCTCTCTCTGAAAACTTTGAAAATCAATCAGTAAGGATCTCAGACAGCTGAAGAAATCCATGCATGCAGGACGAGCTTGTCAGACGAGCTTTGTGAAATATAGCTGTCAGACTTTTTTTTTTTTGGTTGCGCATTGAGGGATTAACATTTGTGCTCGAATTAATAAATGACTAAATATTTATTTGCATCCAAAATACAACATTACTTTGGGATTATCCCTAACTCGTATACCAAGAAAGCTTTAAAAACAATTGAAATATGTAAGTCTTTTAATCTTTTCGTTTGATATGTAATCTTTTCTGATAAGTTATGTACCCCTGTAATTGTGTCTTTTTTTCTTTCCATTTATTTGTTCTATATTGTGACTTTTCTTCTTTACTTATAATGTCTTTAATAAAAAAATTACAAAAATAGAAACGCTTGCGTTAACTTCAAGCATAACAATTACAAAGGCGGACTCCATCGTGTTTCTGGAGATGTTTCTCTTGGCTTTGCGATCCTTTATTATGGTCAGAAAAGATGTTAAGAACACATCTAAACCCGCGCCAGACCCCGACGTAAGCATGATGTGGTAAAAGAACGGTTCTAGTCCAGCAAAGAGTTGGTGCCGCTTTGGAACCTGGCCGCGAACCGGTTCTTTGGCTGTCGAAACACAAAGAACTGGTTCACGCGCTGGCACCGGCAACGAACCGGCTCTCAAAATGCTTTGGTGGAAAAGGGGCTAGAGAGTACTGAAGCTGCCAGTGTCTTGATACGACGCTGACATCTTGGAACTTGAGTCTGCGCACTTGCCCTTTTCGGGACCAGACATTCGCAGTCGTGAGCAGAAAGTAAAGCCGCGAAATCAAGGCAGCGCCCTCATTCTCGCTGAATCAAATGCAAGCACACGGCCCGCACTTTCATTAAGTGGCGTCTGTCTGCTTCGCTCTTCTCCAATAATGTCTGCTGATTGCAGAAACTCGTTAAAATAAGGTAAATACAACTACTAACCACATAATCAACATTATTACGTAAAAAAATACGCTTGTGCTTCAGTGACTACCTCGCACAGAGAACCTGTCAATCATGATGTCAGAGCACCGTTTTTATCATCACATAACTAACTAAAAACAAACTTATTTTAAAAACGAACACTTGAAATTACATCAACGGGATAGAAACTACAGTAAATGACACAAACTATCTTTGGAAAAGGGATATGTGAAGTATAATTTAATTGTTTAGTTGGTCTCGCGTTCCATTGAATAACATGGGGAGGCGGGGGTTATGAGCTATACTAGGACCGGCCACAGGGGGGCGATCGAGACGTTTTGGCTTCACTTTTGAGGGCTTGTGCGGCACACTACAAACCTTCCAATAAATTCTTCTCCCCACAACAACTGGTCAAGCTTACCTATTTTATGTATTGGAGAAATCTAATACATTGGCGAGCCACCCAAATCACTGCTCGGCCAAGTACGCCAAAATCTAACAATTTCCTCTTTTGTTTCTTCCCAGGAGTCCACGTCTGCGAGAGTGTACACAAGAGAGGCCTCTTTATAGGTGAAAGGATTGCCCAGGGCCACGGCGCTCAGAATCTGAAGGTAAGGGAATGTGAATGTGCACAAAATCATTTAGCTTTGTTCCTAAATAAAATCATTTATGAAATCATTAAAATCATTTCGCTTTACACACCCGAAGCGACTACAAGACGTGACGCAATCAATCATAAATCACAGGCAATCAGAAGAGTGAGTGGGCGGAGCCTCTCTTGCAAGCGCACTGCACTCGTAACGAAATGGATTAGTACATAATCAAAATCATAAATATTACACGATTCTATTATTATTAAAACTACATACTGGGTGACTGAAACAATATTTGTTTCTTTCCTAATTTATTTTCAAGGTCTGAGGCGAGTGATTCATTGTCGCTTTCAGTTTGGCTTTAAAGATCACACATTATATGCTTTTAACATTAAATAAAGCACTTGGGGTTATTATTGTCATATGTTGCTGTTCCATCCATGAATGGAAACCATTTCTAAAATAGATTAGTTGGATATCACCACTCGCCAGTGCAGCTGGTTGGGACAAAAACTCTGATTATCATTGGAAAGATATATTTTATTGTGTGTTACAGTGTTGCGTCTGGTTTGGACATGGTGTTAGAAAGAATTCACCTTCATTTGATTAATTTTTTGCTACTCTATAGCTACAACAAAAGTGTGTGACCGTAACAAGGAGCTGTCATGGTTCAAAAAAGACAAAAGCGGCCTTGAAGTATTCAGAATGATTGAAGTCTTATGGTGGCTTTAGGTCAGGATAACAGCTGTCAACAGTTTTAAAGGAATAGTTCACTTCAAAATGAAAATTGGCATCATGAACTCACCTTCACTTTATGAATTTATTTCTTCAGGGATATTTTGAAGAATGTCGGTAACCAGACCGTTGGTGGACTCATTGAAGTGAACTATTTCTTTAATTCCTGCTCTGAGTTGTAGAGCTTTTTGACTTAAATTAGAGTAAACCTAGAAATGGGAGTTCACACCTAGAACAATAACTGCAAAGGCAACTTTTAAGGATTGCAGTTTGTTTATTGTAAGCATGCCCTGCACATTTGTTGTTTCATTTTGTCAAGCAAACTCCATTTAAAAGTTGATTTAAAGGAGCTAGTTAATCCTAGATTTTCCTAGGAGCTAGATTTTCTTTCGAGCCGAACCGTGGGCCCATGTCCGTACGGATCAACTGTGATCCGTTCCACCGCTAGTTTTAAACCACTTATGTATATATTTTGCTGAAGTGTTTCAGTAGGAAATATCAGTTTACATTTTCAAACATTCATTCTGCCATTAATTGTAATAATCCAGTGAAATTTTTGTATGCACAAGGAGCCAATGCTCCACACAGAGATCTGATCTCACCATCGTCTACGATTACATCAAGAAACAGAAAAAACTGAAGAAAAAAAAATCTAGAAGAACTTGGGAAACGTCTCCAAGACGCTTTGCTCACTCCATCTCTGCCTCTTGCTGATATTAATTGGTTTTAAAGCTACACTGTGTGATTTTTTTTTTACCCCCATCTAGTGGTGAAAAGGTATATAACAATCCAGTGAATATTAGTTTCTGTTCCTCTCAATTCCGATTTCGTTTTAACTCCTACGGTGGCCAATATAGTCCAAGATTAACATGGCTTCCAGTTGGACCTCGTCCATGAGTGTTAACTCAAACGTAAATGCAAAGGCGAAGCTTGAATTAACGGGTATGTCCCTCTTTGGCTAATGTACTTTCAAGATGGCGACCGACATTAGAAGCCCTTACCCGTATGTATTTCCAATGGCATACTTTATTACTTGAACGAAGTAAATATACATTAATGAGCACATCTTTGAAAGAACTAAGTGTTTTTAGCTAAGAATAAACTAAAAGAGTTACACAAGATGTCTTTTTGCTGTCTTTGGGTTTGTGACTGAAAGATTGTCTGGAAAAGAAGTGTCTGCTAAATAACTGCTTTCATGACACATTGACGTGGGTTGAGTAAATAGGCCTGTCAGGTTTATGATTGCGGTGTTTCCTTGTATTCATCGTACAGTCTGCTCGAGAGGAAGGAAGAAAAAAAGCGCAGCATGTTGGATTCACGATTCGCGTCTAAATTGTAGCTGAGAGCAGAATGTGACCACATCGCAGCTGCTCTAGAATGGTAGGAAGGGCTCGGCCCTGAGTTGGGTTTCCCCTTTCCGTGGTGTGTTGTACGGGTGCGGGGGACTGATAAGATCAGGGAGCAGTGACACCCGTCTGTCTAACACACACTCACACACTTTCCCTGTTTTCTGCCATGCTGCCTCCCTGTTGCCCTTTTGTTGAGGTGACCACACCAGCCATTGCACTAGGTTCCTCCCTGCCGTCCCTTCTAAGCAGGTTCAAAAACCTAGTGAGCTGCCGTCTAAAGGCCCTCATACACTCACAGCAAAGTTTTTTTCAAGAGACACTGATTTTTGCTCATATTTTTGCCCCAATTTGCATTCTAGGCCCTGTTTACAGCTGGTGTTAAAGCTACACTGTGTAACTCTTTTAGTTTATTCTTAGCTAAAAACACTTAGTTCTTTCAAAAATATATGTGCTCATTAATGTATATTTACTTTGTTCGAGTAATAAAGTATTCTCGTGAGTGTATAATATGCCATTGGAAATACATACGGGTAAGGGCTTCTAATGTCGGTCGCCATCTTGAAAGTACATTAGCCAAAGAGGGACATACCCGTTAATTCAAGCTTCGCCTTTCGCGTTTACGTTTGAGTTAACACTCATGGATGAGGTCCAACTGGAAGCCATGTTAATCTTGGACTACATTGGCCACCGTAGGAGTTAAAACGAAATCGGAATTGAGAGGAACAGAAACTAATATTCACTGGATGGTCATATACCTTTTCACCACTAGATGGGGGTAAAAATCACACAGTGTAGCTTTAAGGTGCGTTTCAGGTTGATCGGATAAGAAATTAACGAGGAAGACCTATACCTGTTTACACCAGGTGTTTTAATCGGTCTCTTTTGTCCACTTTCAACCCCTTCTGTCCTGATTTCTTTGAGGGTAGGGTCTATATAATCCAATGGACAAAATAAGCTTGTGCAATTTATGTATGAACACACCTAAAGACAGCAGAAAAACATATGGAGAGCAGCAGAGAGCATATTCGTTGCTCTGACAGCCATCGTACACTGTTAGTGTGTGTTAGAAATCAGGAATGGCGAGAGAACATTGTGATTTTTGATTTTCAAACCATACTTGGGTCTCCAGCCAACAAAGTTTAAATCCTGTCTGGTTGGCGTGGAAAAGGTCGTCTTGTTTTGTGGCTGTTCGAACACATTCGACCACATGCGTTTGACTACCTTTGGTAAAAAATGGACAAGTAAAAAACACATTAGACCCTTTTTACACCACTTCCGGGTCCAAACACTGTTGGACAATCTCTCTCGCTCAATCAGATGCCAAAAGCAAACAACAAACGGTACTAGAGCCTGACCGATAAAGGATTTTGCAGGCCGATACCGATACAAATATTTTTTGGTTTTAAAATCCGATATTCCAATAATACGCAACAAAACATTGACAGATTTCCCTAACATTAGTTATTTGTAGTTATGTATGAGTTTTAACTAAAATAATATGATAATGCATTTTAAAAAGAAATTTGTTTCTTTTATTGTCACAACAGAACAGACTGATGATAATTGCATTAGCTAGCTTTGTGGTTAGCTAGTCTATGATGAGCCATAATTTAGCAGGCCAAGGAGAGATGATGCGTCTCACTGCTATAACTGTCACACGCTATTAAAGAAAAACTTCAGTCACATTGTCAAAAGTTAAAAGGACAGTCAGTCAACTACACTGTAACAACGTAACGTAACTATCACTAGCTATTTCCGCTTCACTCTCGGCCTATTTAACAGCAGCAAAATTGGACATGATAGTCACAAAGTTTGTCAAGCTTATTTGAGTTAAGAGAACTGATGGTGATGTTCTTTTACTTGTTATTCAAGCAATGTATGTATCGCGACCAACTCAACGAGTGTTGCCAACAGGAACGGTGTAGAGTGCCCTCTGGTGGACAAACTATACAACTCCAACACTCATGACATGGTTCAAGTGTGTTTCGTCCATTTTTAGTTTATTTTTGAAATAATCTCATTTATCGGCCATTACAACTGTCGATACCGATACTTTGCAGTCCCTCCAGAAAAACACGATTATGCGATCGCTGAATTCAATGCAAAATAAGCCAAAGTCCGCATATTTATGCGGGGGCCGCATTATGTGGGGAGCGCGCAGCTCTTAAAGGGGCCACACCTTATTTAAACTCGTTATAGTCTGAAATAAAACAAGATGAGAAATTAAATATTCCCAGCACTTTCTATGATGTAGTATGCTTGCTTATCAAAGGAAGTAATAAGAAATGACTCTTTACATCAAGGTAGTGGCCTAGTGAGAACAGGGTGTTGGCGGAATCACTTTTTTTCTCTTTTTCATCAAACCGCAGTTTTTGCAAGTTCCTGCAATTTTTGCAAATTCCCGCAATTTTTGCAAGTTTCTGCAATTTTTGCAAGTTCCCGCAATTTCATCGCATAAAATTGCATAAATATCCCGCATATTCCATCGCATTTTTAAAGAAAACGGGCCGCGTAATCAAGGATTTTTGCCCGCAACAATCACAAAAAAACTCCACGTTTTTCTGGAAGGACTGACTTTGGAAAATGCCTAATATCGGCCGATAATATCGGCCTGCCGATATATCGTCTGGCTCTAAACGGTACTGCAATACACACACATTTTTCATGTAATTCTACCGAAAAATCTCCACTCTGAAATCCTGATGGCCAGTCAGTTTTTAAAGCTTAGCTTAAATGTATGAAACAAGTAGAGACTTGGACACAGAAACAGTATTCCATATGTCATGACAAACAGATAGCAATGTGCAAGTCATGATTACTTGTATACCATTTTTATACGATATATTCTTAGTGTCGCTTTCAATTCGAATTACCACTTCAATTTCTACTATAAAGCAACTCTCCAGTGTGTTAATCTGACTTTTACGGACACATTTGATGGATACATGTTCTTAATTCAATGAAATACTTGGGCATGTTCCTGACAAGCTTTATGGGATTCACCCTTACAAGATAACGTTGAATAACAATAGCATAAATGGTAGGTTACATAATACTTTTATTACATTATCAACTAATTGGCAAGACTTTGTTTGGCTGGTGGTTTGTAATGAGAGCCTCTTGACTGACACCAGTGTTTTTTGTCGATCCCCAACACACGTGCACATGGACGCTGTACATTCCTGTCACTCTTCAAGACAACTGCCATCGCACAGACATGAAATTCAACCATTAATCCTCAATGTTTTTTGTTCAAGCACTGAACTTAACCTGTTCCACAGCTTCACTTCACATAAAAAGTGTTTGCATACAAGGTCAAAAAAGAGCGCCCATTAAGAACCAGTTAAGCCGAAAACTTTAGTGCACAAATAAACATTCCAGTTTGGTGGTTGCTTTTTTTTTTTTGGTTGGATTTTGATTTTTAAGAATAATAGTTTGACCTTTGCTAATGTAAAACATAAGCAGTTTGAAAAGTCAAACTGTAAAAGTTTCTGCTGAAACTTGGATGTCTGAATCATGTTTGTTATTATTTGTTTTAAATCTATAATTGTGTGACATAATTCTCAAATTAAAGGGTTAGTTCACCCCAAAATGAAATTTCTTTCAGTAATTACTCACCCTCATGTTGGTCCAACCCTGTAAGACCTTCGTCATCTTCGGAACACAAATTAAGATATTTTTGATTAAATCAAGAGCTGGATCACTCCTCCATAGGGATCGAAACTCGCCAGCCGAGAAGTTAAAGACTTCGTTAAAATAGTCCGAGTGACTACAGTGGTTCAATCTTAAGTTTATCACGTGATGAGCATTTTCTCCATATAATGGACTTCAATGGGAACCAAACGGTTCAAGGTCCAAATGAGAGTTTCAGTGCAGCTTTCAAAGCTTTAAACGACACCAGACGATGAATAAGGGTCTTATCTACGACCCTTCGAGTCATGACTCGAAAAAAGATTTGTTCATTTTGATAAACGAGTTCGAACAGGAGAGTCACTGACGCTCATCGCAGAACAGAGCAAGGCGAGCATTTGAGCTTATAAAACTTAAACTTTTTTATTTATTTTTTAAATGAGCGATCGTTTCGCTTGATAAGACCCTTATTCATCGTCTGGTGTCGTTTAAAGCCCTTTGAACAGTTTGCACTGAAACTCATTTGAACCTTGAACTGTTTGGTTCCCATTGAAGTCCATTATATGGAGAAAATCCTGGAAAACCTTAATTTCTTTTCGACTGAAGAATGAAAGACATGGACATCTTGGATGACATGGGGGTGAGTAAATTATCAGCAAAAGTTTTTTTTAAACGTGAACTACTCTTTTAATAAAAAATATATTAATTTTTGTTCCGAAGATGAGTGAAAGTCTTACAGGGTTGGAACAACATGAGGGCGAGTAATTACTGACAGAATTTTCATTTTAGGGTGAACTATCCCTTTAAGGGGCAAACATACAAATAAATAACTAAGGTGAGAGAAAATACTTTTAAATATTTAAATGGCATACTCATCTACCATTGGTTGATAAAATTACATTTTGGACCCAGTGCCTATAAATCTCATTCTGTTTAGAGGGACATTTTTAATTGTGTTTGACTAGTTTGACAGCTGTTGTCCGGCTCTCAGACTCTCAGCGTGGTTCTCCGCTGTAGAGCTCAGGATCGTGACTCACAGGAAGTCCTTCTCCGAGTGTTTGTGTTTACGTGTGCACATGATTGTGCGTCATCTCAGGTCAGCTGGTTGTCAATACAAAGCAATGGTATAACAGCTGTTGTTGGGCCTCACACAATCCTTACTGCACTACAACACACACTTAGCGTGTGATCTGATCTCTGCGTGTGTGTGTGTGCAGGAGCGCAGCAGTCATCCAGCCAGGACTGAAGATCAGGATGGAGAAGGAAGACCTGAAGATTGTCAACAGGGATTTGGAGGATGAGATGGTATATATTATTTTTGTTTCTCCTTCCTTTTTATGCTTTTCCCGCTCTTATAAGGCACTTTGATTTTCTTTCTGTGCAGGAGTTGAGCGGGTATCGGCTGTGCCGATGGAAGCTGGTTCTGGTGTGTTTAGGCGGTCTGTGTACAGGCGGTTTTCTTTTCCTGCTGCTCTATTGGATGCCTGAATGGTGTGTGAAGTCCACCTGCACACGGACCGCTGTCAGAGACGCAGACGTCGCCCTCTTACGGAGCACTGTATGTCTTAAACCTCTACAAAACCTTACGTTTATCATGCGTTTTGAATCTGGATTGTATCTGGAAATACTTAGATATTCTAGATTGTATTTATTGTATACAATACATACTATAAATGTTTTTTTATTAATAAGACCGGAATCCCCCTATAGGAATAAACAATAAATAAATAATTATGAATATTAAACTTCGAGACATTTATTGACTTATTAATCTTATTTGATGTTAATTTCAACATTTACTAATGCGTTATTAAACTCAAAAATTGTATTAATGTACAACTTAAACTAACATGAACAAACGATGAACAGTTTTAATTTTATTTAGCTAATGTTAACAAATATTAATAAATACTGTAACAAATCTATTGCTCGTTGTTGGTTAATATATTAATGTTAACAAATAAGACCTTATTGTAAAGTGTTATCTGTGCACGTGCCTTTATGCAGATTAGTAAATATTTCAAATAATTCAACTTGAAGTCTTTAACATAATTATGAATTACTGAATGCTTCAGACATCATGTTCTTCAGTGGTTGATGACACTTAACTCCGAGTCAGCTAAAAGGCTGCCGGTCATAATTCTAATACAATTTGTGTTCGTTGTTTGGCTATAATCTGTTTGTTTGTCCATAGGATGAGTTTAAGCGCTGGTTTCAAGCGAAAATTCGGATAATGTTGGCCCCTGGGAAGAACCCTTATGACAACCTGGCCTCTCAGACCACCTCCCCTCAGGCCAATGACCACGCCCACAACCCTTCTGACTCCGCCCCTGAGAAAATCACCAGGAATCAAGAGGACCAGCATGTGCAGGTATTTTATGCACCAAATCGGTCTTATCCTTCCTACACAAATTCTAGTTTTTACTAACTCAACGCTATAGTTAAGCTTCATTGGTGACTGAATAAGTGTCTTTTCTTTTTGTATTACAGATACGTTATTTTACCCTCCACAGCACTAAGTACTTTTGGAACGACACCATACACAACTTTGAAGTATTGAAGTAAGGAAGCATGTCTGATTATAGCTCCTGAATCTTATATGGGAAGTTCAGCCAAAAATGAAAATTGTTCAAAACCCATAAGACTTTCATTCATCATCTGAAACACAAATTATGCTTTTTTTTTTTAAATTAAATCTGTGGAATGTCTATTATTCAGATGCTTCAATGCGGTTATAAAGAGATCGTAATAGAAATCCATAAGGTTCGAGTGTTAATCTAAAGCTGCTTTTCCAACATTGATCAGCAAGCAATGTTTGCAGAATTCAAATTTGATAACAGAAGCTCAAGGACATTCGCTTGACTTGCGAGAACCAATGAGGTTTCATTCTCGTGTTACGCAGCACGTTTAAGCTTCCGCAAGAACCAATGAGATTTGTTCCTGCATGTACGTACGTTTGAGCTTCTGTTTGTTTCAGACGCTGATCAATGTTTATATGTGAAATTAAATCTGTTCATCATATAAAACGATCAAGTCTCTTCAGAAGACTTCACTTGGACTAAACTGGAAGACTAGACTTTCATTGGAAGGAGAGAAATCTCTTAGATTTCATTAAAAATATCTTTTGGATTTTGCGAGGATGAACGAACGACGGAATGACATGAGACTGAATAATAATTTGTGCGAACTATCCCTTTAAGATTGGTGAAAATGTTCCTCTAAATCTCCGATACTGTTTTTTTTTAAACTATCGTCTCTGTTCTGCAGAGGCCTGGAGGATCTGAGCTTGACCTGCTCATCCGTTCACTCAAAGCACAGTGCCGGGATCAACAAAAACCAGCAGGAGTACAGGTGAAACCTTTGGATGAATTTGACATTTTTGCAGGTAAAGGCTCAGTAAAATGGTTGTCCTGTCAAGATCACCAATGTTAAGTTGGCCAACATAGATGAGGTTGTGGCGAAATTACCAAACTAATTGGGATGGACTTGGAAGCATCATTTTTCATGGATGGAAACATTATGAACAAATCACAATATGCTTAAAAATCCACTATTTAGTCTAATATTTTGGTAAAACTTCACAATAAGGTCTCATTTGTTAACATTAGTTAATGCAACTAATAATAGATGAACTAATAATGATCAATATATTGGTTACACTTGTCCTTGTTACAGTGTAAAACCGTAACAACTTGTACTTTAGGGTTAGGAGTTGGGTTTGGTTTCAGGTTAGTTGCTTGTAATTATTTATGCATAATATGTACATGTAACATTTAACAAGGACACTGTAAAATAAAGTGTTGATTACAGCATTTATTAACATTTAATGTGCAGTGCATTAACTAATCTGAACAATTATTAGTAAATTCTGAGATTATTGTAAAGTGTTACCAATATTTCTATAATATTTTCAAATATATTATTTCCACACATAAAAAGATCATGTCGCTAATAATGAAATGTTTTGTGGCGAGGCCATCTTAATTATTGAGCCCTGAACTGGATTGCACTGACTGTACAAATCTCACTTAGTCCTTTTCTTCTCTATTTTAGGAGATTTTTTTTCGGACTAAATGAAATAGACGTGAAAGTGCCTTCTCTTTTCAAGCTGCTAATTAAGGAGGTACGAGTGACATGTGAAACTGACCCAGGCCGGAGAATGGCATGAGTCATGACACAGCACTGCTGACTCTGCTGTTGAGAATATGTCTTCCCTTGAAATAAGTGAACTGAAACTTCTCCATCTCTTTTGCAGGTCCTCAATCCTTTCTACATCTTCCAGCTCTTCAGTGTTATCCTGTGGTGTACCGATGAATATTATTACTACGCTATGGCCATAGTCGTCATGTCCTTCATATCAATAGCTACCTCTCTCTACACTATTAAAAAGGTAAGCAGGCTTGTAAAATGGTTTATATATAAATATTTATTGGGATCATTGATAGACTCTGACCAATAATAAGTGAGTGATTATTTTCAAGTTCTGGTCATTAACTCAAAAAATCTAATGGATTATTAGAATTAGAATTTTATGCTATACAAAATAATTATATATATATATATATATATGTATATATATATATATATGTGTGTGTGTATATATATATATATATATATATATATATATATATATATATATATATATATATATATATATATATATATGTACTTGCTGTTTTCTATTTAGTGTTTTCAAATAAATAATTATATATGTATATTAAATTGTCATGTAATGTTATTTTATTAAAGACAAAAATGCCTGAAAAAAAAATATATATATATATTTTATTAAAGACAAAAATGCCTGAAAAATATATATATATATTTTATTAAAGACAAAAATGCCTGAAAAAAAAAAGTTTTGGCCTGTATAAGTCTAGAATTTTAATATTTAATACATTTAATATTTTGTATAATATAATTATTGTACTCTAGTCTATACATACAATAAATGTTGTACTATACTACTTTAAATGTAATATTATTGAATATTTAAATGCTTACACCCCTAAAAATATGTAATAAACTATTAATTTAAATATTTCATTTTCATTAAAGGCAAAAATTCCCCAATAAACAAACAAAAATTTGTCATTTTACAAACCTTTTACATTTTAAGGTTTGTTTTTGTAGAATAACAAGCACTGACAAATCATGCATATTAAAACTATAGACATTTATTGTAATGTAACATTAATGTAACAATTTGAATAGATCAGTATGAATTTGGATTTTAGAGAAATGAAGCTTAGCTCTTAGTCATAGGGCGTATCCAAGGTTGGAGTTGATGCTAATTTTCTGATTGCTAAACTGAGATATGCTAACAGTATTTTATATGCCTGTTAGATTTACTGTGCTGCCTAGACACGCAAATGTTTATTTGTTCTTCACAGGAACATTTTCTTTTGTTTTTCAGCAATATGTAATGCTACACGACATGGTGGCAACACACAGTACTGTTCGAGTTACGGTCTGCAGGGGCGAAAACGGTACGGCTCAGATCGTCTGAAAAAGCATTTTTTCACTCTAAGTATATTTGTAATGACGTACACTGCCGCAGGCCTGGGTTACCTGCTTCAGGGAGTCTGATGTAGTGGCCAAAGTCACGATGACTCGGCACTCTGCCTATTAAGTCATCTGCTGAGACAGACTGGTTTTATTTTACGGCTCACCCTTCCCCATCCTCCCTCTCTTTGGCTTCTGTGTTTGCTGTACAGAAACGGAGGAAGCCCTGTCCACAGACTTGGTCCCGGGTGATGTCATCGTTATCCCCAGCAACGGGATCATCATGCCCTGTGACGCAGTGCTCATCTGTGGAACCTGCATTGTTAATGAGAGCATGCTCACAGGTGATTGGCTGCATCCAAATGTGATGTCATAACAACCGAGCCCACTAGAGTGGGGCAAAAAAGCTTATATTATAGCCTATATATTATAACGTTTTATTAGTTAATATATTTGCTGTTGTATTTATTATTCTGTTATTGCAAGTTAACACATTTACAACGGTTCATTGTTAGTTCAGAATAGCTAAGATCCATTAAATAATATTAACAGATTCATCTTAAAATTTGCTAGTAATTGTTGAAATGACATTAACTAAGATGAATTAATGCTTTAGAAGTATTTTTAATGTTAACCAAAATGGGTGTCTAACATTATTGAAGTTTTGTTAAAATTAATACATTTTTGAATTAATAATAATGTTATTGTGATTAAGTTAAACTTTTACTGGAAATTATTAACATTTATTGTTTTACTTTAGTTGTCTTTTTTGAATTTTGTTTGTATTTTATGTGATAATAAAAATCTTGAGCATCATGCTAATTAACTTAAAATAGTGTTAGAGATTTTATTTTATCTCCGCTTTATTAATATTGGCTAATATTATCATTTGTAACAGTTATTTCTTAATTGGTCATACTGTTTTTATTTGTGAGTAAAATAAAGTATGGGTAAAAAACTATTTTACAGTGTCGTTGTTGCATGTACTTACCATAGTAATAACTGTACGTTATGCGTAAATACATGAAACTAACCCTAAACCTATAATAAGTACATGTTGTTAATTAATTAGGGCTGTCAAACGATTAATCGCATCCAAAATAAAAGTTTGTTTTTACATAAAATATGTGGGTGCACTGTGTATAATTATTTTTATATATAGATATAGATACACACATGCTTGTATATATTTAAGAAATATTTTCATGTATATAGATTTATATATCATTTATATTATATATAAATATAAAAATTTTATATAAAAATGTTTATTTCCTTGTTCTCTCTCAGGTGAGAGTGTTCCGGTCACCAAGACGGACCTTCCGAACCCTCGGCAGGACAAGAAGGGTGCGGATGGTGACACGATCTACAGCACGGAGGAACACAAGAGACATACACTCTTCTGTGGCACGAATGTCATTCAGACCCGCTACTACACGGGAGAAATGGTTAAAGCTGTGGTAGTGCGAACAGGTTAGAAGCCAGAATTACTGCAATGTTTTGTGGGATATATCTGATGCTGCCTTAAAGGAGTAGTTCACTTTTTAAAAAACTTTTGCTGATAATTTACTCACCCCCATGTCATCCAAGATGTCCACATCTTTCTTTCTTCAGTCGAAAAGAAATTAAGGTTTTTGATGAAAACATTCCAGGATTTTCTCCATATAATGGACTTAATTGGGAACCAAACGGTTCAAGGTCCAAATGAGAGTCTTAAGTGCGGCTTCAAAGGACTTTAAACGACACCAGACGATGAATAAGGGTCTTATCTAATAAAAAAGTTTACGTTTTATAAGCACAAATGCTCGCCTTGCTCTGTTCTGTGATGCGCGTTCGTGACTCTCCTGTTCATCAAAACGAATCAAATGACTCGAATAAAGATTCGTTCATTTTGATGAACGAGTTGGAACAGGAGAGTCACGAACGCGAGTATTTGTGCTTATAAAACTTAAACTTTAATATATTTTTTTTTAAATGAGCGATCATTTCGCTAAATAAGACCCTTATTCATCGTCTGGTGTCGTTTAAAGCCCTTTGAAGCTGCACTGAAACATTCATTCGGATTTTGAACCGTTTGGTTCCCATTGAAGTCCATTATATGGAGAAAATCCTGGAATGTTTTCATCAAAAACCTTAATTTCTTTTCGACTGAAGAAAGAAAGACATGGACATCTTGGATGACATGGGGGTGAGTAAATTATCAGCAAAAGTTTTTTTTTTTAAAGTGAACTACTCCTTTAAATTTGGTCCCTTTGTAGACTGCATAATTGTCCTGCCTATCTGATGCTTAAAATGTAGTTTCTTGATGTTTTCTCTTTCTTTTCTAGGTTTCAGCACTGCTAAAGGGCAACTCATCCGGTCTATCCTGTACCCCAAACCCACAGACTTTAAGCTGTACCGGGACGCCTACCTGTTCCTCCTGTGCCTGGTGGCTGTTGCCAGCATCGTCTTTGTCTATTCTTTAGTCATGAAAATCATAAATCAGGTTTTTATCAATCTTTACTGTCTTAAAAGGAGCAGCATCACATTGTTGTGATGTCAGTTCCTTTTAGTTGTAGGATATATAACAGAATTTGTATAAAGCTTTGAGCAGAATTGTGATGTAAATCAAAATGTGAGCTGTTGGATGAATTAATCTAGTAAATAAAGTGTGGAAAAAGCGCATCTACCAATTATGATGTGTACTCTGCAGGAACCAGTAAAGCAAATCATAGTCAAGTCTCTGGACATTATTACCATCACGGTGCCGCCTGCGCTGCCGGCAGCCATGACAGCGGGTATCGTCTACGCTCAGCGGCGTCTCAAGAAAGTGGGGATCTTCTCCATCAGCCCTCAAAGAATTAACATCTGTGGGCAGCTGAACCTGGTGTGCTTTGACAAGGTAAATGTGGAGTAGTCCTGAAATAGTCGTAAGTGAAATAAGTCATATATTCTGCATGATTTTTAAAAACAACTCTTCTTTAACACACTCATTGCCATTTAATTGGTTAATTCAAGTAAATTGGGGTGACATTTTGCTTAATAATAAACTTTTAATTCGCAGTTTGTTTTTTACAATACATGCCGTTTCTAAGCAGCTTTACAGAAACTGCTTGTTCCTGATCTGTTATCAGGTGACTGTCAACATTATGTCCCTATTTTAAAAAAAATGTACTAAGTATGTACTATGTACTACTAGTAATGTACTAATGTACTAGTTCTAAAATAAACACATATTAGCTAACTGCATGATTTGTATTATTTAGTTGTGTTTATTTAATTTAGAGTAGTTCACTTTAAAAAAAATTATAATTTACTCACCCCCGTGTCATCCAAGATGTCCACGTCTTTTTTTCTTCAGTCGAAAAGAAATAAAAGTTTTTGATGAAAACATTCCAGGATTTTCTCCATATAATGGACTTCAATGGGAACCAAACAGTTCAAGGTCTAAATGAGAGTTTCAGTGCAGCTTTAAACAATACCTAAAATGATATCAATACAACAATGATAATATAATTATTAAGAAGAAATTATTTTTATACTACAAAAAAATTAATCCTTTTTAGACATTTTAAATATTGTATTATTCTGTATAATTTCAGACGGGCACCCTCACAGAAGATGGTCTGGACATGTGGGGAATTCAAAGAACAGAAGATGGCAGGTAGGATAAACTAGATAAACATTCTCAATTGTTTTTTGTAATTAACATAGAGGAAATTGTCTGTTTTTGACCGAATAATCTCTCTTCCCTAGATTCCACCATTCAGAAGAAAAGGCAGATGATAAAAGTTTAGTAACAACCAAGTTTGTCTCCTGCATGGCCACCTGTCACTCCCTCACTAAGATTGAGGGTCAGCTCTCTGGAGATCCACTCGACCTCAAGATGTTCGAGGCCACAGGCTGGGTCAGTGTCTGCTGTGACAGGAGAACAGATTGTTATATCCTCATTCAACTTTTGGAACAAGTTGTACTTGTTTTTTTAAACATTTTTTTGGGTGTCACTCTTAATCTATGGTCTTCAGATCTTGGTGGAAGCCACAGAGGAGGAGACGGCTCAACACGACCGCATTGAACTCACTTACGTAAAACCGCCAAATCAGCTTCTGCCGCCACCAGTAATATCACCTGAACAAGACATGGTGAGCTTTTAAAAATCTGCAAAGTCTTCAGTGTCACATGATCCTTCAGAAATCATTATCATTAATATTATTAATGTTGAGAATAATTGTGAAACTTTTATTCAAAAGAATAGCATTTATTTGAAATGGACATCTTTTTTGACATCATAAATGACTTAACGGTTACTTTTGATCAATTTTCTAAAGGTATATTTTTGGGTGTTTTTGCCTTAAAGGGACAGTTCACTTTGAAATTAATTTTTGGTATGTTGTAGCTTACCTCAAGGGCATCCAGGGTGTCTTTGTTTCCACAGTAGTTTCAATTTAGATAGTTTTAGGTCAAACCGTTCTTGTCTATCAGTCATATAGTGGAGGTCTATGGTCACCACCTCAAAGAGCATGCACAGAGGAGTCCAAATTAAACATGATTTAATGACTCGTAAATGTAAGGACACATTGATGGCCTAAGACACGAAACGAGCGGTTTGTGTGAGAAAACGAACAGTATTTATATAGTTTTTACCTCTTGTAACCACAAGTGATCTGAGGGCACGGGCACTTCGGTCTGCGCAATGTTTTTTAAGCATTCAATTAAGTATACATGCTTATTGATTTATTAAAATATAAACAAACCATTAGAATGGAACAGAAAACGGAATTTGTAAATTAAAACGGCTCTGACACTTTTGATCAATTTAATGTATCCTTGTTGAATAAAAATATTAATAAAAAATCTTACTGACCTGAAGTTTTTGAATGATAATGTACATATTCTGCCCATTAATGTTTTATGCATGTTTGATGAGCATTTCTCTGCTTGTTATGGTCTTAAGTATTTGTTTAAATATATCAGCGTATTCACAACATTGTTCTGATCTCTTGTGGTTTCCTTTCAGGAACTGTCAGAACTCTATGAGCTCTCGGTATGTACCAAGGCTATTATTAATTGTATGATTTTCATTATGAACGTATATTGGTGTGTACATGCTTTCTGTCGTGTCTCGTGCAGGCGTCCTATATGATCGGTATTGTGCGGCAGTTCTCCTTCTCCTCCGCCCTGCAAAGAATGAGCGTGGTCGTCCGTCAGATTGGAGAGAGACGCATGGATGCGTATCTGAAAGGAGCTCCGGAGGTTGTGGCAAGCCTCTGTAAGAAAGAGTCAGGTGAGTGGAAGATCTGCCCATTATTATCTCCTTTTTTCTGAATTTCAAATCAACATTGGATTTTCTTTTTCTAACGACGCACCACAGTACCAGAGGATTTTGCAGAGGTTCTGGAGGACTACACCAAAGAGGGTTTCCGGGTCATCGCGCTGGCACACAGACGACTAGAATCCAAACTTACATTTCACAAAGTGCAGAACATTAACAGGTAAAGTTTAAACTTTATTAAACACTTTATTAAGGTATATTTGCAGTGTTATGCTGTGACTTTTATCATGTAGCACCACTATGCGTTTAATGCCAAGTTGTATTTGGTTTGTCTTCTACAGGGATCAAATTGAGAAAAATATGGATTTTCTGGGTTTGATTATCATGCAGAACAAGCTGAAAACGGAAACTCCAGGGGTTCTGGAAGATCTACGACGTGCCAACATACGCACCGTTATGGTCACAGGTAAACCAGGCTTTTTCATGGCTTGCAATTGTGTAATTTCAGAAAAACTGGGAGTTTAATACAGTTCCTGAATATTCATTTCAAAAGGTCATTTTAAAAAAAAAATTTTTTATTATATTAATATTATTTATTATTATATTTATACATTTTTCTATACATTTTATAGAATACCGTTCAAAAGTTCGGGCTCAGTGAGATTTTTGAAAAGTCTCTTATGTTAGTCATGGCTGAATTTATTTGATTAAAAAATACAGTGAAAGCAGTGATATTATAAAATATTACATTTTAAAATAATTTTTTACATTTTTAAAATGTCTTTTTTTTTTTTCCTGTGATGGCAAAGCTGAATTTTTGGGATCATTATTTCAGTATTCTGTGACGCATATCTTCTTATCAATTTTGAAAACAGTTGTGCTGCCTAATATTTTGTGGAAACAGTCATTTTTTTTATGTTTTATTCAGGATTCTTAGCATTTATAGGGGTATTTCATGTTTCTAACTTTAGTTAGTATGTAATGTTGCTGTTTGAGCATAAACAACGTTATCATTATAAGTTACAATGCTCAAAGTTCAAAGCAAAGGAAGATATTTGCTTTTAAAGAAAAGGACTACAACAAACGGAAACTGAAACCCCGCCCTCTGCAGCAGCTCATTTGCATTTAAAGGGCCAGGCACTAAACAGTGCGTTTTTGCAAACCCTTAAAAAGTGACAACTTTAACATGCTATGTAAAAATATATGTGGGTATTTTGTGCTAAAACTTCAAACACACTCTGGGGACATCAGAGATTTATTTTACATCTTGCGAAAATGTCATTTTACCACCCCTTTAAATTATACATCTTCTGTAACATTTATAAATGTCTTTATTGTCACTTTGTCACAATTTCTTTCAGAATAAAAGTATTAATTCCTTAAAAAAAAAAAAAAATCTTACTGACACTAAACTTTTGAAAGGTAATATGCATGTGTTACCCATGAAGCTAGATATAATAATTGTTTTGTCGCAGTTGCTTGGGACAGGATATTCTGGTTCAGTTACTTACAGCTTACCTTATTTGTGTTAGTTTACTTGATTAGCTTATCAAGAGTGGAACATGCCCATGTTGTTTGAAGACGGTAGGGCGTTAAGAATGACCAGCCGTGGGCAGACAGACAAGAGTCTGGGAGCTTTGAAGCTTAATTCATTAGGTATTCCTGGAATCTGGTCTAATAAGCTTCTCAGCTCTCCAGATTACCAGCCAAGCGCTCCAAAGTTCAGATGAGTCTGAATACAGCATTGTGAACGACATAAGCAGATTGAGTTTGTAAAATGACCCACGCTTACAATCATGAGGAACACTGGGCCATTGCCAGATATCAGCCATCATCACTGTTCACTAACAAAAAGTACCATTATACCAGTATAATGGATGCATACCCAGGTCCAAAAGAATGGGGTTTAAAAAGGACACTGCTTTTATTTTCTTCATCTTTTCCTCTCTTGTGCAGGTGACAACATGCTGACGGCCATCTCTGTGGCACGAGACTGCGGCATGATTCAGCCGCAAGACCGAGTCATTATTGCCGACGCTCTACCCCCTAAAGACGGCCAGGCTGCCAAGATCAACTGGCACTACGCCGACAAACCCGGCAAACCCTCGAACAAGCCCACCAAACTAGAGGTCAGTGTGCCACCTACTGGCCAGAACCTGTCACTGCAGTCACAGGAATGGTACATGTGAAGCTCTATCAAAAGCTTGTTTTTGCATGTTGACCGTTACCACAGGAAATTATTTCAGCATTAAATCACTTTTACAGTAGGACACTTACAATTAAAGTACTCAAGGCCATAGAATATACATATAAAAAAACCTTTGGGGAAGTGAAGTCTGCATGAAACAGAGTCTTTTCTTTTCTGTTGTGATGTATAAGCGAGTGAAATGACTTCTTGAACGAGAAAATGTGGGGTGAGACTTAATTTTGTCCGTTGGTAATTGATTGGATGGTTGTGGTTTGCTATTGCTGTGATGTCATGTGACTGACAGGTTGTCCCATCCTCAGAGAGGGAATACTGCAAGAGGGAGGGGAAGTTTTTTTAATGAAACATTTTGAGGCCACACAAGTTTAAAAGTAATAATTATTTGTGGAAATAATGCAGTATTCCATAAAAAACAAACAAAAAACAAACAAGAATGGTCCGGTCTGATTTAATGGTGATTTTTAAAACCCCAAAATTGTATCGCTTTAGCTTCAGCATCTCTCTGTACTTGTGTTCTCTGATAACAGGAGATGGAAATTATAATGGAAGATGGGCATTCTGAGACGAAACCACAGGAACAGTATCACTTTGCCATGAGCGGAAAATCTTTCGCTGTAATTATTGAGCATTTCCAGGACCTGCTACAGAAGGTTGGCTGAAAGCAAATTTAATTTCAATATTATTATAATATAATATATGATATTGTAATATTATATGTGATAACTATGTTGGTGTCGTTGTAGCTGGTGCTTCATGGAACAGTATTTGCAAGGATGGCGCCTGACCAGAAGACTCAGCTTGTTGAAACTTTGGAAAGTGTAGAGTGAGTATTACACACACACACACACACACACCAGGATGGCTCATTATCTATTCATATCTAATTTGCACAAATCCCCACCCTCATGTGTTAAGTGTGTAATTCGTCCCGAACCTTTTGTGCGACCAACCTAAATGCAGGGTTGCGATGGTCATGAAAAACAGATTTTCTAATGGTGATTCTCATGCTTTGAAATGAAAAAAACATTTAAAAAGTCATGAAAATATCTATAATGAACATACACTACTGTTATAATGTTTGAGGGTTTGTAAGATTTTATTTTATACAAATATATATGTGTGTGTGTATATATATATATATATATATATACATACTTACACATATATATATATATATATATATATATATAAATAAACTTTGCTATATATATATATATATATATATATATATATATATATTAATAAGCAGTAATTAGAAGTTTAATAGTGAGAATTGGACCCTAATATAAAGTGTGACCAAACTTACTAACCACAAATTTTGAAAGGTATTTGTGTGTTTGTTTCTTTTTCTTTAATTGGCTAAATAATTAAAGTTACAGTTTTGCCTGGCAGTGGATAAAATTGGAAATAAAATACACATAGACTTGAATGAGGGGCCTGAGCCATAACTTGAGACTATATCATCAAGATTAGTCTGATATTTGACTTGACAACACCGTAACATTGTGACAATGAGTTTTGCCGCCCTGTCAAGTACCGCCCACTTTCTCAACGAGAAAAAGTAAAAATCTTGCTAAATCAATTTTTTTCTGCTCTCTGCTGCAGCTATTTTGTAGGAATGTGTGGAGATGGAGCGAACGACTGTGGGGTGAGAGACTTTTGAATGGAGTGTCTTTCTTTTACACCTGTCACGTGTTCTGAAAGCGTCACGTGTAGCTGCTGACGTCTGTCTGTCTCTTACCCAGGCACTGAAGAGAGCTCATGCTGGGATCTCCCTGTCAGAACTGGAGGCTTCAGTGGCGTCTCCCTTCACCTCCACAACTCCCAGCATCACCTGCGTCCCCAATCTGATCAGGTCACCTAACTGCACCACAGCACGGCTCTGTTTTAACGCTGTCCTGTAATGAGAAATCATAACTTTCAGTATCTTTTGAAACAGTTCATTGTTCTACAACACAGAAATTTGGCTTCTGACCTCAGAAACCCAAAAATGCATGACTTTTCACATTTACACATCGATGATAACTTTGATTAGAGCCCGACTGATAAAGGATTTTGAAGGCCGATACCGATACAAATATTTGGGGGTTTTAAAATCCGATATATCGGCCGATATTTTTTTTTTTTTTTTTATTAAATACTGTTGGATTTCACACACGTGTAAAAGAAAAGCTAACTTTTCTGCACAAGATGCGTTTGATACTTTTTCTCTGTCACTCCTCGCAAGTCTAACTTACATTTTACAATGCAGGGACTGTAACTAGAGATATGCTAGTTATAAATACAGTAATCATTACTTTATTTTGGCAGAAAAAGTTCATTGTGGTTTCCAAGCTCATTAATGTTAACGTTAGCGGTCTTCCACTGATGATAGTGGCATTAGCTAGCTTTGTGGTTAGCTAGTCTATGATGAGCCATAATTTAGCAATAGATAACGTCATACTGCAAATTGTAAAACGTACATTTTCAATATAACAGGCCAAGGAGAAATGATTGAAGCATGTTTCGTCCGTTTTTATTTTATTCTTTAAATATTAATTTATCGACCATTACAACTGCCGATACCGATATTTTGGAAAATGCCTAAAATCGGCCGATAATATCGGTCTGGCTCTAGTGTTGAGTTTGGGTCTTAGTGAGAACTTGAAGTGCTTATAAAGACAAAAAATAAGGGCTTTCTGAAACTAAAATAGCCATACTTATACAGTTGTGTTGTAAAATGTTATTTTCCCTGGATTCTTTATTATTGCAATGGTAATATTACAATACATTTTTTTGGCTAAATTGTGCTGACCCTACAAACAAGCACAGCAAACCTAGAGCTTTCTTTAGTCGTTTTTAATCCCAATCGCAATTTTCAATTTCTATTTTTTATTTTATTTATTTTTTTCCGCTAAATTCATAAGGAAGATGGAGAACAGGCTTAGGAAAACACAGCCTGTTTAATTCTAATAGCTAGAAAAAGACTATATATAAAATGACTCTTTTGGGTTTGATTTTAACTTTTTAATAAGTTTGTCTTAAAGGTGATGTTAGTGATTTCTGAGAAACACTGTTGATATTTGAAAGCGACATCCAAACAAACACACCCCTATCTGAATGAAACACCCTCTCCCTACATTGCTCCGCCCCAAAAATAAGAAACACCGGCAACGGCTAGCTGGCGCCTCAGAGTCAGCTCGTGCAAATAAGGCATACAGCATATCTTGGTTTTCTGAAACAGCAAAAAAAAACAAAGCTACTCACATATATTGAGCAGAAATAAAGTAACCTGAGAGGCTCTCTTTTGTTTCTCCAGCGCTGGAAAGCTTTTCTAATATTAACGCGAGCCGTAGGTAGCTCTTGCCTGCTAAATAACCCTTCTTTTTCCAATAATATTTCCTCTTCGGTAATAATATCTCAGCCATCCCTCTCTCTACAGTCTTTTTGCAAATGCCCTTCTTGCTTACTCTTTTCTCCCCCATTATGTGTGGATACGCCCCCTACTTCTGATTGGCTTAAAGAGTGTTTTGTGGTCAGTGCGTTGGTCCAATCCACTTTGTTTTTCTCCTATTTACACAACCAGTACACTTATTTTTCAGCAACACACAGACCAGAAATCTATCAAATGTTTACAAAACTGTTTGTTTGTTTGGTTGATTTCGATTTCCAACAGCATTTCTCAGAAATCATTTCATGAACCACAGTGAGTTGATGAGGGTGCCTGTTTTGGCCTTCAACATTGTAGACCGTTTTACCCAATGTCTTGTTTGCAAAGTCTCACTTGTTGTTTCTCCACAGGGAGGGACGAGCGGCTCTCATCACCTCCTTCTGTGTGTTTAAGTTCATGGCTCTATACAGTATTATTCAGTGCCTCAGTGTCGCCCTTCTCTACTCCGTAAGTTCCCCTATCATGAGTTCAACCACTACAATTGACGGATCTGTAGTTAATATACATTTTTGACTGCATCCGAAATCGCATACTTCCCTACTATATAGTACTCGAGTAGGCAAATATACCCGGATGATATACTACTTCCGGCGAGATTTTATCCCATGAGGCCACAGGAGAGGATTTATGAATGGCAGTGAAGTGACGCTACTGATGCTGGTTGGTCACATGACAGTGACAACATGGCGAACGTAGTACGTCCAGATTACAGTCATACTATAGAACATACTTTTTTAGAGGTTCTGAAGTAAATACTTGTTAAAATTAGTACCTACTCAAGAGAATATGCGATTTCGGACGCAGCCTTTTACTTGGGTTTCTGTGCTTGAAGACAGATTGTGAGTAACCAAAGAACATTAGTTCTCGCTGAGATTGCTTATACGACCCTGATCCATTAATAATGCGTTTCAGATTGGCAGTAACCTGGGCGACTTCCAGTTTCTCTTCATCGACATAGCCATCATTCTTCTTATTGTCTTCACCAGTGAGTATCATCTTGATCTTAGCATTGCCTGTTGTATTAGCCTGTTCTATCTTTTTAGTTTTTATGAAAAAAAAATATTTATTCTTTGAAATAAACAAGAAGCATTTTGTGATGTGAAAAATTATTTGTAAAAAAATTAAAGAAATTATTCTTGAAAAGATTTTTGAAAAATGTATTTGAGTAAAGTGACTAATAGGGCTGGGTAATAAATATCGATTTTTAGATATTAATCGATTCTCATTTTTACGAACCGATATCGATTCTTAAATCTCAAGAATCGATTAGTCATCCTGTTTCATTTGAATGAATGGATCATTGTATCGCGGCCTACGCGCATCCAAAAAATCGCAATAATGTTTGTCCTTTGTTACTATTGATATGAAACAAAGTCTCAATTTTCAAATTACGTCCATTTTTTTTAGAAATTCAAAAATATAAATAACGTTTTGGCGCTGTGGCGTGAGATCGCTGTGGCGCAGCTCAAGAGAAGCAGCAGCGCTGATCTCTCTTCCGGGTTAATAATACCAGTCACAGCGCCAAATAAACATGAACGAGCATCTGAAAGTGTGTTAAAAGATAGAGTACAACTTATCGAAATCCGTATCATGTCACATTGATTCGCTCAATCAGCGTTTCAACCGTGGAAAGACGTCAGTTAAACCGCTTGTAATCAATGTCATGTATCGTCATTACCTCAGAAAAACCACATAAACTCGTTAGTCAGCTAGAAAAAAATAACTCCAGAGAGGAGCATTTTGCTAAATATATACACTATATTACATATGCATTATAAGCTTAATGTTCTTCAATATTGAATGCATATTTGAATAAATCTGGCAGCCACCATTTAAATGTTTATATTTCATATAATCTTCTTATTATAAAAATAAATAAAATTATAATTTAAGTGTTTGTATAGCTATAAAACCGTTAATTATTACCTTCATATTAGGGTAATGAAGCCTAGTAGGCTACAACTAGACTCACATAGTTTACAGCATTAGTTAATAGATTTGATTCAAAAAATTGAGAAAAATTGCCATTTATTGTAACTGATTGTAACCAAAATAATCAATATTGAATCGAATCGTAATCGAATCGAATTGCAAGCTTGTGAACCGAAATCGAATCGAATTGTAAAATTTGTTTCAATACCCAGCCTTAGTGACTAAGTAAAATTTCTTAATTACTGTCCACCACTGATAGGAAGCACATTATTGTTTCTTTTTGCTGTAATTGATCTCTTTTTCGCTTCCCCTACCCACTCTTAGTGAGTTTGAACTCCGCATGGAAGGAGCTCGTCGCCCGAAGACCTCCCTCTGGTCTCGTCTCAATTCCTCTCCTCTTCTCAGTTCTGACCCAGATTCTCATTTGCCTGGGTTTCCAGATCATGGGCTTTCTCTTGATCCAAAAATTAGACTGGTACTCCAAGCCAGAGTGAGTACAGTTGCGAAACAACTGATTTTTTTTGTGCCCTAACCTTATACTGTAGTTGCATTAAAAACAATCTAATAATCTCACTGCTGCTCGAGTTCATCGTTTTGTTCTGTAATGTACAGTTTCTACAACTGCTCTGCTCCTCATCACATGGATAACTCCTCCGAGACCAAAGAAGTACAAATCCAGAACGATGTGAATACCACACTCTTCTTCGTCTCCTCGTTTCAGTACCTCATTGTGGCCGTTGTTTTCTCCAAAGGAAAACCTTTCCGACAGCCCAGCTACAAGAACTGTAAGGATGAACCTTTTTCAACTTAAAGGAGCTGTATGTAAGAAATGTATTTCAAATAATCATAAAAGAAATCATGTTCATTTCAAATACTTAGTAGTCCAGAAAGGATATTATCATTTAAAAAGTGAAGTTGCAGCCCTCGACTGGTGTTGATGTTGCCATGTTGTGTTTTGGTGTGATGCTCCACCCTCCACCGATCTACCAATCACGAAGTCAGTAGTGTTGCAGCGTTCGGGTTGCCAGTTCTTCTCTAGTTACCACAGCTGAAGATACAAATGTGTCGGATTACTAACTGTTGGATTCCGCAGCCTATCTGGCAACCTCGAGTCAGGGGGGAGGGGAGGGTATACACCGCTTTACAGTAATTTGAAAGTGATTGCAGTACCAGTTTTGGCCACAATCTTACAAACGGCTCCTTTAATGCATTTACAGTGGGCTGTAACAGACAAATCATATGGCATGAATCATGTTTTATGATATCATTTATAATTGCATGGTTTTTATATTCTTTTTCGCCCCATTTTATGCAAGAAGTTTGAGTACATTTTGAAAATTTCCAATTGGGATGTCTAAAATAAAAAGAAAGAAAGAGTGAAATCATTGTAATATATAATCTGAATTGATTTGACAGGGGAAAGGTTTTCATTGACTGTGTTTCTGGTTGTCTGTTTTGTTTCTTTTAGGGCCGTTTGTTCTTTCTGCTTTAATTCTCACCATTTTCCTGTTTTTCATCATGTTTGTCCCAATCTCCGGAATCTATGAATTTTTGGAGGTATGGTTGTTTCTAAATTGATTCGTTTAGATAATATATGTCCTATTGTTTGTTCAATTATTTCAATACCTTTCACAATTCAGTCGTTTTAATATATTTTAAAATGTGATTTATTGAAGCGTTATTCATTACTCCAGTCTTCAGTGTCACATGATCCTTTAGAAATCATTCAAATATGCCGATTTGCTGCTCAGGAAACATTTTTTTTATTATCATCAATGTTGAAGACACTTGTGCTGCTTCATAATATTTGTGAAAACCATGCATTTATTTGAAATGGAAATATTTTGTAAGATTATAAATGTCTTTAATGTTTCATTGGATCAATTGAATACCCCTTTCCTGAATAAAAGTACTGTATTCATTTCTTTCAAAATACATTTTTACTGATCTTACTGCATGTTTTAAGAAATTGTGTCCATTCTCCTCAGCTCGTGTGTGTTCCTTTGAGCTGGCGTGTGGCTATGGTGCTTATTGTGCTGGGCAACACCTTAGTGAGTGTGTTCATCGAGGTAAGTCATCTCCCACATTAATTGTTGTGGATATTTACATATGAAAAAAAATTGCATTTCAATGTAATTCTATTGCTAGTTCATATACAGTATTTAGGCAAGATGGAGTTGACTCTTCAGCCAGGGTCAATAACACACTGCTCTTCTTGTAACCCAATTAAAACCCTCAATTGTACTTGATGGTATATACTGTACACTGCTAATAAAAAAGACAAAAATAGGGTTGGGAATCAATAGCTGGTTCTTCAGAACTGGTTCTGTTTTTATTAACCATGGAAAAATGCTTTAGTTCAAGTACTATATATACATGTAAATACAAGTTCTTATATATAAATAAACACTGCCCGTCCAAAAGAAAAAAGTCGCTGTTTGAATTTAAATAGGCAATGCTTTAAGAGTCTATGATTGGATCATTATTGCAGTGAGTATTATGTTTCTAGCATGTTTGGTAACCTTAATTGATGGAGTGTGTAGCTTTTCATTTCTTGAACAAGAATGCAATGCATGAGTCCAGCGCTTTGTAAAGTCTCCTCCAGCACATCACAAATAATTTCAATAAATGTGTGGTAAATGTAAGCAGAGTTGCCGATTCATGTGTGAAAATGATTCTTCATGCTCCTCCCAGCCATTCTTTTACAATTTGAGCCTGATTAATCGTGATATTGTCATCCTGAAATATGGCCGTGATGTTTCTTCCTACATGGTTGTTCAAGAAATGAAAAGCTACACACTCCATCAATTAAGATTAGAAGAACTGTTGCCAAACATATAACATGCTAGAAACATGATAATCACCACAATAATGATCCAGCCATAGACTCTTAAAGGAGTAGTTCACTTTTAAAAAAACTTTTGCTGATAATTTACTCACCCCTATGTCATCCAAGATTTCCACGTCTTTCTTTCTTCAGTCGAAAAGAAATTAAGGTTTTTCATATAATGGACTTCAATGGGAACCAAACGGTTCAAGGTCCAAAAGACAGTTTGAGTGCAAACTGCAAACTGTTCAAAGGGCTTTAAATGATTCCAGACGATGAATAAGGGTCTTATCAAGCGAAACGATCGCTCATTTAAAGAAAAATAACATAGTTTAAGTTTTATAAGCTCAAATGGCCGCCTTGCTCTGTTATGTGATGCGTGTTCGTGACTCTCCTGTTCAAACTCATTCGTCAAAATGAGTTTTTGATGAATGAGTTCGAACAGGAGAGTCACGAACGTGCATCTTGGATGACATGGGGGTGAGTAAATTATCAGCAACATTTTTTTAAGTGTGATCTACTCCTTTAAGAATTTTCCTATTTAAATCCAACTTTTTGGGGGGCAGGGCAGTATTTAATTTTTTCTATAGTAACAACAAATTACTCTTTAAAAACATCAGTTCTTTTCAATGAATATTGAGCCAAAAAAAAAAATAGCTTGATCATGAAGTATTTGGGACAAGTTGCAGTTAATTTGATGAATAAGAATTTCAAGTTATTAAATAAATTACAAAAAAATAAAATTGCTCATATATAGCACTAAAAGAATCATTAATGAATTGGAGTGATTCCCATCCCTAGACAAGTAAATCGTATCTGCTCTGCTGAGGCTGATTCACAGGATAAGGAAACAGAAGTTATATTTTGAGCTATACAGCCAGCCAGGCCATTAATTGTCTGATTCCATCAGCAGCTCCTGCCTCTGAATCCCAAAGGAAAGGTCAAATTACTATTACTCATATAGCGGCATATAGCTCATATAGTGGCATATAGCGGCTGTTTGCTTCGCCTCTAGATCCCGCCGTCTTCCTGGTGCGGACTACAGGTCACGCTCTTCCTCAGCCGTTCTCTCTCACCTGTCAATCATAGAACACTAGACTCCAGCAACCAATCAGTGGGACCCGATTCTGTGATCTCGTTGGATGTTCATTGCCAATAAACTGATTATTTTTAGGGCAGAATAAAATAATTCTCTTGCATCCCTCTATTTCTCTTTAACTAACACACAATCCAAAAAAATCAAGAAGAAATGTATTTAGTTTTGCTCTTGACAAGGAAAAAGCAAAAAAAAAAAAAAAAAAATTGATGACCATAAATCTTTTGCTAGCCATGTGATCCGTAGCTCTCTTCATTCTTTCCGCCCTACTGCGATATTCTTTAGACCGTCGTGCTTGACGTCATCTTATGGAAGCATGTGTTCAGCAGAGACAAGCAGGGAAGCTATGGCGTCTCCCCTGCAGGCCCGACACCACAGGTTGGGAAAAATCTGAAACTTATGTTCACCGTTGCCTTTTCACTTCCTGGTGTCCACTCCGCCCTATTTCCCACTCTCACTCTTTTCCCTCTCTCTCTCTCTCTTTCTCAACCTCTCTCTTTCCCTCTCACTCAACACCCTGTTTTAACGTTTGGCCTTGCATGCGCCAACATGATTTTTTTCTGAACGCTCTCTAGTGCCCCCTGTGGGGACTCTTGTTTTGTCATGCTCCGGGGGCTTACGATTTCCCCTCCTCCCCCTCCCCCCATTTTCCTCTAATGCTCCTCCTGTAGTGGCAATTACTGCATACGTGTGTTAAGCTATGCGTCTTTTTCAACCGTGTTTGGAATGACGGTGCAGGTATGTGCCAAACAGAGCAATATTTAACGTCTAACATAATGAATTGCGAAACTTGCACTAAAGTTCTGATATGTTGTGTGTTGTGTGTTTATAAAGCATCTGGTTTGGTTAAAGGAATATTCTGGGTTGTTTGCAACTGGAAAGTCGGGACAGTTATTGCTACTTCTGGTCTCGCTTAGCTAATTTATAGTTAGCAGTGCTATGTTAATTAAAACAACCAGGTTTACTTCTTTTAGCCTACACTACTGTTCAAAAGTTTAGGGTGAGTAAGATGTTTTTTTTTTTTTAAAGAAATTAATACTTTTCTTTGGGTATTTTGAGCTGAAACTTCCGACTCGTTATGGGGACACCTGAAACTTGCATTACATCTTGTAAAAAGGGGCATAATATGTCCTGTTTAAAGTGTAAATAACTGAGAATATTCCTTTAAATGAATGCTCTGGGTTCAGAACTAGTCTGTGGCCTGCTGTCTGATCACAGACAAATCATTTATTCTTGAGTCATCCTTTTAAATTGAGACTATTTTTGTTGGTGGATGAACTTCAAGTTACCATTTTGTTTGATGTACTCATGCAGACATGGAGTAGTGTCATTTTAGTATTACATACTTTACACATAATTTTAGTTGACGTTTTTCATTAATAAAAAAATTCAGCTTCATTTCAGTTACTGAACACAGTTAATTTTTAAAATAGTTTTAGTTAAAGGGATACTTCTAAATATCAGAAAATCGGCTGAATGAATTAGAAAATGGTAAAAACCCAACTGTTTAACTCTGGGGGAGTTGTAAAATGAGCCTATTTCCAAAAAAAAAAAAAAGTGGGTATCCCTTTAAGAATAATAACACTGATACTGAGAAATTAATCAGGGTTTACTTTTTTTAGCTCGTCAATAAATTGTATGAATATTTAATAAAAGATTGCAAATAACCTGGAATATTCTTTTAAAGGAGTGTCCCGGGTTTAAAAGGAAGCTTTATAGACAGTATCTGTGGCTTGCCTTCAATTAAAAAAAATAATAATAATTTTGAGCCCTTAGATTATTAAAACAAGCAAATATTGTCGTCTATAGTAAGTCTGTGAAGCAATCCTTCAGAAGGGTTTTGAAGGTGAAATGCTATACACTCATATTTTTGTTAAAGCACTTATTTTAATGCTTCTACACGCAGTATCCTTCCCCATATACTTAGTATTTGTATTTTGCATTGAAAGTACATTACATTGATGACAAGTCAAAGTTATTTTCTGTGGTAACTGAAAGCATGCCATGGATTTGAACCCGGAACATTCTCTTTAATACCATTTGAGCTTAGCTAAAGCATAAAAATACACTCACCTAAAGTATTATTAGGAACACCACACTAATACTGTGTTCGGCCCCCTTTCGCCTTCAGAACTGCCTTAATTCTACATGGCATTGATTCAACAATGTGCTGAAAGCATTCTTTAGAAATGTTGGCCCATATTGATAGGACAGCATCTTGCAGTTGATGGAGATTTGTGGGATGCACATCCCGTTCCACCACATCCCAAAGATGCTCAATTGGGTTGAGATCTGGTGACTGTGGGGGCCATTTTAGTACAGCGAACTCATTGTTCAAGAAACAAATTTGAAATGATTCAAGCTTTGTGACATGGTGCATTATCCTGCTGGAAGTAGCCATCAGAGGATGGGTACATGGTGGCCATAAAGGGATGGACATGGTCAGAAACAATGCTTAGGTAGGCCCTGGCATTTAAACGATGCCCAATTGGCACGAAGGGGCCTAAAGTGTGCCAAGAAAACATCCCCCACACCATTACACCACCACCACCAGCCTGCACAGTGGTAACAAGGCATGATGGATCCATGTTCTCATTCTGTTTACGCCAAATTCGGACTCTACCAACAGAAATCGAGACTCATCAGACCAGGCAACATTTTTCCAGTCTTCAACTGTCCAATTTTGGTGAGCTCTTGCAAATTGTCGCCTCTTTTTCCTATTTGTAGTGGAGATGAGTGGTACCCGGTGGGGTCTTCTGCTGTTGTTGCCCATCCGCCTCAAGGTTGTGTGTGTTGTGGCTTCACAGATGCTTTGCTGAATACATCAATTGTAACGAGTGGTTATTTCAGTCAAAAGTCAGCTTGACCATCAGCTTGAATCAGTCGGCCCATTCTCCTCTGACCTCTAGCATCAACAAGGCATTTTCGTCCACAGGACTGCCGCATACTGGATGTTTTTCCCTTTTCACACCATTCTTTGTAAACCCTAGAAATGGTTGTGTGTGAAAATCCCAGTAACTGAGCAGATTGTGAAATACTCAGCACCGACAAACATGCCACGCTCAAAATTGCTTAAATCACCCATTCTGACATTCAGTTTGGAGTTCAAGAGATTGTCATGACCAGGACCACACCCCTAAATGCATTGAAGCAACTGCCTTGTGATTGGTTGATTAGATAATTGCATTGAGAAATTGAACAGGTGTTCCTAATAATAATTCTTTAGGTGAGTGTATATTTCATTGAAATGTTGGTATTAATTTGGATAAGAATACAAATTCATTACCCTTGCATGTGCTCAGAGGCATGACATACTCTCCAGACAGACCAAAGGCTCTGACCATGTTTCTGCAGATGAATATGAATATCACATTTCATTTTGTTGTAGTTTACAGCGATTCCATTACAGGTTTGAATTCTCTTTTGAAGTCTTTTGAAGAAAAGGATAAAACCTTCCCCTGTGTTCCTCTCTGGCCGATGTGTGTGTGTGTGTATGTAGGAAGGAATAGAGCTGTTTGGAAGTAAATGCCTCTCCTGGCTGTTCTGCCGACGGAGAAAAGTGCCCAAGGCTCGGTACATGCACCTGGCCCAAGAGCTGAGCGTGGATCCCGACTGGCCTCCCAAACCCAAGAGCACCACTGAAGCCAAACCCGACCCTCATCCGGACGACGACTGCTACCAGATCGAGGCTGTTTCCTAGCATTTCCACTCGCTCACACTCCGTATTGCACATCCAAACCACCAGGGAGTTCCCGAAACGCTGTCAAATTTAACGATTTTGTTCAAACCGATACGAAAAAAAAAAGACACCAAAAACAAAATCCTGCAACGGAGAGTTTTTAATAACACTCGAAGATATTTCGAGGTTCTGTTCTCCCATTTGAGTTTTTTTTTGTTTGTTTCTGCTGCACAAGATTATTATATTTTTTTTAATGGGCGGGGTTCACAGGCTGGGAACTGTGTAAGCCCCGCCCACTCAGGCGTGCTGTTTCTCAGCACGTCACCGATATCCCCTTAAGACATGTAGACCGCAAAGTCATTGAACTCATTACCAAATGTGTCTCTTTAGATCACCTTCTCCATGATTTCAGACACCATGGTCCTGGTGGCTCTCCGACAGAGATCAAGGAGGCTCATTGGTGGATTTCAAGCATGGTCCTGTTACTGTAGTCTGTAGTGCATCATCTCTACAGGCTCTGCGGCAGGGGCTGCATGCTAACGCTTTGGAAACCGTTGCTGCATGCGGGAACAAACCAAACTCCAGTGGCTCACAGAATCCAAGATCCAGCTTCGTTTTCAGCCAGCTCGTTTAAAAAAATCTATATATCGACGTAGATATATAATTATACTTGATCTTTACTTTTCATATCTCTTCCCATGGAAGAATCGAGGTGGGATTCGCTTGTGGAAGGCCAAATTTGTAAAAGTTTGTGTTTTGTTCACTTTTCCTGGCGCAGCATTTGCGATTTTGGTTTTGATTGGAACCAACCTGAAACTTTTTACCGGTTTTGTCGAAAACGGTGTCTGAAGTCAAGTCATGAAAGGGAAGGGGCTTAGGTGTACATCGAGAAACATAGGGCACATTAGGAAAAAGTACAAGTGATAGTTTTAAACTGGAGTCCTTTAAGTCGTGTATATCCAAATCAAATCATTCTCAATTGGCCAGTTAACAGTATTACTCGTGCATGAGTTATTAATGGTTTTGCTGCTAATCTGGGAAACAAAACATTTTTCGTCCTAAGTGATCATTGGAAGGTTCGAAATCTGTTGCAGATGATCCCTCCCCCCTTTCCAGATGTGATGTATTTGCATAATTTATACGATGCATTAAACATCGTTTGGTATTTGTTTGAAAAAACAAAAACATGTTTTTCATAAAATAATTTTACAAGTGGCGTTCTTGAAAAGAACCACTAAGCAATATCAGGTGATCACCGTTGTTTTTCATTACACTGACAGTGTGTATTGTTGCTCATCTGAAAACCCAAGCCATTAATAGTGTATTTTGGGAGAGTTTTGGTCAGTCATTTCACTGAGGTAAGTTCCATGCCTTTTTATGTTTTTTTTTTGTTGTTGTTGTTTTCCCCGGCAACTCTTCGTGTTATCAAAAAAGTATCAAATGGGAAACGATTCATTAATAGTTATATGTACTATTAAAAATGGAAACTATCAATTCCATGTCTTTTGGACAGCACATAATTTTATAAGTAATATGTGAGGTAACAGAATTTGTGAACATATTAAAGATTGACATGTTTTACATGAACCTTGGCATGAAATGATGCGCAAACATTGAAGTTCAAACAGTAATCCACCAATCTAATCACGGATTGTCCTACATGTTTGCACTTATTTATTATTTGGTTTTCAAGTTCATGTTGATTTGTTTTGCTGTATATGGGGCATCTTTAATTCAGTTTAATCTGAAAAAGGGCTGAATCTGTCTGTCTTGTTATTGCTCCGTTTCTGCAATACTGTTTATTGGTACTGTTTGATGTTTGAAATGGTATTGATCATCTGCCATATTTGCAATGTGTTCTTTTCAACCGTTCCAATGTCGTATTTGTGTGTGTTAATATCATAAACGCGTGTTTGCTGGGCATTCCTTGAGCGAGGCAACAACAAATCACCTTGCTGTTATTGACCTGGGTGACACGATGAATTATATGATGTATATGTTGTAAAAACAACATCTCAAAGCATCTACTCGCACCATCTACTGAGACGGGATAGTTAAACAGACATGCTTACTATTATTATTTTTTACATGTATGTCCTTAACAAATGTGAATGCAATGCTTTTGGGATTGGGTAATGTTAAATTATTTTCTTTTTTTTTAATTATTGAAATTATTGAATTATTCTGAAGTTTTTTTTTTTATTATTGTTTAGTTTGTCTTGATCTGAACTGTGTGGTGTCGCAATCAGTTTTTCTTCCTCTAGGAGGCAGTAGGTTGCTGCCAGGACTTTGAGATCATCATCACAATAACAAACCTGCACCTTATGCACAGCACATTTTTGTTGGTTTTGTTCACTTTTACACCTGCAGATGAACACTGAAAGGGATGGTTCATCCAAAAATTATGTCATAGAAACTTTTATGATAAAATAGTATGTCCTGCTGAACACAAACGAGGATGTTTTGAAGAATGTGGATAACCAAACAGGTTCTGGTCCCCATTGACTTACAATGGAAGTTAATGGACACCAGCAACTTGGTTGAGTAAATTATGACAGATCTTTTATTTTTGGGATGAACTATCCCTTTAAGTTCCATAGCAATCATGTATGTGCTAAAAAAATTGTTTTTCTAAACTGGGGCCATGTTCATGTCATCTTTGTCATATCTGCAGTGTCCTAGGATGCAAACGCACAGGAAAGAAAAGTGTTTGATTTCTGGAGGTCATTCAATACACAGTTACTTCTTGCTTTGCTTTTGCATAATTTTGTACCGTATGTCCTATTCTATTTTTTTTTTTTTTTTTTTTTGAGAACGAAGGTGTTATCAAACATGAGCAAAAGTTCAGCCACTGGTTCTGTTAAGGCTGAAGTGGTAATTTCCTCAGGGAAATGTGTGTATTTGTAATGATTAATGCTGAATAAATACATATGGAAAAAGTCACGTGGGTCAGTGTTCAGTAGATATTCGACATTCTCACGCCACGTTTTATATTTTAATATGCAAGTATAATTTATTTTTTATTTTATTTGCTTTAATAAGTATTTGCTTTTTTTTCTTCCCCCGCAATAAATGCCAGAAACAGAAAATTGTATCTATCAGCATGTTAAATGGGGTGGTTTAGATTTCAGTGCATGTTTAGCTGGCTTATTTTCTATATAATAAAATGTAATTGATTCCTGTGATACAAAGCTGAATTTTCAGCGTCATTACTCTAGTCGTCAGTGTCATATGATCCTTCAAAAATCATTAATGCCGATTTCTGATTTCTTATTGAAAATATTGTGCTATAACTATTTTTTTAACGTAGCTAAATCTTTGATGTATTTTATGTGTCCTTGCTAAATGAAAATATTAATTTCTTTCAAAGAAACCAAATCTTACACCAACGATAGTGCAAGTAAAAAATATAGCTAAATCTAATATGGAAACTTGGAAAGTGATCTTGAATTAATGACTCTAAGAGTATGAGGTATGTTTGCGATGTTAATTTCTTCACTTTTTTGGCTTTTAGCAGAACAGAGCTTATTGGAAACCGCAGACCATGGAGAAAAGGACACCATTTTCAATTAGCGTGAGCAATCCTTTAATAACGTCACACGTTATGTCATTCCTTACTAGGATTGTCCACTGTTTTCAACCATGCTTCCTTAATTACATCATTTTAGGCACACCTGCTTGTGTGTGTGTGTCGGAGCATGTGGTGTGTGTTTTACTTGTGTTTGGATAGAAATTTCTACATTCACTGAAAATAATAACACCCTTTGACCTGAAGCTCTGTCTGTAAGATATCGATTTGGTTATTTGTTTAGCTCAGGCCGTCGGGCTCCAAGTAACGATGACTGTTTTGATGCTGGTAAGGACAAAAAATCAGCTCTTATAATAGTTACAGTCCCTGAAAGACTTGCTTAATGAAAATTAGTTAATTATGGGTAAAAATGCCGAAAAGGAAACCCAAACACAAAAGCCAAATGCGCTTGTTTTAATATGGTGTCGTTACATTTGACCATTTAATGGGGTCTTGAAAATGAGGGTTGCATTTAAAGGGTCATGAAATCTTAAACCTAATTTTCTGAGATTTTAACAGAGGCATGTGTTGAACGCCATTGAAGACAATGTTAGCATCTTTTAGATTTACAGCTGCATTGTGTGATTTTTAGCGATTGCGAGGTTCGGTTGCGAGTTTTGCACCCCTCCCTTTCGTAGAAGCTACGGTGGCTAAAACGGGACAAACTTATCGCCGTCGGAGACAGCAGAGGATAGCCAGAGTAAGCCAAAAGTGTGTACGTCACTGTTTCTGTACCATAGTCCATTATAAACCACATCGTGGATAAAGTTTACAAAGCCGTAGTCAGGTGAGGAAGAAGGGTCTTAATATATCATATAATAATAGTAATCAGCTGATTGTCTCACAAATGTAACCAGCACATTTCTCCCCACATAGCAAACCCATAATACAGCGAGGGAGAAGAACCACATGAAACTATGCAACTCTATAATTTTTTTCTAACAGGGTATTAAAAGTTTAGCTGGCTAATATGAGCTGTTAAAGCATAAAGCCTTGTTTATAGGCTACTTGACGCGTCCACATGAGCCCAAAGGTGCAGCGCGTGCACCTCCGCATCCCCTAGACACCATTTACAACACACATAGGCTTGGGGCCACCATGTACCCATCCTCACAATAGGCCACCATGTACCCGTCCTCTAATGGCTACTTCCAGCAGGATAATGCATCATGTCACAAAGCTTGAATCATTTCAAATTGGTTTCTTGAACATGACAATGAGTTCACTGTACTAAAATGGCCCCCACAGTTCAATAATAGCGTCATGCGCAGACACACCTGCATAAGCGCCACCATAACTATGCCAAACCTATGGACGGGTTTGGCATAGTTATGAAGGCAAACCTATTTTCACTTTGTGTAAACGGAGCCTAAATGTTCTTCATTTTGATATTGTGCTTGTGACGTTTTCATCTATGTTAGTTTCTACACAGTTAAACCAACAAGACCTTGGCGTGACGTGCCCCCTGACCATCGTGAAATGCTATTGGCTGTTCCTGTTAAACTTTAAGAGGGTAATAACATACGGACTTGTAAATATTTACCAGTCCATAAACATATATGGTAGTCCTACAGTAGAAGCTAAAGTAAAAAAAAAATGCATTTACCCTTTGGACATGAGACAAACAAGCACATCATCAAATTGCAGAACATTTAAATAATCCTCATTTTTCAAGACTCCATTAAATGGCCAAACGTAGCCTGGACAACACATTAAATGGTCAACATCCACATATGGGTTTTGGCAGCTTTGACAGGTTTTCATTTATTATTATTTTTATCCTTAATCAAACCCTCCAAGACTAATCTTTTGGAGTTTTCTTCCATATATGACCATTTTTCCCCCAATGGAATTCTATTATTTATTTTTTATATAAAAAAATTAAATGTAATTTTTACATTTGAAAAAGGCAGGCTTTGAAAACATCTATAAGCAGCATTGTCACATGATTCAATAGACATTATAAAAGTCTACATTTTAGTATTGAGATACGATTATAGTTTTTATTCATATTTTGAATTCTTTTTTTACTTTTTTATACATTTTTGATTTTGAATTTTAAAGTTTTTATTATACTTTTAGTTTTTTTAATGTCTATACATTTATTACAGTACATTGTTCAACTAAATGAAAATGAGAAACGTTGCTTTGACATCTAGCATGACATTTATATTTTATTTAATTTCAGTTTGATTATTTTTACTAACTATTTTATGTTTTAATTAACTAGAAACCCTGGTGTAAATGGCTTGATTTACTAAAAAACAAACAAACAAAAAAAACATTCACATTGTAAACTGTAGACACAAACACACACTCACATGCCATGGATAGGCAGGGTTTGGCAATCCAGCATTTGATTGGACATTGTAAACCTTTAAATGCTTCACTTTGCGATGAAACACCCAGAACCTTGTGATAACCTTCAGTCAACATTGATAAGATCAATTCCTGTTGGACTTTTTGAGAAAAAACATGAGTGGATGTCCGTTTTTTGAAAGAAAGCATCAGTGGGTTTTATATTGTTTTAGAATTAGTTTTTTTATCTAAATGTTTTTTTTTCTATAAAAAAATCGAATTAATTCAATGTTATCAACATAAAATGTAATGTTTTAATTTTTTAACCAAAAAAAAAATTACAAAACTTTTTTTTAATCTCAAAATTAGATTGTTTACCAGTAAAGCAGGGGACGAGGATGAATCCCAAAAGGGCATCAACAAAGCCAGTAAAGGAGGAATCATCTATGGAGAATACCTACAGGTAATTAACTTCAAAGTCATCAACCTTTATCGATATTTCTACTGATCCAAATATTAATTATTCATATCTAACATTTCAGTCTATTTTGCTGCAAATTATTTAGCTAGAAAAGCTGATGTTGCATTAAAGTGTAATAATGTCTGTTTGCTGTTAGCTTGACAAGGTGTTGAACGCTCAAGTTTTGCAGAGTGAACTGAAAGGAAACAAAATCCATGATGAGCATCTCTTCATCGTTACACACCAAGGTAATCTATTTATATGTATTCATTAAACCTCCTCTGTTAGCTCTCACATAAAATATTGCGCCTTGTAAGGTTTTATTTTCCCATATCATTTCCCATTATCCTGCTTTCTCCTTCAGCCTACGAGTTGTGGTTTAAGCAGATATTGTGGGAGCTCGATTCAGTTCGGGACCTATTCATTAAAAACCATGTGAGTTAAACTAACAAAGTGAATGTTGAGTAAAATAAATAATAAATAAAATAATAATAATAAAATAAAAAATAAAAAACGATGAAATGTGGATGTCGCCCACAGGTTCGGGATGAGAGAAACATGCTGAAGGTGGTGAGCAGGATCCACAGGGTCACCATGATCTTCAAACTGCTGGTGGAACAGTTTTCTGTCTTGGAGACCATGACCTCCCTGGACTTCTTTGACTTTAGGTAACAGCCTCAGTCAATATAACTCAAACAACTGGCCTCAATTGTACACAGAATTTGTTTTAAAATTAAAAATCTTGCTGACACACCCACTCTAGAACATATATTTCCATGAGTGATTTGTGAACGAATCAGACTATGTTGTGTACGTGTTGTAGGGAGTATCTGTCCCCAGCCTCGGGTTTCCAGAGTCTTCAGTTCCGTCTTCTGGAGGGTAAGATTGGTGTGGCGGATCACTTAAGAGTCCCCTACAACCGTCGACACTACAGAGATACCTTCCACGGACATGAGAGTGAGACACTGCTGAGTTCAGAGCGGGAACCCTCTCTCCTTCAGCTGGTGGAGGTAAAACCTCTCATCTCAGAAATTTCATTTAATAAATAAGTAGAATGCAATCCCAAAGTGAGTTGCTATTATGTGTTGTGTAGCAATGGCTTGAGAGGACTCCTGGACTTGAAAGTGATGGATTTAATTTTTGGGGGAAACTGCAAGCCAACATCGAAGAGGGTCTCAAGATGGAGAAGCAGAAACTGGAAGTTCGTATTGCTCTCGTTTCCAATCACGATAACTTTTTTCCAGTCATATTACAGAGCTTAAAGTTAACTTATTGCTTTCGCTGATAGAAAATGGAAGATTCTGAGGTAAAGCAGGAGCTCCTGGAGGACAAAAACAAACAGACGGAGGTCTTCACTGCCCTATTTGACCCAAAACGCCATGAGCATCTTTTAAGTAAAGGTGAGGACCGATAAGTAGGGTTATTGTGATACTCCACAGTGATCAACATCGCAAGTCTAGTAAAGTTTTTCAGTTTTTAAAAAACAAAAAGGTAGCAAATTAGCTCAAAGGGTGTAATGAATATGAATAATAAACATGTTATAATTAATTATAAGTACTTGGATCAGTTAATTAAATTACATTGATGTACCTTTTAATCCAGCGAGCACTCAGTATTGATCATCTATCAATTCTCAGAAAGGATATTTTTGGTGTACAATCAAAACCCACATGAAAATACACAAAGATTTTATTTGACTAATCCGCGAACACATAACTAATCTAAACAAACACAGACGACCCTTGTCTTTGAGCATGCTGTTTTGCATATTAGCACCTTGTTTTGTGGTTGGGAGAAGAAGAAGAAGAATAGGCCTACACATATATAAAGCTATTGTTATTACCTCGGCAGTTAATGACAAAAAAATGACCAAAAAATTTTTTTTTTCCAAAAGGTGAACGTCGACTTTCTTACAAGGCCCTTCAAGGAGCTCTAATGATCAATTTCTATAGGTATGCATTTCATGTGCTATCCACTAAATTCATGTTAATATTATTTTCATTCATTATACAATGGAGACAGACCTTAATTTTTCTCCTTCCAGGGAAGAGCCTCGCTTCCAGGTGCCCTTCCAGCTCCTGACTGCGCTGATGGATATCGACACGCTTATGACAAAGTGGAGATGTAAGCCTTTGATTCTGAGCCCTCATTTAGAAATCTACAGCCATGCCTCACATGTAACATAACTAAACGTTTTCTTTAGATAACCATGTCTGTATGGTGCACAGAATGATTGGTAGTAAGGCAGGTACAGGTGGATCTTCAGGATACCATTACCTGCGCTCGACTGTCAGGTGTGTGTCTCATTTTTATTTTTCTGTGCCAGTCTGAAATACTAAACTTCCTGTGGTGTTATTAGTAGTAGTAGTAGTTCATATGGGGTGCATCTCAATCAAATGTCTAAACAGCATAAAAAAATGTTGTTATTTAACACCAGCCGTATTATATAACGTTGTACGCCTACTGATTATGTAGATACAGAAAACAGCCTTTCCAACGGCGTTCAAGTGTGCGAATAGCAGTTGGCACTCTGCTTTTATAACAACATGACATCATGACTTTTGCGTCTCGCAATTGTGAGTGAAAAAAAAGTTGAAATTGTCAGATAAAAAGTCGCAATTACCTTTTAAATTGTTATTCTGTGGCAGAAACAAGCTTCCATATTTGCTGTGTGTTTGAAGATGATAAAAGGCTTTTATTCTGCCTATATAACAACATGACATCATGACTTTTGCGTAAACATACACGCCACTTTCAACTTTCAAGTCAAGTGGCGTGTTATCTATACGCATTTTGAGCTATCCGGCATCCGCGTAGTGAAAAAAGTCTAAATTGTGAGATATAAACTCGCAATTGCATGTTGTAAACTCGTAATTCTGAGAAAGAATTACATTTTTAGTATTTTTTCCCTCAGAACTGGACTTCATAACTCGTAATTGCGAGTTTATATCTCACAGTTCTGAGAAGATTGTCAATTACGAGAAAAAAGGTCTCGCAATTGTGAGAGAAAAAAAGTTGAAATTGTCCGATAAAAAGTCGCAATTACCTTTTAAATTGTTATTCTGTGGCAGAAACAAGCTTCCATTTTTGCTGTGTGTTTGAAGATGATAAAAGGCTTTTATTCTGCCTATATAACAACATGACATCATGACTTTTGCGTAAACATACACGCCACTTTCAACTTTCAAGTCAAGTGGCTTGTTATCTATATGCATTTTGAGCTATTCGCGTGTATGCGTGTATACGCCGTTAAATGTCCGAGTTAGCATTTTTTTTGTTTATATCACGCAATACTGTGAAAAAAGTCTAAATTGTGAGATATAAACTCGCAATTGCATGTTGTAAACTCGTAATTCTGAGAAAGAGGGAAAAAAGTATTTTTTTCCCCTCAGAACTGGACTTCATAACTCGTAATTGCGAGTTTATATCTCACAGTTCTGAGAAGATTGTCACTTACGAGAAAAAAGGTCTCGCAATTGTGAGAGAAAAAAAGTTGAAATTGTCCGATAAAAAGTCGCAATTACCTTTTAATATTCTGTGGCAGAAACAAGCTTCCATATTTGATGTGTGTTTGAAGATGATAAAAGGCTTTTATTCTGTCTATATAACAACATGACATCATGACTTTTGCGTAAAGATACACGCCACTTTCAACTTTCAAGTCAAGTGGCGTGTTATCTATATGCATTTTGAGCTATCCGCGTGTATGCATGTATGTCTACATGCCCGAGTTAGTATGTTCACGCTGTTAAATGTCCGTCGGAGCGAAACGACGCAAAATGTAGATCTACATCTGGGGAGCGATATTTTTTTTCCTAGGATGGTGACGGGTAGGTTTAGGGACGGGGTTGGGGTAGGTCCTATATTTATATGTACAGTAATGTAACGTTAAGTTAACAGCGTTCATAAACACGCTGAAAAGCGATTATGCGTGTTGATAGCACGCCAAAAATGGAAATATACGAATTGGCGTGTCATACATACGCCATTTCATGAGATCAGTTTGTGTGTATAAGGCCTAAAGACTTGTCATTGTCTGAACAAGCCCAACAAAGAAGTTCCTCACCATTGAAAAGCCAATTTTTTCAAGGTTTGAAGGGGGGTGTGACCCAAAATGTTTGAGATCCGCTCCATAGAAGCTTGTTTCTGCGACAGAATAAAAAATGAAAAAAGTAATTGCAAATTTTTACCTCACAATTCAATTTTTTTGTTTTAAATCACGCAATACATTGAAAAAAAAGTCTGAATTGTGTGATATAAACTCGCAATTGCATGTTGTAAACTCGGAATTCTGAGAAAGAGGGGAAAAAAGTATTTTTTCCCTCAGAACTGGACTTTATAACTCATAATTGCGAGTTTATATCTCACAGTTCTGAGAAAAGATTGTCAAATACAAGAAAAAAGGTCTCGCAATTGTGAGAGAAAAAAGTTGAAATTGTCAGATAAAAAGTCGCAATTACCTTTTAAATTTTTTTATTCTGTGGCAGAAACAAGCTTCCATATTTGATGTGTGTTTGAAGATGATAAAAGGCTTTTATTTCCATTTTAATGCATTTATGGGAGTTTCACACAGTAATAAACAGAAACACTTTAACCTCAGAAAAGTGCTTAAAAAGATAAAGGCTTACAATAAAAAAATGATCCCTCGTTCTCTCATCTTTCAGTGACCGTTACAAAGTGTTTGTGGATTTGTTCAACCTGGCATCGTTCCTGGTACCCCGTGCCTGGGTGCCCAAACTGAACCCAAACATCCATAAGTTCCCCTACATGGCCGAGTGTTACGACAGCTCCTACAATTCATGCAGTGGTGAGGATTCAGATTAGGAAGTGAATGAGAAGTGAAGAAATTATATAATGTCCATGAACTCGGGAATAATGCCAAGTACTCTATTGATCAGCTAAAGTTTGTGCTTTTTGCTCTATTTACATAATGTATAATATCGAATATCGAAAAACTAGAAAGTTCTCTCCAGATCATATAGGCTAGCTAGATAAAGGAAGTTTAATGATGAAGTGATTGTGTATATACAAACAAATCAAGAAATCTTGTACATACTATTTATATTTGAAACATGTATGTAAAAAAATGTCTTTTGTACCAATAAAAGGATATTTTTGAATGCGGCTCATTGATTACACACACACACACCAAATATTATATAAAATTTACGGCTGTGCAAAGATTAACTGCGATTAATTGCATCCAAAATAAAAGTTTGTGTTTACATAATATATTTGTGTGTGCTGTGTATAATTATTTTGTATAAATAAATACACACACATGCATGTATATATTTAAGAAAAGGTGTTATTCAGATATAACAGAATTTACGTGCAAATAATTCTTAAATATATACATGCAAGCATATATATATATATATACAAAATAATACACAGCTCACACATATATAATGCAAACACAAACTTTTATTTTGGATGCGATTAATCGCAATTAATCTTTGCACAGCCATAATAAAATGTCATTTGGAATGTAGTTGAAATGCAAATTTTATGCTGAAGTTAATATACTGTGTACCACATCAATAAACAAATACCTTTCCATCACTACTTAAAATAAACTTCAACATTTTTTCCAGAATTTTCTCCAACCCAGTTCACCAGCTTCTGATGGTAAATATTTGTGACCACTTTTTTGATTTAGAGACAGGTTGACTCCCTCCTAAACTCTTGTTGAACAAATAAGCTGGTTGACGCCTAGTGTACTAGTTACTCTGACCGCATAAAATTATAAGAATTATATCTACTCTGACCACAAAATGTGCGCCTATAGAGCTTATACTCTGAGTCATTTTTAAAAGAATGCTAATCCTGCTAGAAAAACAATTGTCGGCTATTTTTATATATCTATTCCATTTTTAAAAAAAAATATGATTCATTAAAAAAAATCCCCAACAATAGTTCCAGATTGATAAGAGTTTCAGTTCAGGTGTGATATTTGCAACAGGATTATTACAGCTTAAGCCATAAGAATTATTATTAGTAACACTTCATTAGTAAAGTTTTCATTTAGTTATCTACATTAGTTAACAACATGAACTAACATTGAACAATACTTCTAATCCATTTATTAATCTTAATATCAATACTAAAAATACTTCGCTAAGACTAATAATTTGTAATCAGTTACTATTTTAATCTAATACTATTTTATCTATTTTAATCTCTTTAATACACAACACATCTTTACTGGTCAACTATTATTCTTTTAGAGAGCTGATAAGTTTCACTCACCAAATTAGGATATTTGAGACCGGATCCAGTTGATTCAAATAAATTTTGTCTGCATAAGCAGTCTTTTCTGATGCAGATGCAGTCTTTCAGATACTTGAAAACTATTCCGTTTACTTCTTGTTGCAGCTGATGAGTTCTTTGTTTACTCCTTATTGCAGTTGGTGAGTTCTCTTCTTGTCATTCTCTCCTGGCTGGCTCGCCAAATTGTTAGATTTTGGTGATGCCGAGCAGTGTTTTCAGTGGCTCGCCAATGTATTGGATTCCTCCAATACATAAAATAAGTAAGCTTGACCAGTTCTTGTGGGGAGAAGAATTTATTGAAGGTTTGTAGTGTAGCAGTCCTTCAGCAGCGATGTTATCATGTCACCCTTCAACAACCTTAACCCAAAGTTCTGTCTGTGAGGCAGAACTTTATACATGAAGAATATGGGCTACAAACAATAGAAACCTGTTAGGACCTCCCACAGGAGATGCTAATCCACTCTTTGTCATTCACACCAATCAATTTCTGTGGGCCATTCATCTGTATGGGCCATTTGATACACACCTTTGCAGACAAAGACAGAGTGGATTAATTATGATACACCATCACAATGTAAATGAATCTGATAACTGAAAATACAAAATCTATCATTATGTAAACACAAACTTTTATTTAGGATGCGATTAATCGCGATTTTTCGTTGCCCATCCCGATTGTACGGCTTGTTGGGGGCCTGATAAAAAGACTTTCAATTCATTTTAAATAAATAAGAACACTGATCAATGAAGACTTACCCAGTGATTATTTCTCCGTTCTGCGATCACCCACAGGAGATGACTGATCTCATGAAATGGCGCATGTATAACACGCCAATTCGTTTTTCCAACACGCATAATCGCTTTTCAGCGTGTTTATGAACGCCATTGACTTAATGTTACATTTCTGTATATAATTATGACCTACCCCAACCCCGTACCTAAACCTACCCGTCACTGTGGTTAATACCATTTACGAGTCTTCAGACTGATCTCATGAAGTAGCGTGTGTATGACACGCCAATTCGTATTTCCATTTTCGGCGTGCTATCAAGACGCATAATCGCCTTTCAGCGTGTTTATGAACGCCGTTGACTTAACGTTATATAAACATATGACTTACCTCAACCCCGTCCCTAAACCTAACCATCACTGGGGTTAATGGTATTTATGACTGTTCCCTTACCATCCTAGGAAAGAAAAAGATATGACTTACCTCAACCCCATCCCTAAACTTAACCGTCACTGGGGTTAATCGCATTTATGACTGGGGATTTGACTGCGTGTTTAGACACGCGGAATGACGCGGACGTTAATGGCGTAGACATATACGCATACACGCGGATACACGCGGATAGCTCAAAATGCGTAGAGATAACACGCCACCTGGCGTGAAAGTGCCGTATATGTTTACGCAAAAGTCATGATGTCATGTTGCATCCTAGGAAAAAAATATCGCTCCCCAGATGTAGATCTACATTTTGCTTCGTTTCGCTTCATTTAACGGCAGAGACATACACGCATAGCTCAAAATGCATAAACGCCACTTGATTTGAAAGCAAAAGTCATGATGTCATGTTGCTTTTAGCACTATTGCTGCTTTCTGTTTGGCAGAAAAGATCGGCACAACTTTTCGAGAAACAAAATAATCATAGGCCTCCCGACTTTTGAAAGCCTTTAATCTGTCATGAGTGAAGGGTCCAGGGGTTTCTATTAAATAAGAATAAATGTCTCCCCAGCAGATTATAGTGGCCAAGACACGGGCGAGTCGGACCGACGTTTTTTGACATCCCAAAGGGTTTTTGTCACCAATACAAATTTTGAGCTTCTCTCCAAACCTCCTCCGGTCGCCAGATATTAAAGTGCTTATATATTGCGGCTTTTGCCAGCTAACTCTCTTGAAAGTGCTTGTCGCGCATCTTTATAGCCGGTCATTCTATTGTTTTCTTGCCACCCAACGACTCGCGCATGCGTACAATGATGTCAACAAAGATCCTCCTATAGATGAGTTGACTATTTGTTTTTGTACATCACATCGTCTTTATCATTCTCAAGATCATTCAACCCTGTTGTACACTTTGTCTCTACACCTAAAGAGTGTGGCCATACAGTGATGTGTGCGATATGAGGGAAACAACGTGATTTCTGTTTAAAGATTAATTGTACTGTCCACAATCAGATGTGGATCAGAACAAAGATGTTGAGCCAGGAACATGATGTACTTGGTGAAATCACATTTCCCAACTGTATTTCGTTGCTTGTACTTGTGACGTGCAATGACAATAAAGTTCAACTCAATTCAAATCATTCTAAAGCATTTATTTATCTTAATATCAATACTAAAAATACTTCGCTAAGTCTAATAATTTGTAATTAGTTACTATTTTAATCCAGTGCGTTTTATCGCACCTCCCATGAACCGAGTGTGTTTTCTGGGACTTGTCGTAGGTAAACCGCGTACGGACGGCTCGAAAGATCGTCTCTATTCCACCGCCGTCGAGGATTCTGAAAGCAAACACTCGGAAAGATGCACAAGAGACTTGCGCCATGTCACAAATGCACACAAACGTGTCCCTGCTTGATATAGACTGTAACCACTGATGAATATACAGTTTTGATGAGAGAAAAAAAAAACTATACCGAGGGCAGATTAGAATCCGTAACCTCTGACACGCTTGGCAAATGCTCTACCACTAGACCAAGAACTAAAACAAAATGTTGTGGATCGGGTTAAACGGGGTTAAACATAGAGGCTGTACAGTTTGACACTGACAGTCCCCAGCACATTTCGAACCAAACTGACGCCCGTGACGTTATGTCACACGTCGGCTTTGATTCAACACTGGCAGACTCACTGTTGTCTTAGAGTAGTATTCTGTGAGTAATCTCGGCATCACATCAAAGCGCTTCGGTACATGAGAGCGAAACCGCACAGACACATTTGTACAATCCAGCTAGTCCAGGTCAAAGTTATATCAGTGATCCATATTTAGTTCTACTAAAATATAAGTGATCTCTCGCACGTCTACGTCACGCATTGTTTATACAGAGATTTCGGAAGTTTTACCTTTCACTAAACATATTTAGATATACGGGAAATCGATTTCGATATATCTAAATATGTTTAAAACTATATAAATACTGTTCGTTTTCTCACACAAACCGCTCGTTTTGTGTCTTAGGCCATCAATGTGTACTTACATTTGCGAGTCATTAAATCATGTTTAATTTGGACTTCTCGGTGCATGCTCTTTGAGGTGGTGACCATAGACCTCCACTGATAGACACGAACGGTTTGACCTAAAAATATCAAAATTTAAAATGCTGTGGAAACAAAGACACCTACATCTTGGATGCCCTTGAAGTAAGCTAAAACATATCAAAAATGTATTTCAAAGTGAACTATCCCTTTAAGTTATCTTAGGCTATACACCAATGTCTGACCAGCGAGACCCAACACTTGACCTCTGCAAAAACACAACTTTTTATCCCGTTTAAATTGTCTAGCAAAGTAAATAGTGATGATTTCTCTCTTTTGATATTTATCAAACTAATTTTAAATAACAGCAGCTGAATTATATTTGTATCTCCAACACTACCATTCAAAAGTTTATGGTCAGTAAGTATCTTCGGTAACACTTTACAATAAGGATTTATTTGTTAATTGCATTAGTTGACATAAACTAACAATGCGCACTACTTCTAAGCAGTTATTAATCCTAGTCAATGTTCATTTCTAACTGTTCTAATACATTATTAATATAAGAAGTTGTATCTGTTAATAATGGACCTCAGCTAACATGAACTAACAAAGAGTTGTATTTCAAATATTAACTAACATTAACAAGGATGTATTCCTCATTGTTAGCTTGTGTTAGATAATGCATTAACTGGTAACAAATGAGGGCATATTGTAGTGTTATGGTTTTGTTTTTAATAAAAAAGAAACCTAAAACTATAAAAATCTGGTTTAGTAACTTTTTTTCCCCAACAAGTTTCTTGTAACTTGTCCCATTTAAAGCAATTAAGTTGAAAAGCGTATATGACTCCTCTCTCATGATAAACACTTTGACCTTTTCAGTAACTCTGATTTATAGTATATTGCCATACATGTCTAGTTAGTCATCTAAGACAAAGACATGTAAATCCGCTATAGGTTTTAAGTGACAGATAGAGTCCTTTAAATGTGTTTGTTGGACATAGTATCTTAAAAACATGTTGGTTTTGACAGCTATTTTCATGCATTTTAGTATTTTGTTGATCCTGGAATGACATGTCCTAACCTACCCATAACTTACCCCTAAAATGAAAGGCTTGACAAACTTGTTAGGCTTCCTAAACTTGACAAAAATTCTAAACTTGTTCTTGAAATCTGATTGGTTGATTGGAATGTTGTTCCAGGATCAACAAAGATGTTGATCCAGGAACATGATGAACTTGGTGAAATCACATTCCCCAACTGTAATTCGTTGCTTGTACTTGTGACGTACAATTGGCTTTATGCACAGCCAACCCGATCTCACAGGAATTCGTACGAATTTTACGAGGTGGCTAATTCGTAACAATTTATACGACCTCACTCGTACAAATTAGTACGATTTTGCTAAATCGTACATATTTTACGAATTGGCTAATTCGTGTGAATTCGTACGAATGACCTACCCCTGACCCCGCCCCTAAACATAACCGTCACGTGGGTTTGGACAAATCGTATGAATTCGTACGAGTGAGGTCGTACGAATTAGCCACTTTTTAATCACTCGTACGAATTCGTACGAATTGGTCGTGAGATAGGGTAGGCACAGGCTGCACCACTTCCCAACTTAAGCCAGCTCCTTTGTTTCCTTGGACAAATTGATTAGTTCAGGTGTGCCTGACCTCAGTAGTCACGGCAACAATAATCAGACACACCTGAATTAATCAAGCTTGGCCAATAATGGCAGACAGGAAACAAAGGAGCTGGCTGAAGTTCAGGAAGTAGTGCAGCGTTGCATGACGCCAATGACAATAAAGTTCAATTCAATTCAAATCAGACCTAAAATGTATTCACAACTCTTCAAATATAACCAAATTGATATTTCTACTGAACTGTCTCAAAACGAACGAGGCACAATAGATTAGTTGACTATTTGTTTTTGTTGATCACATCGTCTTTATCATTCTCAAGATCATTCAACCCTGTTGTACACTTTGTCTCTACACCTAAAGAGTGTGGCCATACAGTGATGTGTGCGATATGAGGGAAACAACGTGAGTTCTGTTAAAAGATTAACTGTACTGTCCACAATCAGATGTACAGAGGGCATGAACCTGCTGATGGGAGTGTTTTCATAGAAAATAACAGACGTACACAGTCATGATGGAAAGAGCAAATAGAAAGAGGGTCTGATAGAAAGAGCAAAAGTTAAGAGTTAAGAGCTCAATTTTGCAGTGTGACAATAAATTCCCACTATAAATCTAGCATACTATATACAATCTTTTATAGAATGCTGTACATTTGTAGTGCACATAATTATCTTATTACCTATATATCGTATTTATTTAGAAAGGGCTTTTCCAGGGAAATAATTATCAGTTTAAATTCGATAGATAGATAGACAGACAGACAGACAGATAGATAGACAGACAATGCTTCAGTTGTCCACTAGAGGGCAGAAAGCATCCAACAACAGTATTATATTAATTTATTTATTTATTTTAAATGGAGAGGTTGTTCAGGGCAGCGTCATATGACAATGTAGAAAAAATAAACTCAGTGTCATCTTCTTTTGTAAAACTTTTGGAGAAAACTCATTTATAAATGACGCATGGAAAATTGCATTTAAAACAGATTTATAGGCTAATATTTAACCAAAAAAGTTACATTTTAGTATTATCATATGACATCGACTTCAGCCAATAAAATTAAAATGTATGTGGCATGTGCTTGATTATTTTTTGCAATATGTATATCTAAAAATTTTTATATTTTTAATGCACTTTCTGTCTAATTTAATTACTCAAATTATCCGTGTGTTGTTTCAAAAATGTCAATGTACGTTTTTTATTGGATACATATTTTCTGTTTAGCAGGCATATTATTCATTACTGGTAGGCAGTATAATAGCCTTTTTCTTTCGTTTTATAGAAGACAGAGAGGGAAAGCTGTACCTTTTCTAGAAAGTATTGATGATAGTGACAGCAGTGCATCAGTCTAGAAAATAAGAGATGAATAGATTGTTGTTGAAGTCAGACATTTTGGCATATTGTCCTAGTTTGGAAGGTGCGATCCATAGGCCTACTATAGCCTACATGAGAGTAAGACATACATACTTTCACTGGGTTGGGCTCCAGCTGCTCAGGAAATCGGTCTCATTTTAGAGATCCAATTAGTCCTCCATTGTCCCCCTCCTCCAAGTATTTCCTGCAGTTATCTCCAATCAGAAGCTGTCGTCACCAGAGCAGGACCACTGAGAGAAAGAGAAACATACACACAGAACACGCAGGGGAGCGAAAGTGTTAGGAAAACTTGCTCTTTGCCAATATAATTCATCATAAATGTTGCTTTTCCTGTCAAAATGTTTCTGGGGAAGGGAGTTATCATTAATCTGTCATTATGTGCTGTGTTGGATATTCATTGTAGATATTGGCACAATTTGACAGCCCAGGAGAAAATGAAGTGATTCCACATTTCTGTCTCATTTCAAGTCTCAATATATGCAGCCCCTCTCGAATCAAATAGCTATCTTTTTGTCAACATTGTGCTCTTATATCCCAGCGTTTAGAAGCAAAGTTACCTAAATTTCTCCATCTGGTTGGCAGACTGCACATTAATGGTGACGTCACGCGCTCGCGGCTTTTTCAGGTCTGTGTTTAATTAGCTGTGCGAGACCTTGATGACAGCTCCAAAATTGATACACAGAGAGGTATTTGTAGAGCAGTGTTTTTTTTCTGGGGACCCACATTTTAAATTCGATAAATCTTTGTGACCCAATAAACATTAGGCCCATATAGTTCATATATCACGAAGAGAATTTATGCATTAGCAAAATATGTATGACCATTTTTAAAGTCAGTTACGCTTCCAGTGAACTATTTAAAAGAGATACAGATATTAGACAAAGCACAATTTTTTTTTATTAACCTGTTGTTGACAATAAGCGAAATGCAGAGGTGAAATCTCATTATTTTATTCTCATCATTACAGTGTACACAATTTACAATAATAATTATTATAGGCTTAAATTAAAATATCCTGACAGTGAGACTTTGTAACCATGCATGGCTGGGCCTGAAGTTAACTTTTTCGGCCACCGACCACTGTGGCAGGTGGATTTAAAAATTCACCTGCCACAGAGACTTTTTACCTGCTATATATGCTATATAGGCCTAGTATATACTCAACAGATAGACCTACCGCAGCTCGTATGTAAACAAATCACACACGTCTGAGTTGATGGCTGATTTAGTCACTGTGATAGATGTGACCAGTAAAGAATAAAAGAACACGGAGGCAGCAGGCTACTGCAAACGTTTAGGGGTTTATTTCCACAGGATGGGGTTACAAACGTAAAGCCAATGCTAACCCAATGGTAATAAACCAAACATATCAAAAAAAAAAAGAGTAAAAAATAAATAAATAAATAAATAAATAAATACAATACAATAACGATAGGTCACTGCATTTGCCTCTCAAACATTTACAGAGGTGGCCAGCACCAATTAACACATGAAGGGGGATACACAGACATATAATGGCCATTACACACAATAAACGAATATGAAAACACCCAATATACATAAACAAACACCTCAAATAATATTATCAAATGACTTCACTTAATAAATATACTTCTTATGAACAAACAAAAAAAAAGCAAGCAAAATAGTCATTGGAGTTCCCCCGGAGAAGAAACCGGAATGGTTGTGGCCCGATCATCGGCCGGAATCATATAAATACGTCCAATGTTTCAACTCGAACCCCTTTTGATGGTGCACCAGCTCACGGGACTAAACAAACAAACAAAAAGAACGGTAAGAATAAACGTAAACTAAACGTTAAAGAGTGTGCGCACTTAACTCCAAACGAAAGTTTAAATAAAGTTTATTAAACCAAAATAATGTTGTTGTGTATTATTTTACTGTAAACAAATTCCATTAAATAAAAACTCAAACTGACCTGACCCAGGCTCACCAACATCCGCCACAGTCACGTAGACAGGCCTTAACAGCTTTTAGTTACAGCGTCCAGGAACCGTTAACTTTGAACTAAATTAATATTGTTATTACTACTGCTAGAGTCACGAGAGTCCAAGAAAACGCTTCAGGTGAACGAATCCGAATCGTTTCAGACCGTTATGCACGCGCGTTTGGCCAATTCATGGAAAGCAATCAAACCTACGAATCGCTGGTTCTGTCGACAGAAATACAGGACACGCATAAGAACTGCTAAAGTTTTCGGACTGTAAACGCTTCTCTCAGGTAAGTCGGAGTGCTCATGGTACACACACAGTACTTATATCTAACCAAATTTAGCCGCACCAGCACCACCAGAAAATAGGAGAAGGGAGGTTGCGCCCTCGGGCTGTATGGAGATGATTGGCGGGCCGCACTTGGCCACCAATTGAATTTTGAATAGCCCTACTAGAGAGTTTATATAGCACACTGCAAAATAGTGCTCGACTTAAGTTCGCGACCCAGGGACCCCGCCTTTGTTTGGGAACGAGGCTCTTGTGGCGAGAATGCGGTTTTTGTTTGGGAACGAGGCTCTTATGGCGAGAATGCGGTTTTCTTTAGTCTTTCTCTCTCTCTCTCAGTCCCATTACACCCTCAGGAGATGATTTAATTAAGCGCTGCCTCATCTAAGCACTGTTCATTTTTCCATGACTCATTTGTGAAGGCATTATAGCCTACTTACCGCCACGCTAGACGATCAGGCACGGAAAAACAGACAACATCAAAATGAACGAATCTTTTTCCGAGTCAATTTGTTCATTTCGTTCGTTGAATGAACCAAATGACATGAAAAAAGATTCGAACAGGAGAGTCACGAACGCGCATCACAGAACAGAACAATGCCATTTGAGTGCTTTGTTTTTTTAGTTTTTTTTTTTTTTAAATGAGCTATCGTTTATCTTGATAAAACCCTTATTCATCATCTGGAATTGTTTAAAGCCCTTTGAACAGTTTGCACTGAAACTCTTGGACCTTGAACCGTTTGGTTACCAGTAAAGTGCATTATATGGAGAAAAATCCTGGAATTTTTTCATCAAAAACATTAATTTCTTTTCGACTGAAAAAAGAATGACATGGACATCTTGGATGACATGGGGGTGAGTAAATTATCAGTAAAAGTTTTTTTTTTTTTTTAAGTTAACTACTCTAAGTCTCGTCTGTGATAAATTGCCCTAATAAAATGACAAAGCTCACAATTTATTCTCCCCCAACCCCACTAATATTCATGCGTGGACACAAACAAAATATTAGGCTATTGACTAATAGCATTCAGTGTGCACATTCCTCTATTTTGTTGTGTTGCATCACATTTTAGGCCTGTTTTACACTTTTAAAATGATCAGTATGATCATTATATTATCAATTCACTTATGATGGGATATTATATGCTTTACAAATATATGTTTTATTTTTGAATACAGATCATGCAAATCTTTATATAGGCTACTGTAGGTAAGTCAAATTAATTTATATAGCACTTTTCAACTGACATTGTTTCAGAGCAGTTTCCGCACAGGTGTTTTTCTACTGATGTGTTTTTCAGACTTTACAACACTGTAATTGGGTGACTACCTCGTTCTGTCACATGATCACATGATTTGGAAAAACTGAGAAGGGTTTTGTAATTTTTTTTTGCTTAAGCATAAAACGGGAAGAAACTAGTGTAGGCTACATCTGTGCAGTCTAAAAAAACAGTTTTCTTATCAACATGGCCACTTATCACCTGAATTAACCTATCCTTGCCCTTTAGAACATGAGAAAAAGGCATGTAGGCGATCTAACATCTGCAAAACCACGTGACAACATCTGTTCACCATCACAAAGTCTTAAATCGCTTGAGGAAATGGGGGAGAATTCTTGTGCAATATAAATAATGATCTTATCCACATAGATTACTTTGGATTAAATTGCATAATGAGAATCCTTCATCTTTATGTTTCATGCACACGCTGTAAAAGTTTTCATAATTCTAACGAAATTGTATTCGATCTGTATTCAAATGTGCTTTCAGCAGTTCTCAAGATCTTAGGATCTCATCCCATGGAAATCTCGTAGGCTTTCCTATTTGGATCCAGATCTGGTAAGGAAGGCCAAGGTATTCATTTGGTGAAAAACTGGGATTTTTTTTCCCAAAGCCCTGACAAAATCCTTCAGTGATGAATTATTCAAGCGGAAGGTCAAAACGCATGGATTGTTGTCTTTCGCAGATCAATGCCTTTGTATGTCTCTCCCTTACTATAGACAAAAACCTCCCAGATTTACAGAGCCCATCTCACCATAGACTGGAAAAATTATGCCATATGCATAGATAACATCAATTGCAATAAAAAAATATACTATTTAAAGTGTGTTCCTAAAGACACATTAACCCAAATATTGGAATGCGGTAACAATATAATTTAAGACCCCACCAGGTACTACTCATCTCCACTGCAAATACCAAAATTGGACAGTAGAAGACTGGAAAAATGTTGCCTGGTCTGATGAGTCTTGATTTCTGTTGAGTCATAGAGTCAGAATTTGGCGTAAACAGAATGAGAACATGGATCCATCATGCCTTGTTACCACTGTGCAGGCTTGTGGTGGTGGTGTAATGGTGTGGGGGATGATTTCTTGGCACACTTTAGGCCCCTTAGTGCCAATTGGGCATCATTTAAATGCCACGGCCCACCTGAGCATTGTTTCTGACCATGTCCATCCCTTTTTGGCCACCATGCATGCACAATCCTATGATGGCTACTTCCAGCAGGATAAAGCATCATGTCACATCCTTTAGGTGAGTGTGTAAATATATATATATATATAGGAGTAAATAAATATACTGGAGTAATGGTGCTAAAAATTTAGCTTTGATTACATTTTAAATGACTAACAGATTAAAGTTATTTTAAAAAAATGTTTAAATTATTGTAAAATTTATTGAATATATTACGTTATTGAAAATTCCTTGAATATTTGAAAAATATAACTGGTTTTACTCCATTTTACATAAAAGAAATACTGTTTTGGTGATGGTATATATATATATGGCAATGTTGAAGGTGTGTGTGTGTCTGTGTGTATAATTTTCAGATAGTGTTTGGAATTGGGGCGTTTACGTTGTCTGCTGTTTTGTGATAGTAATCTAAACCTTTGAGGCTCCCTGGGCAACCAAAGGTCAAATTGAACCCCTGCCTCTTTTTTAAACATATAAGCATAGCATTTACTTTAGGGGCCATGACCTTTGACTTGTCAGTCTGCCTCTTACTTTGAACCTTCTTCTTGCCTGCTTCAGCGAATGCTCTTTAATCTCCCATATATTTTTAGTGCTAATTCTCACAGTATGCTTCTCTCTCGCACATAATAGAAAAGATTCCTGATGTCATTCACCTCGATGAAGTCCCCATCCTGCTGGCCGGGCCGAACCAACCAGCGCAGCTGTCAGATTCTTCGCAGATTTACAGTAAGCCTCCACTATTAAATGCTGATTATTTCCAGATGCTGTCCCTCTCAGTCTTAGGGTGCAAAATGATTTTTTTTCTTTCTTTCATGGAAGAAAAAAAGAAAAGCGAATGAGATCAGTGGAAAAAGCTTGCTGAGCTCTGGCCAAACATTGGTCTCTTGTAATAGAATTTTCAAGCAGAAATGAATCCTTTCTTCAGGGGGAAAAACACACCCATTTCCCTTCAGTTGCCACAAGGCAAAGCATAAACATCCCTCTAAAGCATCATGTATCATGATATTACCACATAGTACCTTAGAGTATCATGTAAACATCATTTATTACCATGGTACCACCACAGTATTACAGTATTTAGTGTTTTTGTAAAAAAAAAAAAAAACATGACTAGGTTTATCCAGGGACCACCCTGATCTCCCCCTCTGCATCTCATGACAGATGGAAAGAGGAAAGAATATTCATCTATTAGTGGACCATATGCTTCCCCCCCTCCTCTAATTTTCGCAACACTGCTGGATGTACAATGAATGTAGTGTCTTCACTTCCCTGACTTTACCGTCACTCTTTCCCACTCAAAACTGAAGCTGCTCTCGCTTGGACTTTCTCAAAAGCAATTTGATGTTTTCTCATCCTCTCACATGTTCACGCGTGTATGCGAGTCTGTTGTTGTGTACGCGAATGAATAATGATGTCGTTCTTCACTCAAGATGTTTGAGTGTCATGTTGAATTTACTGTTGTGCTAATGGGAGACATTAACCCAGACACATAGCATTGTTCATTAACTCCATATTCACAGTCCCGAGTGAAATACTGTGATCCTGTCAATGTTTCAGGAAGTTGTATGACCACAAGGGTATATATGTCATAATTTATCTCAATTAATGGCATCATTTGGTGTGCTAATTTACAGCAGCTTCATGTTATGGGTCTCAAACCAGAATCTGTTTGACTGCATTAGGCCTGTAACCACTATAGAATATGTCGTCCCACCCATGATTCAGATTAGTGGTCAACCAATATGTTTTTTAACGGCTAATTGTTTAAGTAACACTTGTGTAACCAGCCTTGCTTATTCAATTTAGCCATCAAATGCCAAAAGACTTTACTATACAGAGTTTAATGTACAAAAAGTTTTTTTTTTAAATTTATTTTTAAAAATACAGTAAAAAATGATATAAAATTGCAATTTAAAATAACATTTTGTGGATGCAGTGAAGAAAGTTCAAAAGAAATTTGAAATAGAAATCATTTGTAACATTATAAAAGTCTACTGTCCCTTTGATTAATTTAGTGCTGGGATTAGTTGATGACTGTCCTAATTAAGATCTAAGTGAGCCAAAAGTGAGCAACTACACAGAAATCCGCACATGGGTGGCGCTGTTTCTCTTTTAAAGACAGAGACATGAATAAGGGAGTGGCATTCCTTTTTGCTTTTCATATGTTCCAATTCATTGTTTCTTTCTCTCTCTTCGCCTCTCAATTGGTAGACGAGATGCAGATGTGAAAAGACATTACCCTCCCCCCTCCCCCTCAGAAAAAAAGATCGTCACAAGTCAAGTTTATTCTCTCTCACAAACTCTTCACCTCATAGCTATTGATGACTGTTTACCTTTTAGTCTCTCTCTCTCTCTCTCTCTCTCTCTCTCTCTCTCTCTCTCTCTCTCTCACACACACACACACACACACACCTCATCAGAGTGTCTCATTCTCTCCCTGCTACAAGTACAACTCAACACAGAGCATCTTTCTGCTTCTGCCCAACCAAACCGCAGTGCTCCATCATGTCACATACACATTTACTCACAAAAAATGTTTCCAAGGTAACTAAACTTTGTGCAAAAAATGTCTACAATTATTAATGCTGAAATAAACCTGGGAATTTGGTATTTGCACCCTATCGCTGAATAAATAGTAATCAAAGTTTCTGAATTTTTTTATGTTTTTGCAATTAACAATAGTTGTTTTTTAAGTGCAATAAGGAAAAAGTGGTTTTGGTAGTATAAAAAAATACTAAATATTAAAAAAAAATACTTCATTAAGATTTTATGTTATTATTTATCTAATTATTAATATCAATATTTTTTTATAAACACTCTTTGCTGGTTTGTTTTAACCCAACTTTGGGTCAAATATGGACAAACCCAGCCATTGGGTTAAATATTTTAATTACATTTTTAACCCAACGTTTGCAAACCCATGGGTTTGTCTATATTTGACCCAAAGTTGGGTTAAAACAACCCCGCATTTTTAGAGTGTATATTTAAATATGAAGAATTTTTTTTCGTGATATTTCTGACTATTTCTCTATTCTGCCTAATATAGTCTATTTCTGACTGTATTACAATGGGCCTATATTATATTAAGTTGTAATAATGAGTAGATTAGCCATGATGCGCGCGCACGTGTTACAATGCCATGGATTTAGTCATTACGCAGCAAAGCATCTTTAAAAGTCAGTTTATTGGGCGCATTAAACAATCGTCTTAAGGTAAATGTTGATCAATATACTTACGTTAAAGTGTATCAGGGCCTAACATCGCTGTATAGCAGCATAGATGAAGCACTGATGTAGACATAAGTGGACCGAACTCCACCTCCTCCTCTCTCCTGTTGTAAGGCGTTTCATTCTGCTGTGCGCTCTGAGCGGACTCGCCACTGTCCGCTACTTCATCTCACCCGAACCTGTTTTCATATTTCATCTGCAATCATATCACTCATTCTGTTCTGTGTGTTCCCCAACGTCAGTTTGCACGGTTAACGTGCAGTTAAATCAGGATCAATGGCGCTTAATGGATATATATTGACCGCTCTGTGCGCACTTTGGGCAGGGATCTTCGCTCAGGATGTCTCAAGATCCTCCTTCAGAGGTAACTATACATATATATATATATATTTTCCCGTTCTAGTTGTATTGATCATTTCTTATTTGCAATGGATAAATATGTTTAGCATGTTCGACATTACACTGTCCCGGTGTGCGTAAAAGTCGGTTATTAAATACAGCTGCAAATAAACGCTGGATATACAACATGGATTCTTAACTTATGTAACGTTTGCTCTTTTGTTATAATAAGCATAGCAAAGTTCTAATAGTTTGTATAGAGGCATTAGGCTAAATAGCATTGTGTAGCCGATATGGAATATGTTGACTGGGATGGTAGTAGTGAGTTATAATTAAGAATGTTACAATAAGTTACAATATACAATAGTAGCAATTTACAGAATGAATTGCATTATTTGATCCCTTGCAAAATTGCGTATCCATCTATCCAGAGATGCATGATGATGTTTGAGTTGGGATTCTGCTTGTTTTATGCTTGAATGCATCAAAACAATATCAATGTGACTGCAATCGGGATAGTGAGTTATGATTCAGAAGATGCTCTGGAGTTGATGATTTGTTGAAATGCAACTTGTTTATGTGAATCTCTGCCTCAATGCATGAAAGGCCTTAGTTTAGGCCACATTCATGGATTCTTCATATAAACTGTGCATAATTTGGAAATAGTTACTTTAATGTTTATCTGAAGAAAGTTGATCTGGTTGGACTGTCCCAAGGAGATTGATTATACAATTTGGAAGATTTGGTTAGGTAAACAGTTTATCATGGCATTGTTGCAGTCACACACACCATAGATCTGTACATACCTGTATACTGTATCTCAGATACTACCATATTCAAATTACATGTAATGTCACGTGAGTGCATGGTTTAGGTCAGGTGATGTCCAAAATTGACGATGGAGCGTCAAGTTTATCATCCACCTATAGGGGGAGCTCATCATTATTTTTCCAAACTAACCATACATGTAATTATCACGATCAGGAAGTGGAGATAAAAAATGTTGTTACACCCATCCACGCCCTAAAAAAAAAATGTTTGTGTACTTTGTTTTACCTCACAATGCAGCATATGAACATGCTACTGTTTACATAAACATTTACATTCAAACTCACATTTAAGCAGTTGATACTTTTCCTGAAGTCGTGACTGGAAATATGATAGTCTAGACCTGTAAAGGACATACAGTAAGAGCATTTTTGAACCACAGATGATTTTGTGATTCTACTTCTCTCTTCCTGCAGAGTGTCCTGTGGATTTGTTCTTTGTGTTGGACACATCTGAAAGTGTGGCCCTCAGAGCCAAACCTCCAGAGTTCTACATCAACCAGATCAAGACCTTCACTAAGCTCTTCATCGATGAGCTGAAAAACCTGTATGCTATGTCTCGACCAAGATATTTTAGACATTTTTATTATATCCATCTTTTTTCTCAAATATTTTTCATATATTATCACATTTTATCTTATCTTTGTCATATTCGTTTTAAAGTGGTCCTATTATGTTTTTTACTTTACATTTTTAGTGTGTTATGGTGCTACAAACATTTTAAATGTGTGAAAAAAATAAATTTTTAAGCATTCAAGCATTAAAACCTATTCTGGTAGACCACAAAAACAAAATCAAGACTCTGAAAAAGGGCATAATATGCCTCCTTTAAAGGCGCACAGAGTAAACCAGGCCTAGAAAAATCTGATTTATTTTATACATGAGTGGAGCCACCATATTGAGATCACATGACCAGGCCAAATCATATTATGCACTTTGTTCTAAGTGCATTGACTGTTGATTGTTAAATTGTGTGCACCTTTAACAATAAGTTTACATATGTTTACCTTAATACTTCGCTACAAATGTAACTTGATTATGTTGACAGGCGACAGCCTTGCGACCGTGATGTGACGTGGAACTCAGGAGCGCTGCACTACAGTGACGAAACCGAGCTGGTGATGGAATTAGTTGACCTGAACACAAAACGCGCTGACCTGAAGGCTGCCATAGACAAAATCAAATACATAGGCAAAGGAACATACACCGACTGTGCCATCAAGGATGGTATCGCTGAGCTGCTTCGAGCGTATGATCATTTTGGCATTATTTGAAACTGCATATGCATATTAAAATACATACATACATATATACACATATACATGCATCTGCTTGCAGGGGCTCCCACTATCATGAGAATAAGTACATTGTGGTGGTCACGGATGGTCACCCTGTGACCGGCTACAAGGAGCCTTGTGGTGGTATCCAGGAGGCTGCCAATGAAGCACGACAACACGCCATCAAAGTGTTCGCTGTGGCCATCTCACCTGACCAGGAGGTACTGTACATAAAAGAAATGCTTCTTAAATCTGAATTTCTTTGCATTATGTTTTCTGACATGCACATAATTGATCCAGACAAATAGTTTTTAAAGGGATAGTTCACTTATGGGAATGTTTTAGCTTACCTCAATGGCATCCAACATGTAGGTGTCTTTGTTTCCACAGAAGTTTCAATTTTGATATTTTTAGGTCAAACCGTTCTTGTCTGTCAGTCATTTGATGGAGGTCTATGGTCACCACCTCAAGGAGCATGCACAGAGAAGTCCAAATTAAACATGATTTAATGACTCGTAAATGTAAGTACAAACTGATGGCCTAAGACACGAAATGAGAATTTTTTTAACTCTTGTTACCACAGCCACAAAGCGCCTGCCCCCTCAGATAACTTGGTCGTGGCTGTGGTTACAAGAGGTAAAAAATGATATAAATACTGTTAGTTTTCTCACATAAACCGCTCGTTTCGTGTCTTAGGCCATCAATGTGTACTTACATTTACGAGTCATTAAATCATGTTTAATTTAGACTTCTCTGCGCATGCTCCTTGAGGTGGTGACCATAGACCTCCATTATATGACTGACAGACAAGAACGGTTTGACCTAAAAATATTATTTGAAACTACTGCGGAAACAAAGACACCTACATCTTGGATGCCCTTGAGGTAAGGTAAAACATATCAAATATTAAGAAAGTATACTCCAATCTTCCTGATTTATATTATACACAAATTGGGCAAGTGCTATTTCAAAATGGCAAGCTTCAATCTGATTGGCTGGATTTCAGAATTCAGGGAATAAATATGCTCTTCATTCAAACACAATTTTTTTTAATTACATATAAAAAAGTTGTATTGAATTTATAGTTCCTACAATAAAGTGATTAGACTACCATTTTTGCAAAAGTATACAAGGTGCATGCCATTTAATGTTTGAACATTTTTTCAGATTTTCATTACACTTTATTTTGATAGTCCACTTTAGACATTCTGCTAACCTTGCAACCTTGCAGGGTTAGTACTTGCAATGTCAGTAGAATGTCTGTTGGGGGACCAAAAGAAAAGGTTAGCAGATATTATACAGACAAACCATTCTATGTTGACATGTACTGTAGTTGCAATGCTATTTATAGTTAGAAGAATGTCTAAAGTGGACTAAGTATTACCCAGATTTTTATTTAAAACAAATAATAGCAAGTAAACAATATAAAAACCACCACTTAGCAGTAAATCAAGTCTTTTTCCTGTGTAAGTGGGCACCAATAATAAGCAGCAATGCAGAGTAGTTTATGCCGATGGCCAAAAGTCTCACCACACAAGACTTGCACATAAAGTGATGCTTTTTGTAAGAAACATATTTTTTTTCTCATGCAGATATATTTAGACAAGCCATAATGTTTCCCTTTTCTTTCAACTCTTCTTCCCAGGACACCAGACTGTCTGTCATTGCCACAGATGTGAACTACAGACAGAACTTCACCGCTGCAGACAACTCCCGCTCCACACAGCTGAGCTCTATACACTCCATCATCAACATGATTGTGAGTGCCGTAACACAAACGCACCACAACAAGGATGTTTATGTGGTTTTCCTGTGGATTTATGAGTCAGACTGGCCAAAACACATATTGAATTGGTTTTGCATAAAGACAAATAATTAAAAATCTGCTTGAAATTGCATGATCAAATATTTATTGGCATTGGCATAGACCTGTGTACATTATGTGCCTATATACACTATACCATTCAAAGTTTGAGGTCAGTATTTTTTTTTTTTTTTTTGAGAAAACAGTTATTTTAAATTGTAATGATGTTTCACACTTACAATTTTTCTGTATTACTTTTTTTCACCCACAGCATTTCAAATCTAGTGTATATTACTAAAACCAATTCTTTATAGGCTTAATGCATTTGTTTATTAATACATATTTCTTTAAACACATGAGCTTAGGGAATTCCAACCCACTGAACTTACTTTATCTGTCCGCCATCAGTAATGGCAGTCATTGTAACATTGGAGCTCATGCCAATTGTGTGTAGATTTTTCTAATGTTGTTCTCTTCCCTTTTTATCTTTTCACTCTAGACAAATGAAACAAAGGATGTGGTATGTTGCCTTCCCATAGTTTTTGCACATTGTATAGAATACCTTAATTTTGTACATTCCTAAATTGATTTTGTTTCATAAATCTTTCCCTCAGTGCTGCTCCTTTGACTGCAACGTAAGTGATATTACTTGTCTGAACCATTTAAACAAGTCGTTATTGATATTTTCTGTTTCTAACTGTTTCATGCAATATTTTCACAGGCCCCTGGAGGCCCTCAGGGACCCCCTGGAGACCCAGGACAAAGAGTGAATATTAATAACATTGATTTTTATGTCTTTATGTTGCCTCTCTATCCATCTACATACTGTATATTCATGTTTAATTCACTCTCAGCATGCACAGGGGTCTGTGGCCTAACCTTTCCTTTTCCTGCAGGGAGAGACTGGAAGACCAGGCATGCCGGGAGAGAAAGGAAGTCTTGGCTCTCCGGTAAGCATCTGCTATCTGCTTTTGATAGATAAATGCCCCTTTAGAAGTAATAATGGTTGTTTGTAGGCGTAAGTCAAGTCTAGTGAGCTTTATGGTCATTCTGCGACTAAAGAACTAAATGTCATGCTTTACAATACCATATTACATATAACATAAATACACATAGCTTTAAAAAAATGAATATTTGTGACCAACTTGAATCTTCATGGGGGAAATCTTTCACCATTACACAAAATTAATGTGGATTCATATATGTATATATATATACTGTATATTTAAATGCAGAATGCACATAAGACAGGGAACACTAAACAATGTAAGACACTTCCATTGAGTTTAAAGGGATACTCCACTTTTTTTGGAAATAGGCTCATTTTACCACTCCCCCAGAATTAAACAGTTGGGTTTTACCGTTTTCGAATGTATTGAGCCGATTTTTTTTTTTTTTTTGATATTTAGAAGAATATCAGTAACTAGAGAGTTTCTTGTCCCATTGACTTCCATAATATATTTTTTTCCTACTATGGAAGTCAATGAGACCAGAAACAATCTGGTTACTGATATTCTTCTAAATATCAGAAAATCGGCTCAGTACATTCGAAAATGGTAAAACCCAACGGTTTAACTCTGGGGGAGTGGTAAAATGAGCCTATTTCCAAAAAAGTGGAGTATCCCTTTAAGAAAAAAAAATATAGGGGAGCAAGGATGAAGACAAACAGGTTGCCGATATAGACATCAAAGAAAAAAATACTAAAATAGTACATGGACAGTTTCAGACTTTCTATTATGTTTTTTTTTTAAACATTTGAAATTCGCATAGAAATATATTAAATTACCATTACAAGTATGGATACGATATTTACCTATCAATAAAACAAAATGTACAACATCAAAGAGCACATCTTGTTCAGTTTTAGGAGGAATTGTCTCCATTTTTACTTTATCAAACCAAAATTTAGAAGTAACCTCACAGTAAAAGAATAGGTGATCAATTGTTTGAGGAAAAGTGGATTCAGATATTACACCACTGAAACGACTAGATTCCCCCCCACATAAATTCGCTGACCTGACGAACCTAAGTCAAAATATACAGCTGTCATTTAAAAAGTCCATTGTACGTGCCAATTAACATGCTGATTAATACTTTTCACATGGCTATGAGATCATTGTGTCTAATATACGTTCCATCTGTCCCCGGATCTCTTTGTTGAGAATCCAAACGAAGCAAAACCCTCGACTGACCCCGAGGTCCAGCATCTTTCATCTTTCTGCAGCTGTTATAATTTCAATGACCTGTCAAAATGAGTTTCTGGTGGACTTCCTGTCGGCCACATGCGCACCATTTTCTATGTTTGCTAGGATGTTTTGTAGATATTTGTCCTTTAAGTATCATAAAACAAGCACACACACTGGAAAACATCCAGCTAGGCTATTAAACAGCACATGGTGGCTGAGCTATTCTGTTATTTTACAGTGAATCCTGATTTTGTAGACAAAACAATAATTACAGCATACTCTAAAAGGCCCTGTAGGAATTGTTTCTTGAAGATACGATCTTGATTACTTTATCCCACCTTTTTCCTTGTTTATTCTCACGTCAGGTCTGCTAAAATGGTCACTAGTATCTTAATAGGGGTTGAGGGGGCGTCCAAATGTCTCTGTATTAGTTATTTATACCACAAATATAATCATTGCAAAGCTCTTTTTGGCATTCTCTCTGATCTTTGCTCTACTTCTCCTATTAGGGAAAGGCTGGTGATCCCGGGCCAGTCGGTTACCAAGGAATGAAGGTCTGTCTTCCGCTCTCTCTCACAAATATTTACATTCTGTTTATATTACAGTTGATTTGTGCACTCTTGCTGGAGTGGTAATCTATACTGTTTTCCTTTCCTTCCAGGGAGACCAAGGAACGAGAGGTGATAAGGTAAAAGAGACGGAGCTTCCTTGCTGATTCAAAGGACATTTTTATTAAAAGCATATTCCAACAGTCTGCAGTTGATTATTTTATCTCATAATTGATTATTGAACTACAACGGTTCTCTAATACACCCTTGTTTTATCTGCAGGGAGATAGAGGTCATAAAGGCTTCAAGGTGAGCTTATTTATTATTCTCTTTAATTGTGTAGTTTTGCCAATCAGAAGTTGGATATCATGCTGAATTCAATCCCAATCCTACTTTTAGGGAGACAAAGGTTACAGCGGTCTTGATGGCATCGATGGACGTAAGGTAAGTCCTCTTCTTATGCGACGCATATACGGAGAAATTTTGTACAATGTTTGCCGCTATTTTCTGTTCTGTTGAGTTTTGAACTGTCAAGCTCTAAAAATAACCAATAAACACCATAAAGGTGTGATTAAAAATGGTCTATACACTCTTAAAAGTAAAGTTTCCAAAATTTTCATATTAATGCCAAAGAACCCAAATAACTGTTCTTGTGTCAGTTCCTAAAAGAACCATTTTTTTTTCTAAGTGTGACGGAAATTTTAATAATCTAATGAAACTTTTCGACTATTAATAATCTTTTGGAAAGGTTCTTCATGAAAATATTGATGGCTATAAGGAATCTTTCATTTTTAAGAGTGTTTGACCACATTTTTTTTTTTTTTTTAAAGACAAAACTTATTTGTCAATTGGCTTTATGAATGGCAGTCTGTCTTATCTGTCTGACACTTTATTCCATTTCTGCTTTGTCTCTTTTTAAGTGCGTCTGCCGTTTGGGGAAAGGCCCTAGTCTTGTTTCTCTTCCCTTGACTTTACTTCGTCTTCATCCTTTAGTTGTTTTGCTCCTCATTTAGTTCTCGGGGCATTTTCCACTCTACAAATCACTGTGCCTTGTCTTTATTCCCCCATCTGCACATGAAAAATCTCAACTCACAGTAAAACTTTATCATATAATGTGATTTACGACATATTTCTTTCTGTTTTTATTTTCCATCTATATAGCATGCAGTCTTGTTTTGAAAGATCTTTTTCCTCTGTGCGTCTTCACTGTTTCTTAGTGTGATGTCACCCTCGACATAATTAAATGCAGCTCAAGGTGTTTGACTCCCACCATGAAGAAGAGTGTTTATATTTTGTGTGTTTGTATTATATTTCATAGGGTGAGCCGGGATTTTCTGGCCTTCCAGGCTGCAAAGGGTCACCAGGGCCAGATGTAAGTATAGCTGTTACCTCTCAAAAGGATGTCAAATAATGAACAGAACTGAATGACTGGTTAATACACCACATTTACTTATGGCTATATTATAATATTAATGTTTTGGTTATGGATTTAAATGCTTTGTAATGTAATCTGTTTAAAGGAAAGATTGACTGCTTTTGTAAATCTCATTTCAAATAATTTTGATACTCGTTTGCCATCCTCTTGAAATTGCTGAAAAATCACATTCTGAGTTGAAGGATTTTTTTCATTTACAGTAAAAATATCTAAATATCTTTTTAAGTGATTTTAAAAAATACAGAGAAACAAACACCCTATTGTATAGGTTACATTAGGTTCATAATTTAAACAGTATAATACTCTTATGTTTTTCTAATCCTAGATTTGGCATACTCATGTTATACATGTTATACATTGAAATTTTAAAATAAAATAAGTCTTATTGTCCTAAAACATTCTTGTTTGGTAAAAGTAATTAAAGGAGTAGTTCACTTTAAAAAAAACAACTTTAGCTGATAATTTACTCACCCCCATGTCATCCAAGATGTCTGTCTTTCTTTCTTCAGTCGTAAAGAAATTAAGGTTTTTGATGAAAACATTCCAAGATTTTTCTCCATATAATGGACTTCAATGGGAACCAAACAGTTCAAGGTCCAAAAGACAGTTTCACTGCAAACTGTTCAAAGACGATTCCAGACTATGAATAAAGGTTTTATCAAGCGAAACAATTGCTCATTAAAAAAAAGCTAAGTTTTATAAGCTCAAATGCTCGCCTTGCTCTGTTCTGTGATGCGCATTTGTGACTCTCCTGTTCGAACTCGTTTATCAAAATGAACGAATCTTTTCCCGAGTCAGCTCGTTCATTTCGTTCGTTGAATGAACCAAATGACACGGAAAAAGATTTGTTTAAAGCCCTTTGAACAGTTTGCAGTGAAACTGTCTTTTGGACCTTGAACCGTTTGGTTCCCATTGAAGTCCATTATATGGAGGAAAATCCTGGAATGTTTTCATCAAAAACCTAAATTTCTTTTCAACTGAAGAAAGAATGACATGGATATCTTGGATGACATGGGGGTGAGTAAATTATCAGCAAATGTGTGATCTACTCCTTTAAGAAAATGATTTTTATCAAAGCGATATGTACAATCTGTATTATCTCCTATTTTTTTGTAGTTTCTTGTACCGTTAAATGTATTAGTGTCACATTTGTTGATGTCACCATGCATATGGAGATTATATGTTGTTGAGGTCATGCATAATAAAAACACACAAGCACCATATATGGTTATTTTGGCATAGGGTGGGGATTTACACTTGCACATGTATGTTAATAAATCTGCTAACTGGAAAGTTTTTAAAAAAAAAAAGTTTTTTTTTCATGTTTATGGACTCTCATGAATTTTGTGCACGTTTGCTTGTTCACATCATATTACTTTGATCCAGACACATTGGAGCTTCTGTTGATTCAGATGCATTTGAAATCATCCCAAGTTATAGATCCACATGTTTGGATATCAGAATCTAATTGGATGAGAAAATGGATATCACTCTACTATAAAACATCACCTCAATAGGACTGCAGATGTTCCTGCCCCTTTGAACGATGTTCATTGGCTGCGCGATGTGTCAATCAGTTTTATGAGCGTCTGTTTCCACTCCAGCCTGCATCTGGAGACCAGGACAGGGGATGTTTGCCTCTAGAGCAGCCAAACACTTACCAAATTTGACATCCAAACTGCTCTCAGAACTCTCAAGAGTGTTTGTACTTCGTTTAGATATTTTAGTAAAGAATATACTAAATGAAAAGTAGGATATATGGTTGTATGTTCTTCCTCTTTATTTATAAATAAACCTTTTTATTTCATATTGTAGGGCTTGCAAGGAGAACCAGGTCCGAAAGGAGACCCCGGCCAATATGGATCCAAAGGAGAAAGAGTAAGGGATGAAAATTAGTCTGCATTTCAAAAAATGATGATTCAAAATTTAGAGCTTGCTAGAATGATCAGACAACAATAAGAGTTCTCAGTATATAAATATATAATTAATCACAGATATTTTAATATCTGTCCAACCAATATCAATAACCGTCTCTGAGGTTTCTCTTTTAGAGCTCTGTAGAGTTTTAAGTGTTTCATTTGTTTTTAAACTCTGCCTATTTGTTTTCAGGATCAATAAAATAGAAAAATGATACAACGTTTGCATAAAATATACACTTCCTGCAATATATCTTATGTTCACCAAGGATGCATTTATTTGATCAAACATATAGTGAAAACAGTAATATTGTGAAATATGGTTACAATTGATTTTCTATTTTAAGATGTCATTTATTCCTGTGATAGCAACACTGAATGTTCAGCATCATTACTCCAGTCTTCAGTGTCGCATGATCCTTCAGAAATCATTCTAATATGCTGATTTGCTGTTTAAGAAACATTAATTATTATTCGCATCATTGAAAATTAGCATCATCGTCATTTATTTATTTTTTTTCAGAATACTTGGATGAATAGAAAGTCTTTACTTGTCACTTTTGATCAATTAAATGCATTCTTGCTGAATAAAAGTTCTTGTCTTAGGAGCATTTGATGGGAAATATGAGTTCATTTAACTTTTGGCTTAATTTGGACAAATCTGCACAAAATCTGTGACATTTTCTCAGAAGAAACATCTCAGAAGATCGAGACTTGGGAAAAAGTCTACATTTGTTCTACATTTATATACCAGTTTTGTCTTAAAGAGACATCATTTGTAATATTAGCTTATTTTGAGTGATTTCCAGCAGTAAAACATAATTAAACTTAGTTTCTTGCTTTCAGGGAGATCCTGGTAAAGATGGTGAACCTGGAAGACCTGGAAACTACGGACCTTCAGGTGCCAAGGTACAGAGGAACATGATGCATCAATAAATAATGCATCTTTACATTATGATTGTATTTGGCTGGTAAATGTTACATCATAGGTTAGTTCTATTTCACTACTGGTGGTGTTTGACTTTATACAGTATAACTAGTTTTCAAAGGACATTGGCCTATCTGCAATCCCTGTGCTTGTTGTTTTAGGGAGATAGGGGTCCTCGTGGCGCCAATGGTGATAAAGGCGAGAGAGGAGATGATGTAAGTGTTTTTTTTACCTTTTCAAAGGCTGGGATTCTACACATGCAATGTACTCGTGTTTGACAGATGTGAATTTAGTGTTATCTAATGGTATCTTGTACTGTTTTAGGGACCAACAGGACCAAACGGCCCAATTGGAGACAGAGTAATCAAACATTTATATATATCTTGGAATGTGAATGGTTGTGCTTTCATTTTTACATTTGAGGGTAAAGATATGCAGATGGTCTGAACACATGTTTTCTCTGTTGTAGGGCACACCTGGTGAAAAAGGTGAACAAGGTTCCCGTGGTAACAGAGGGCCCAGAGGCGAAATTGTGAGTATCCACCTTATTTTAATTTTGTATGAACAGGCGCAGCCACGTCTAGTTATTTTAGCTGTAAAAAAAACAACAACAGTCTGCTTGATTTTGTAAACTGGTCTCTCATATCATATTATTTTAAATGATTGTCGTTTTATAAAATGCTGGCTTGTAGTCTACATAGTTTTACAATTTAGTACTGGACTTTGTTATTCTTCTAGTTATTTACCTATAACAACTAATGAATCGGAAACCTAACACATTCACAGAAAATAGCTTACCTCCGAGGTGTGAAATAAGGTGGATATTAGAAAATATCCCACAATGCATCTTTTCCAAACACAAAGTTAAAAACACTCTTAATAATTTAAGTGCAACTTAAAATGACATTTGCAAGCCATTTCATTTAAAGGTGCAGTAAGTGATTTCTGAGAATCATTGTTAAAAACTGCTAGTGTGTGAAATCAAACCAAACACACCCCTCGAATTCATTGATTCGCCCACAAAATCCGTGCAAACAAAGGGTCTCTATATCATAGTGGATGAATGACAAGGAAGAACAAAAAAAAAATACATACAGTACATGAGTATATAGCAAGAGTTTGTTGTAAGTCGCCAGCAACACACTCAAAAACTATTCTCGCGTGTGGAGCGGAAAAGACACAAACTCAGCGTCTGTTTTCAGGCCTTCCCGCTTCAGTCTCTCCAGCGCTGGAAAGCTTTTCTGATATTAACGCGGGTCCTAAAGCTCTTGCCTGATCAAAACCTTTCTTTTTCCAATGATATTCCTCTGACCTTTCTCGTTTATAATGTCTCTCGGCCATCTCTCTTTCAACAGTCTTTCTTCAAATCTCCCTCTTTCTTACTCTCTCTCCTCCTCCGTCATGAGTGGACACGCCCCCTGCTGCCGATTGGCTACCAGTTTGCTGTGGTGCTCTGCCCAATCCTCTTTTTTTCAACAGAGTTTTTATTTTAAATTGCTTACTGCCCCTTTAACACTTTCCCCGCCATTGACGAGATCTGTTCACAGGTGCAAATAATCACACACAAGAAAGTAAATCGGTTTTATTTTGAGTTCATGTTGACTTACTGTATACTGTATTCTCACTGGCTCTGGTGACTCTCTGTTAATCAAATACACATTGTTATAAGTTAAACATATCTGACACACTATATTATTATCCACAGATGTACATAATTTCAGTTTCAAACAAATTCATTAGATATTAAGTGTGCATGTTCTGTTCTGTAAATTACTTTGACAACTTAAGCCTTTAGTGTTAAGTCACCTTTATTTATATAGCACTTTATACAATACAGATTCACATTAATAATAAACTGTAGTAATGTTGCAAAGTTCTTCAGTTCTATAAAAAAGGATTGATAGAAATGAAGTTAAGGTGGACTTTTTACTCTTACAGGGTGAACCTGGGCCCCGGGGTGAGCAAGGACGCGAGGGGTCATCTGGGCCAAACGGAGACCCGGTGAGTGACGAAAACCATCATGACTTCTTTATAGCAGATTTTGAGTATGTATGAGCATTACCCAACCTGAACTGAAACATTGCACAAGTTCGAATCACAAACCTCGATCATTTTATCATATTTATACATTTATTTGCTTCCTTAAATGTTAGTCCAGAACTATACATTGCAGAATTGTGTAGTATGTAAGACATAAGACCTTACTCTCGAGCTTAAACAGGGATGAAAGCTTATGACCTCAGGGCACAGGCATTCTGGGAGGCCTTCTGAGATCATTGGACCTCTGGGCTGCGTTAGAAAGTAACTTGAGGAACAAAGACATACGTCTAGTGGTTCTGCCATTTGTGGTGGTTTGGGCAGTGGGAGGAGAAAGAACAAAAGATATATAAGTTCCCAAGGTCAGATGGACTCCAGATGGACGTCGTTAGACCAGCCAAGGCGAGTTCAAACATGAGCAGCAGATACAGTTCAGCAGATGTATTTCAATACCTAAAAGTATACAAATGGTCTTCCCTGACAGAAATATCTTACACTTTGTGTATTAAAAGATGGCGTCTCAAAAAACTATCCTTTGGTGCTCTTAGCCAGCCTAGCCAGACATTTGGTTTGTTTTAGCGGTTTTTAATCACTTTCTTCTGTGAAATAAGCTAGCCGTACTAGCTCAGTGATTCCAGTTGAAGTCGTGTTTTCTATTTTAAAAGCATGGACCACGTGTGTATATTAGGGCTGGGGTAAACGATTATTAACTAAACGATTAGTTGGGCGATTGTTTTATCGATTAGTCGACTAATCTAATGACTAATTGGACGACTAATATAAAGAATATTTTTTCTGCTGCTCAATTAATAAAAAAACAATGTCTCAAATAAATACTAGCATACTGAATCAAGATACTATAAGCTGGCTAACGTTAGTCTAATATTATGTATTTGAACACCATCATATCTCTACAACCGCCAAAACCGTGTTATTAAAATATTTTTTACAAACATTTTTTATCATAGAGACTGTTTAAATATTATCAGCTGAGGAGGGAAACGGAGTCGGAGTTCACCTACTGATCAGAGCGCGTGCTGACACGGAGTTAAAGCCTGATTTATACTCGACACGTCCGCACGAGCGCGAATGTGCGCACGGCAAAAATGGCCCGTTGGGTGCGCAAGACCAGGAAGACTGTGGCTGGCTGAGTGTATGCCTTTTTTTGTAACAACGCGCCCGGCGCCGCGTCCAGGAACGACTTCAAGCCGAATCTGCCCGAGCTTGTACGTCTCACCACACCGGCACCCAGTTTGCGCGTCTAAATTGCAATTTTTTTTCTTAAGGGTTTGTTGACTGTGTGTGATTCATTTAATGGATAGCACATTCACTTCTAGTTGTCTTCGTCCTCTATTCTGCAATGTTTCGGTCCCCCACGTGTGTGTGGCAAGCTGTACCGCCGGGAACATGCAAAAAATAAATAAATAAAGAAGCGTCGACGCAAAAATATGACGTCGACGCAATTTCGACGCGCCGCTACAGCACTAGTGTATATTGTATTTAATTCATTCAAGAGTTTAACAATGGTGGTATAATGTTTTATACTTTATTTAATGCATCTCCTGTCAGATAAATGAAGAATAAAATGGCGTCATTTTTGTCTCAAACAAATCGGCTTGGATGTTTTTTAGGCGTTGAGTAACATTGATTAGAATGCTTCAGGTTTAGGAAGGACATTAGGAGTGATTACACATGCCAGACCTGAATCCAGATTTCCCAGCTGAAACAAGCTAATGCTGGGATTTCGACCTCGGATTCTTGAGGCTTACAACATCACCAGCTGCACCACAGAACTCCATGCATGCTAGGTCTGTCAGCACTTGACTTCTCTCTAAAGCACTTGTAAACTACCATGCCAATTGCGAGGAGAAGAACAAATTTCCGATTCCTCTCAGGACTCTAAATTTCCTGTGCAGCTTTACGTGAGAGTGTTTGCAGCATGTGGATGTTCCTCAGATCCATGGTTTTCTCAAAATCATCTGTTGTTTCTCAAAAACAGTGGTTTGTACGAGCCATTTCTGCTCTCGCAAAATCTTCATTAGCGACTTGCGAGAACCGCCGCTATCCCAGATGCACAGCTTTTGTGCTTGCCAGTGAATCATGAGTTTTAGTTCTTCCTTTTTTTATTAGTTTTGTCCTGCCAGAGGTATTTTCCAGTAGAGTTGAGTCAGTGGCTGGGATGGGAAAGAACCAAATGTTCAAATAGGTGGAAATCTGGATGCGTTTCTGAAGTCATGAGCCACTGCTTTCTCAAAGACTGCTTTTTTACTGATTTAATTCACCCATGCGTCAGATTCTGCTCTCGGAAATAAAATGTTGCATTTAAAAAAATAAATATCCTAATAAAAAGTTGTATTTTTTTTACTGAGTCATTTACCAAAAGTATATTTTTAGTCGATGACTCAGATCTCCAACGCCAGCAAAAAAGCTAAACATTAGATAACTGTATGATTCCACTATGTGGTCATGTTGCCATGAATGGCTCTCTGTCTTCAGTGTCTACACCCTTGACTCTTAGTGAGACAATTACTCCAATTTATGTTATTACATTCTGGGATATTTTATTCTAATGGCCCTCTACTCTGAAATGTATTCTTAATATATGAAATTAATAAAATAATTAATAACAAAATTTAAATCTGCAGTCCGTAGCTTTTGGGTTAAAAATTATCCAAAATAAAATTGAGCAAGTACATATCCAGCCAATGTTCAAAACTATCTGCTTGCTTAGCTCGATTCGAAACGGCAAGCTTGTAATAATGTTTTTAATTCCAGTGGTACTAGTGGATTTACGCGGGAGATTCGAGCATGTCTTTACGCCGCCGAGGCACAACTCGCGTAAAGTTGATAATTCCACGAATAACTGCAATTGCAGATTTCAAACAGAGACTGCGACAAAGAGGAAAGACTGCGGACTGCTCTTTAAATAAAAAATACATAGAAAATAAATAAATCAAATCAAATATATTGTTTTCATACATTATATATATACAGTACAGTAGTTTAGGGTCCATTTCTTACTATTAACTACGACTTTTGACTCAATAAACTCATAATAGTTTACAAGGTAAGTTTCCATGTTGTAGAATATGGCATTAATATGTGCTTTTTAAGTACTAATAAACAGCCAATATCCTAGTAATATCAATGCTAATAAGCAATAAGTTAATAGTGAGATTTGGACACTTAAATAAAGTGTTAACATATATATATATATATATATATATATATATATATATATACATATAATTTATTTGAGAATTGGTAGTAATGTCATGTCTCTTCTGTGGTCTCGTTTTTCATACATTTCATACACATTTCACAATAATTTCACATTAAATTAGAACATTTTGGCCAGTTTTGTTGGCTACTGGGAGACTTGACCAAGTTTGACCAAGCTGGGAGACCATGTTGATAAAATCAGAAATCTAGTTTAGGCTGGTTTAAGTATGTTTTTCCCCTAACAGGGGGATGCTAATATATTCATCCTCTCATTTTCAACAGGGCGAGCCAGGCAGGGCAGGGGCACCAGGTTACCGTGGCGATGAAGGTCCTACTGGGCCAGAGGTGGGTAATGTTAACTAGTCTTGATTACCTGTATGTCACCCTGACCTGCTGTTGCATCTACAACTGATGTACATTTCCTATGTTGAAATCATGTTTTTTAGGGGAAAAAAGGGGTCAGAGGAATCAAAGGGGCCCCAGGAGACAGAGGCCTAATAGGAGAGAGGGTGAGTTAGTTCTGTTGGGCTTCAGAGCTAGGTTTAACCAAGCAAAGTCCTTGTCCTTAGCTGTAACAACGTTTTTTTTACCCGCTCAGGGTGATGATGGACCACAAGGAAATGGAACAGAAGGGTGCCATGGTTTCCAGGTAGAGTACCTCTCAATTGATTAAATATCTTACCCTCAAAAATCATATTTAATGTAGTATGTTTATTTGTTTATGTGCGTGTTTGTATCCTTTTAGGGCTATCCTGGCCCCAGGGGAGATCCAGGAGCGCCTGTAAGTATACTGACCCTTACAGAGGTTCTCCATTAATAGAACTCAACATTAGTTTTCCAGAAGTAAAAATCCCCATTCATTTCTTTCACTGAGAAACTGACATGGGCGTCGGAACCATTGTATATGGGTGGGATGAGACCCACCTACTTTTTAAGACCAATGAAATTGGACCCACTCGCTTTTACCGTCTCTAATTCGGTGCACATGTCTGATCGCTTTTCAGAGTGGCGTCAGTCAAATCAATTCCACTTCAGGAATGCTCTAATAAATTGAAATCATTCCATTATATTTTCCAACGAGCCGCAACTGATTAAAATAACCGCCCGTTGTACCCTTCCAATCAAATATTGCGTTGCAAACATCAATAACAGCTTTAAGTTGTCAGTGCTGGCAAATGACCATGGTATCAGCGGGATAATCCACAGATAGCTGTGCGTTTAACGCATGAGGGGAAGCGGAGTTTAGTTTACTTAAACTTGTTTACATTTTTCTGGGGGAGGGCCCACTCACTTTTTTTTGCTTCCGACGCCCATGGAAACTGATATTGAATGATAATGAGTAACACTTTCGATTTTTTATGATAAATGATTTCTAGTAAAGAACCATAATCCTGATGAGTGATCCATTAATCAGATTTGCTGGTACAGCAAAATAGTAGGAATCTCCCAATCACTGTGAATGATGTAATCAGGTCTCCCTGCACTCTCATTATATTTGCATGTTTGAATATTTTTAATGAAACATGCTCATGCATATCAGTGACTTAAAAATGAATTACTATTTTATTCTTAATAATATTGTTAGTTATTTAAAAAACAAAAATTCTTACCATTGTTATGGGATTTGTAGTTTATTCCTTCATCAAAGATATCAAGATATCATCTAATTTTGGTTTGTTGTTTTTAATGAATGAATGAATGACTTTATTTGGAAATGTCATATATCTATCTAGAGCTGGTGTGAAAATCCCTATTGAGAAAATGATTTGGAAAAATCCTTTACCCTGCAGTCCACAACTGAGCATATAATTCACGTCTGTGGTTATCATGAAATTCAAAATGAATAAGCGACTATAATGATTCATATGATTTATTAGTGGTTTTATTAGCATGCCTAACTGTTGATTCACAAACGTCTTGATTCATTAGGGGTTAGTGTATATGTGTTTCCCGGCAGGGATTGCATATCTCAATAGACACACAACAGCTGAATTTGCTCGTCCTCAGCAGATGTAAATCGTCTAGGCCAGACGTTACGAGGAGATGGTTGATGAGCTGACAAAGCAAAGATAATTCATGTGACCTAATATCCCTCCTTCTTACTTGCACTTTCTTTAACTTCTCACTTTCAAGGGTGGAAAAGGGACCCCTGGACCCAAGGGAGATGATGGAGATCCAGGTGACCCTGGATTAGATGTGAGTCATTTTAAATGCACTTGTGCTCATCACACTGCATCACCCTATTTTATTTTTTTCCCACTTGTTTAGCTTCTTATATTCCATAGCATGAATATCACTTTTCTCTTCTTCTGTTTTTCATGAAATTATTCCCTTTCAAATGAATGTTCGGGGTTCAATACTAGTCGAAAGCACCATCACCAAAGGTTTAAAATCTGAGGGTGTGTTTACACTTGTAGTCTGCTTTGTTAGCTTGGTCCGGACCAAAGAAAAAATAATATTTAGTCCTGGTCTACTTAGCATTCACATTGGCATTTTTAACATCAAATCTAAACTGAATCTTAAAGGGATACTCCACTTTTTTTGGAAATAGGCTCATTTTACAAGTTAAACTCGAATCTACTTAGCTGATTTTCTGATATTTAGAGGAATATCAGTAACCAGACAGTTTCGAATCTCATTGACTTCCATAGTAGGAAAAAATATATACTATGGAAGTCAATGAGACCAGAAACTGTCTGAATGGATTCGAAAACGGTAAAACTCAACTGTTTAACTCTGGGGGATTTGTAAAATGAGCCTATTTCCAAAAAAAAGTGGAGTATCCCTTTAAGGCATAGCCATAGGGATATGTTCACAACCAGAATGATCATCTTTTATGACATATATAAACAAAGATCTGTTGCACGGAGCCGTGTTTCTGATGCCTGTACTGATCTGCAACATCGCGTATTAAGCATTAACTTAAGCATTATCATGTGCCATTTTTGGTTCGTTTACATATCTTTGGTCCTTGTTGTGTTCATATTTCATTCGAACAGCACCAGAGTTTATTTGGAAGCGGACTGAGATCCATTTCGCTTGTTTGGTGCGCATCAGGTTTCGGATGTTTACGCTTATTCCAATAAACCGCACTAACAGAGCAATCGCACCAGGGCTCGTTTTAATCGAATTAAAATACTAAGCAAAATAATTTCAGGTTCATGCAAATGCAAAAAATCTTTATTCACCGATAACAGTGCCATTCTCAGTCAGCAAATTTATTCTGCAAAAGATGGTGTCAAATAATAGGAGGGTTTCTGAAATGAAGCAAGCAGTTTTGATTGGTCATGTGATTTTAACATGGCCGCCTTATGACTCCAGTCCATACAAATTAAACTAAAACATAATTTCACAAAAATTAACTTTTATTTTCTGCAATTTAAATAGGTTTTCGTGTCGGTCACACATTCGTCATAGAGAATCCTGGAGCCTTGCGTTTAGGCAGCAGTGCACTGTATATATCTTGTTGTCAAGGATTCAAGGAGGCTGTATCTTTATTTACCTTAGTTTCAAACCACTAGAAAGGAAGTCTTGAGATTATCTGATTTCGTCAGGGTTTTTTTTTTGTGTGTGTGTGAGAATCACATCAGAGCCAAGTTTTCTTTTCTTGGTACACTACAACAGGGTAAACAACTTTGTCACTTTTGAATGCATGCATTACTAAACAAAACGTTTTTAGAGATGTCTAATAATTTAAATATCAGTTTGGATAAACAAGAATGCTTGAGAGTAGAAATTTGTTGGAAAGTTCATGTTTTACACTTTTCTAAAGCCAGACTCTTCAGCTGGATTGCATTCTTTAACAGCCCCCACACACTTTCAGTCCAACAGATGGGTCTCCAGCACTCTCACAAAACAACATGTGCTGTAAAAGAGTAACAGGTTTCACACTGTGTCTGATGATTGATTCAAATGGTGGAAGTTGTTTTGAAGAGGTTGGGATTTGGCCAATTAATTGAGAATTAATTCTCCTGCTGTCTGGTTCAGTTTTGAAATGTTTTAGAACAGCTAGCTGGACAGTTGTTGTCCCACACATGTACAAACTTCCCTCTTCCCTGCCTATGTTTACAAGTGAAAATATTCTGATTTCATCTCAAAATAAACAGCTCTATCTATCTGGTCGCCGTGAATTTGCCAAGTAAGCCATGTTCCTGGATCAACATCTTTTTTTTTTTTTGTTCCTGGACCAACAGTCCTGTCCAAAAACATAGTTCTAACCCTATTCCTTCCCCTAAACCTACTCTAACTTAACCCTAAAATCTGAGGGAAATGATAGGTGAATAAGAAGCACCAAACCCTTGTTATAAGCCTAAACGTGACATTTAAAGGGTTAGTTCACCCAAAAATGAAAATTCTGTCAGTATTTACTCACCCTCATGATGTTCCAAACCTCTATGTGTTTATTTGTTCTGCTGAACACAAAGGAAGATATTTGGAAGAATGTTTTAATCAAACAGATCTCATTCCCCATGGGGAATGAGATCAGTTTGATTAACCTGTTAACTGTCACCCCCCCTTTTTTGAATAGACATGAAAATGCACATTTCGAACTTAAATGGTTGTAATTCAAGAATGCTTTGGAATCTAGACATATGGTTGGTCTTGTTTTAAAGAAGACATTTGGCAGATTTTTGTAGAAGTGAAATAAATTAAGAAAGTGACACAGAAAAAAAGTTATAGAAGTTTGAGTTTATGGAAATGTACAATGTAAAAATATTAATTATTCATATTTTACATAAAATATATATTTTCAAAACCTGGGCTACTTTAAAATGGCAGAAAGATCAAAGCCAAAAATCTGAACAAGTTGTGTTTCAAATTTTAGGTTGATATCTCAAAAAATGAGCTTTCAGTAAGGTTTTGTTTGAGCGCAGTACCAAACTTTTTCACTAGGGCACAATCAGACTCCATTACTGCCCATATAAGGGCGCCTGCATTTCCATTTGTGTTTTGAGTGATATGAACCATTATTTTCACAATTTTCATACAATTTCTGAAGTAGAAATCCTATTCAGAAGTAGCATGGGAAGTTTGGCAGATTTTGATATGAATTGAACCTCTAAGAAACACATACAAAGAACACGCATGTAAGTCATAGCTAGCTGCCACGTCACAAATGGTGAATTTATTATTTTTTTCTTGATATTTCAAACTTTTCAGACCTTTTTTTTCCAAAATAATTGAATGGATTCTATCTTTTGAACTTTTGGCATGAAAACAAACTGAGGTATCTACCATTTTTTCATGATTTTTCATGTTTACTGCTATTTTAAAATAAAGGTCTGAACACGCCTTATGAGTATGAAAATATTCTTGTTTTATATTGATAAATTATGGCTCCTCTGTAATATATTTTGAAAATCAGTCACCAAATATGGAAACTAGAGATTGTAAGCTTTCAAATGATATATAGTTTGTCAATATTATTAAAGGTATTTACTAAGATATTATTGTTTTAAAAATATAGTGGCAAACGTCCCACCTGTGGGACGGTGACAGTTAAGTGGTTAAAACATTAAAACATTCTTCCAAATATCTTCCTTTGTGTTCAGCAGAACAAATAAACACATGGGGTGAGTAAATACTGACAGAATTTTCATTTTTGGTTGAACTAACCCTTTAAAGGGACACTTCACCCATTTGCATTAAGCTTTGTGTCTTTAGAAACCCAGTCATATTTTTGAATGGTCATGGTTTATTCCCTAATTTTCCCCTGAGATGGGAGAAATAAGGATTTAAGTGTTTTACTTTGTGATTATTATGACGTAAAAATCGTCATAATAAACAAGAAGTCACATTTCATTGGCATTGGGCAAGTGTAGAGACTACAAACATTAGCTCATTATTATTCAAGGGTGTGGGGCCCACTCACCCTACAGGCCTATTACAGATCAGTGGGTGGGACTTCACTTGCAGATACTGAATCAATTCAAAAATCATGTAGCTAGCTGTGCATTATCCCATATAAAATAACCATGATATGAGGTTTGGATCATAGCACCCATCCTTGTGTGGGATGTTAGTCGAGTGACAAGGTAAATGCCGGCTGTGAACTTATCACACATGCTTATATCAAAGCGCTGAGCTCATGTTTAATTTTTACATCAAAACAATTTTTAGTCTCTTGATTGTGGTTGGACAAGCCGACGCAAAATAGCAACAAACACATATGCTCACAAGCTTTCATCTTCAGTCATCTGGAGTCGATTTTTGGTGATCTAACACCCAGACAGCTTCACTATTCATCATCGTGTTTGTCTTTGTCCATGCAAAACCAAAACCTTCAGGGAAGCGGTGGAGACGTGCATATGTGAAAGAATTGTTTTTCATCTGTTGGCTGTTCGTGGTTCTTTCTTTAGAAATGCTCGTCTAATTTTAAAATGGTTGGTCTCTCTCACACATTCAGAAGAATTAGCGCCAGGTTTTTGTTTGTTTGTTGAGCAGTGATTGAATGCACCCTTGAATGTTTGGGCTACAGAAAGGCCGCATAAATCATTCAGGATGTTTACAAGCCACACACATTTCGCCGCATATGTGTGTAAACTGTTTAGTGATCTTTCTAAGACATTTCTGAAAGACTTCTGATATTGGCGGTGTTTGCCAAGCCAATAGACAAGCATTACTGTTAATATTTCATAAACTGTAAATATATATATATATACATATATATTGCAATTTTAATGGTTAAAGACCATCCATCAGTTTGAGGATCCAGTGGAGTTACAAGGTTTTACTTTTCATTGGTTAAATATTTGCAAAACCCATAGACAAAGTTAAAGGGTGACCAACTTACTGATTTATGAAAAAAATAAATATGGAAATGCAAGGTTTCCATATGGTTTCTTATTAGACTATTGCTTTAATGTCCTCTATACTACCTCTTGTGACAAGGCTGACATTTGTCAGTGTTCGGACACATTTCAGAAGACGACAAACTTGTTTAGCTTGAAGAGTTAGAGCATGTTTTGAGCCAAAAACATAAAAAGGCAATGGACAGATGCACCCAAATTTCCACAACACATACACTTTATGATAATTAGAAACCTACCCTTGTGTTTATCACCTCTCTGTAACTCTCTTCAACTACTCACAAAAACTAAAGACCTGCTGTAAAATGTTTTGAGTAATTTACTAACATTCATCTAGAATGCATTTAGAATATAAAAGCAATCATTAGCAGAATTGCAGTGCCCATAAATTAAAATGTTTAGTACGTGTTTTACAACCGCATCTTGAATGCCCAGAGGCTCTTCATTATAACCATTAGGTCTGGAGGGAATATAGAAGGATAAACTCTTTAACAAGCTGAAACAAACTCGGATTTAAAGTAAAGTTAAACTGCTGTGATTAAAAACACACTTGAATGTTTGAGCTAGAAAGGCTAGCCCAAACATGATATATGAACATTTTGCAGCATTTGGTTGGAATATTTACACCATTTACACATAGTGCTCATTCTGGTTAAGAGATTTCTAAAGACTTCTGTTAACATTGGTGTTGGCTAAGTCAAACAATATTACTTTTTTTACAGACTTAAGGCTGATTTATACTTCTGCGTCGGACCTACGGCGGAGTCTCTATGCTATAGACTACGCGTTGGTTTTCATTTATACTTCTGCTTCGTTGTCCGCGTTGACGAGCAATTAGGGGGATTAGGGAGCATGTGAAAGCCGGGGAGCGGTTCTAGCAGACCAATCACAGCGCAGAATTGACGCGTTGTTACATTTTTGGAGAGGTACACATCAGGGTACGCCGAACGGTACGGCGTGAGTTGGACGTAAAAGTATAAATTGGGCTTCAACCCATCAATTGTTCTTTTTTATTAACCCTCAGGTGCTCTTCGGTCATTTCTGACCGAAAAAATTTCTGTTTTGAAATTTTAAAAATCACAGCTTCATCGGAATGTTACGAAACTTGGTGACTTTTATGGCATTATGTATGTGAATACAAAAAAAAATGTAGGTCATGATCCGAGCATGCTAAGTGGTCATAAAAAAATAGTCACACTTGTTGTCTTCGGTCAAAAATGTCCGACCCATAGGAAATGAATGGGAAATTGACAAAAAATAAAATTCTCTGAATTTTTGTATGTGCAAACTACAAATCGGCCACAATTCTAAAAAAAAAAAAAGTACACCGCAGGAAAGGGGTGACACTCTTCAACATCTAGAGTGCAAAACAGACAAACCCACACACACATACAAACACACTTACATACACACCAATAAATTTTGATTATAAAAAGTATGTTTTGAATTTTTAAAAATCACAGCTTCATCGTAATGTTATGAAACTTGGTGACTTTTATAGCATTATGTATGTGAACACACCAAAAAATTGAGGTCATGATCTGAGCATGCTAAGTGGTCTTAAAAAAAAGTCTCACTTGTGGTCTTTGGTCAAAAATGACCCCCATAGGAAATGAATGGGAAATTGACGAACACAAAAATTCACAAATTTTTATTTATTTATATTTTTTTACATTTTTTTAACAAAAATTTTTTTTACACGTTTTTGAGATTGTTTCAACCATATATTCAAATCCAACAAAAAAACAAAAAATTTGTTCATAAACTTCTGGGGAATTCACATGCCTCTCTATAGAGAGCTGTACATGCCATCTAGTGGTTACACCATGATTCTACGCTTTTTCTCTATACTGTAACCAGATGGTGCTTATTTTCTTCAAAAAATATTTTTTTCTGAAGGTCTAGACTCTATATTAAACTAAAATACTGCATTAATAATTTTTTGGAAAAAAATAATATATATATAGAAAATATATATATATATTTTCATGGCAAAAATAGACAATAAATATTGCATAAATATTAATAAATTCAATCAGATTGTCTCAAAATACTCAATTCGAAAGAATAAATATTATAGAACAAAAATAAATTGCATTGGTTTTACTGGGATGGAGGAAATTTAATTTTTAGGTGTCCGGTCACTTTTGACCGGGAAGATAACAAGTGTGACTCCGAAACGAAGAGCACCTGAGGTTACTTTTCTAACCAGTTAAGCATGATAGCCAGCACCAGAACTGCATAGCAATGTGCTATGAACCACTCTGAACACAACCAGCTTGAAGAAGCCTGATCTACTTTTTCTGGAAAATACAAATTGATGTATTTTTTATGTTTAAGTGTATATATGTTGTGTGTATATGTTATTTTGTAGGCATTCCTCGCATCTGCTCCATATGAGCCATGAAGGTGCTTCTCCTTGTGTTTGGCTCTGTCTTTCTGCTGGCCAAGACTGTTTGTAAATGTTTTTCTGTGCTTGTAAACAATTGATTGGGCTCCTCCGGCCTCTCCCAAACCCGAGGGGCCCACATTTGGTCCAGTATCTGTCAAGGTAATCACAATGAGCCATAACAATATTGGCATGACGGCATCATTTAACCTCGTCCCAACTGTGAGCCTGCTAGGATAACGTCTGTGACAGTTGTGGACTTTGAAGTGAGGAATTTGAAGGTAATTGAAGCAGCATGGGAGAGACGGCTTGTAATGGGGACAGGTGGTTAGTATTATCTCACCGTCTGACCGTGATCTGGCCCGTGATCAACTATCTGCTGTGATGGTGGCAAAACTGTACAGAGACATCTGAATGAATGGAGACCATTTAAATTATTTTTATGAATGGAGATGGTTGTCTCAGAGGGTTTTTGCTGATTGCAATGTTCATAGTTTTGATATTACAGTAAGGCTGGGATTAAGAGGCATTGGAATAGATTTTGAAGATTGGTTGAGTAGATCAAGTCCATCAAAGTGGGTTCAACATTTCATTTGATAACGTTTGGCAATTTTGATTTACATGCTGTTGAATGTTTGATGATTGCATTAGCATGTGTGTTAGTAATGCTTCTATCACTTGTTTCGGTTTCTTGTTTGCTTGTTTTTGGATCTAGAGATTCTGCACTCTTTCAGGAGATGCATAATAGTACCCTTACCTAAAGCAGTGAAAACATGGATTGCCGGAAAATTCCATTAATGGTGGGCAAGTGTTGTCATAAATGACAGAAAATTCCACCACAGGGCTCCAGACTAACTTTTTTTTTTTTACTAGGAGCTCTGTAGCCCCTTACTGAAGCTTTTTAAAAGCAGAAAATTTTAAGTAATTCACATCCCCCCCCCCCCCCCCCCCCCCATTTTGACTCTATTACTGACAAATGCCATGGTCTTAACATACAAAAATTACAATGTGCAGTTTTATTTGGGCATTGGCATTGGGCAAGTGTTGTCATAATTATAGAAATGGCGGCTACTTGTAAAGCTACTTATAACACTGTATTTTCCAGGCTTAATGTTCATATCTTGTTTTCCACAGAACAACAGGCCAGGACCACCTGGGCCTAAAGGAGCCAAAGGTCACCGAGGACCTGAAGGAAGTTCTGTAAGTGTGAATGCACCATTTCAGTGTTTTTCAACTGTATTTTTCCCTACTAATTTTTTTTGTAAGGGTTTAATGATAAAAATGGTTATATTTGTTCATACACTCTCAGAAAAAAAGGTACGAAAGCTGTCACTTGGGGTGGTACCTTTTCAAAAGGTACACTTTTGTACCTAAAGGGTGCATATTGGTACCTTCATGGTACATATTTGTACAATTATGGTACCAATATGCACCCTTTAGGTACAAAAGTGTACCTTTTTGAAAAGGTACCGCCCCAGTGACAGCTTTTGTACCTTTTTTTCTGTTCGCCAATGAGGGTTCATATGAGCGTGATATTCTGTACCATAGGCGTGTGTCCACCAAAGCGTTTTTCCACGCGCCTGGCGTTTGTTTTCAATGGGAGCGCTGAACGTTTTTTTCATGCTGAAGGCGTTGTTTTTACTGGTCGCCGAGAGTTGAAAAAGTTTCAACTTTGGATAAAACGCAGCGCTGTCACTTTTTACCCAGCCGTCCAATCACAGCGGAGGAGGGGCGGGACTAATACCACACCGACCAACTGTCACAACATTCTTTCTGTACAACGGTATCAACCAGCAGAGCTAACCGAGCAACATGGATGAAAAATAATTTTTAATATGAAACCAATAATCTGCTAAATCAGTTACACGTAAACTGTGCTGCGGATATTCTGTATCATTGCAACGAAACGTCAGCACCCACATCTAGGCGTTTTCAGCTGGCTAAAAAACGCTTTGGTGGACACACGGCCTTATGTCAGCATCCTGAGACGCTTTAAATAACGTATCTGTATTCTGAATCAGTGAAACATAGACATGCCGATCTTCTGTTGGATTGAATGCCTGAGATCCAAAAGGCCCAAGAAAGTTCACTTTCAACCTTTTGTTGAGAAATACAATGGAATGTGATCAACAAATCTAACCCCAAAATTGTGGCCAAATAAAAGTTAGAAAAACAAGTTTTATTGTTTGCTTGATATAGAATCCAAAATACCATTGGCCACAGTTGACATGCTCACTTAAGCTAAATCATGCCAGAAAACCTGGACCTGAACTTGGTTAAGCATCTTTAAATGACACACAATCTCATTAGATACATTTAGAAGGTGAATGGCATTACTATATTTTCAAAAGGAAACAACACGGCTCTTACACTGTCCAGAGGAGCCAAGAGAAAGTTTTAAGTGTAGAAATCTTCAGTTATGTAGAACGGCATTAAAAAGCCATGAGTTATGGGTGTGTGGGAAGGGAAATTTCTCTCAGCCTGCAATTTCGTGATGTTCCTCTTTGCCACTGGATGACATCCAGAGAGGAGGAGACTTGACTGTCTCAAAAATGCTCTTATTTGGGAAGGGATTCAGAGCTTCTTAGCTCTGGCAGGATTACATCTGTGTAGCATGTAACAAAACAGACATTGACCCTTCCAAAGACCTGTTTATGTTGTTCGATACTGGTACAGCATGTGTCTTCATGTGCACATTGTATATTTCATCTGTCTTGTATTCATGCACAGGGACCACCAGGACCACCTGGGCCTCAAGGAGCAGATGTGAGTGAGTTTGATTTGAATAAACTGGGTTTTGCTGAATGCACAAATCAAAGAAAGCACACATTTTTTGGGATTTAATCTAATGCACATTTTCCAGCACAGTTTCCTGTATGAAGAGACAAAGAGGGTGACGGTGCACTTGATAATAAACGATCCAATTCACTTTCCGTTGTTTTTGTGAATTCCACATCGCTGACAGCCAGTAGCTATGGTGATCTCTAGCCATAAAAGCATCCTTTAATAGCACACGACAGCTGGCTTGTTTCAGTTGTATCTGCAAATAAATGAATGCACGACACTATTTGAACAAGTCTTTAAGATCGACATTTGAAAGGGTTAAAATTGACAAAAAAAATGTAAAAATTAAAAAAAAAAATTTTTTGTATGTGTGTAATGTTAAAATCCCCTTACTAGAGAGGAATATTTGCATATTATTAATTTGAATAGTACACTGATCTTTGGTGAAAATTGGATTCCTTGTGACCCCTTTATCGGCAACACATACTATATGTGAAGAGTTCAGATGCAAAAGCCTCTAAGTGCCATTTAAAATTTTCTTCTACAATGATCATTTTGATCAAGCTTGTATATTTCAGTTCAGTAATTTCACTTTAATTGCAATGAAGATTACCTATTAATTGTCATTAAAGTGAAATTACTGAACTTAAATACACAAGCTTGATCAAAATTATCATTGTAGAAGAAAATTTCACATGGCACTTAGAGGCTTTTGCATCTGAACTGTTCATATTGACATAGTATGGGTTTTCATCACTCAGCACAAGAGGAAATACACTTAAAAAAAGTTTATTTGTAGTAATTGTGAGTCTCCGGGGAGCGTTGTGCAGAAAGTGCAGAATTTCCTGTAATTAAAACAACATGGACTTGTGGCTCCATTTTGTGATACAAAATGGCGACAGAGAAAATCAGTTGCAGAGGCAGCAGTCTCTCTCCATTAATGTCTCTCTCTCTCTTTGTAGGAATGTGAGATTCTGGATATCATCATGAAGATGTGCTGTGAGTAGACCTGTTTTTGTATTTACTCATGACTCACTACTCTGTTTCACTGCCTCCATAAATGGCGACCTGCCTGTCGCCCATATTGATTTAACACCGTAATGTCGACTCGTGCCGTGAAGTGATGATACAGCAGTCCACCTAGCCAGCTCAGTGTTCACCAAACTTTTGCAGGCCAGTTGAGAACATGCAAAAAACACTGAGATACTTTGCCTCTTAGTAATAACCACCATTCATTTGCAGCACAAGAAATATATTAGGCCCTTGATTTTCTTGAGCAAAGCAGATTTCAGTATACAATACTGTGTGTGTGTGTGTGTGTGTGTGTGTATTTTCCCCTTAAAACTCATGCATTCATATAATATGTGTGTGTAGATCCTATCAAGTAGCACAAATTATTATGCTAGTTTTTAATTAATCAGTTTATGCCCAAGAAGCATGTTTATTGTTTTTGTTTTATAACTCATGTTGGAGCCACAGCCTTTAACCCAGAATGGATTCATATAAATGCTCATATTGTACACGTTTATCGTAAATATTAGTTTTGGAAGCTTAACTTAGATATTTAATATCGCCATCCGGGCATGTGAAAACAGGACATAATCCAATTGGAGAGAAAACACTGATTCTTTGAACAGAAGTGTGTAAAAGTTCAGTGTGAAAGTACACATCAATGTTGAAGGACTAGGATTTGACAGTATCAGCCAATCAGATGCAAATAATGTTTCGTGGACTGCTATTTTTACTTGATGTGGCCCAATGTTTGGGGTAATTAATTTTGTCCTCCCTATACGACCCTTTGGCTTCAACCCTGTCCATTCATCTTGAGTTGCTTTTGTAAAACAAAATCTTGAGTTGTTGTTGTGTCAGTTAATTTTGATAAATTACATTTTTCGTGTAAGAGTTAAATCAGTGTGTGAAATGTATTATGAATGAGACCCCTGGGGCCAGACAAAATTGTCCAAAAAAAATATGTTTCAGCCAACAAGACAAACATCCAACCATTCACTTTAGATTAGGCTGCTTTGTATATTTTAGAGTTTTACCATTTATTTTTCCTCCCAAACATAATGTTAATTTTGCCTAGTTCTGTCCAGACCTTCACCGTTCGAGTCAGTTTTATTTTATATAACAGAGGCTTTAAATAGGCCATTGTTCTATTCATTGCCACCACAGATTAAATATGAAATGCTCTTCTAAATATTCCCCTGTTGGGTTACAAAATCAAAAATAAGAGAAAAAAATGGTCAGGTATTTAGGTCAGAGCATTAACAATCAATCAAGTCAAGGCTTTTTTTAAATCACAAATGAACTAATTTTAATGAACTTATATTATTTCCAGACCAAATTATTCCATCTGTAACAAAAGCTAAATAAATGTGGATCCCTTACTTTGAATGTTTTGCTAGAACATACGTTTCTGATCTGATTTGATGCAAATGTAATGTGTTTTCACTTTCCTTTTTTTTTTAGCTTGCTGTGGTAAGTCCCAAAACTTTGAAGTAAATGACAAATATTTCAAACTGTTTTATTTAGTGTTTTGCAATGCCATCTTCCTTAAATACATTTGTTATTGAAGAATGCACATGCGGACCCCTGGACATTGCTTTCATTGTGGACAGCTCTGAGAGTATTGGCTCTTCTAACTTTGCCATTGCCAAAGACTTCATCGTGACGGTGATGGACAGACTCAAGTTAAGACAGGTATTTACTATGAGACTCATTAACACTTCATTTAACTGTCAACTTGTATTTATTGGGGATGTAATCATGATACACACTGAGAAAGACACAATCCCCATCATATTCAGATTAGTGGTAAACCGACATGGGTTTTAATGGTTGTTTCTTAAAGGGATACTCCACTTTTTAATTCTGTGGGAGTGGTAAAATGAGCCTATTTCCAAAAAAAAGTGGAGTATCCCTTTAAATGATTACATTCAGTCCCCTTTAATCTTGAAGATGTAGTAGTTACATACTAGATACATGTGCTCTTCTAAATGAATTCCACATTATAATGGCAATAGATGCATTTAAGTTGAGTTTCCCATTTCTTTTTTGCAGTTTGGTGCCAATGAGTCTCGTATTGGCGTGGTGCAGTACAGCGGTGCTAATGCTCAAGAGGTCGTACAGCTTGGTGACCCCAACATTAAGACCCTGACAGACCTAAAACAGTATGAAATATCAATGATCTTTTGTTAAAAGCCAATAACAACTTCAAGTTACTCTTCTGTGGCTTGAAGGAATTTGGATGCATGCATTTTGCATTGTGTCTGAAGAATAAAAATGATCTCTGTCCTTCACTTTAGAGCTGTGAAAGAGTTGCGCTGGCTAGCTGAAGCCACATACACCGGAGAAGCTCTGCAGTTCTCGCTAAATAAAATGATTAGCAAGCTAGTGACGGAGAAGAGTGTGGTCCTTGTCCTAACTGATGGACGCTCTGACACCAAGAGGGACAAAGTGCCCTTAAACGTGCTGTGTGGCAAAGGACTGAAGGTAAACCTAACAAACTTGGACAACCTAAGCTCATAGGAAAAACGTGCCTCCATTTTTCCAATTATTTTCCAAATCCAATTATTTTCCAATTCCAACCATTACAATTCACTGCATTTTTAGGCTGAAATAAACACTTGTGGGAGTAAAGCACCAACAAGTTTTATTCTTGTTCACACACATTCTGATTACGGCCCAATTTATTGATCAATAAACACTACTATATGACCTAGGCATTTTGTAGCTGAACTGTTGCGATACCATTTCCAGATTCATGTTCGTCTGTTTCAGATAAAAAAGAACAATCCCACTCATTGGATATATAACTTTGAAAGTCTCACAAGACATCGAAGAAGCGACGTAATTGGCAGAAATGTTGCAACTGGCATGTATTTCCAATCAGCCGCGGTGGAGCTAATGAGCTAACGTTGTTGTGTGTACAGAAACCGTTTCCACAGAAATGTAATTCATTATTCAATTATATGAATCTAATATGCTGCATAACGTATTGTCATGATGTTTAGTTAGGGAGAACTTGTGATCCAAAGACATTTCATGTTATTGGGATCCAAGTATGGTGCCATTAAACCAGAAAGGATTTAGTGGTAGAGGGGAACCTCGACTCACTTCTGGTTTCTGGCAGGTTGGTGGCGTTGGAGTCGCGGATTATGCAGAACGAAACCCCAATCGAGAACAGCTTGATGAGGTTGTGTGTAAAGATGATCCCAGAAAAGGTTTCTCCTTTGTCCTGAACAACTTTGGTGTTCTTCTGGATGACAGTTTCCTGCAAAACCTGACTGATAAAATCTGTGAAGGTAGGTAGTATCTGCTGCAGATTTAGTGTTTTGTGAGTTCTGGATCTAAATTTGAGAAAGCCTTACAGTATTTACTACATTGTGCTTTTTTCACAGACAAGAAGTGTCCCACTTATACTTGTCCAAGTAAGTATTTATTTGAGATCACATTACCCAGATTTGTCAGCATTTTAACCATTAGATAATAATGGGTACACCCTTTTCCTCTTCCCCAGTTTCATTTGTCGACAACACCGATGTCCTCATCATGATGGACAGCTCGGCCAGCGTGGGCTCCAAGAACTTCGAGATGACCAAGGATTTCACACGGATGCTGGCTAAGCGTTTTCTGTCAGCAGAAAGAGGAGGTTTCCAGGTCCGGGTTGGCGTTGGCCAGTACAGCAACAATGCCAACTTAGAGGCGGAGTTTTCCTCAAACGCCACCCTGGTGGTGGCTCAAATCGCAGAAGCCAAGTTCCAGAGTCAAGGTACACAGGTAACAAACGCTCTCAACTTTGCCATCGAGCGCTTCAGGGGTGGCAGGACGAGGAAGAAGAAGCTGCTGGTGTTTTCGGATGGTCGTTCCCAAGGCGTCAACACCATCCAGATTGAGAAAGCCGTGGAGCAGGTGAGCAAAGCGGGCATCGAGCTGTACGTACTGGCCGCGGGAAATCAGGTGAACGAGGCAAATCTGCGCACACTGGTGAGCCGTGGCCGGCCGTATGACAACACGTACGCCTACCGCCACCTTTTCAAAGTACCCGACTACCGCTCGATGGTCACTGGGGTCTTTTACCAAACTGTCTCCCGCAAGATTTCCCTGGAGTCGAGGGGGTGATTGGGTAGTGGGAGGGGTCAAGGAACAAAGGGAGTCTGCGGCAGTATAGCACAAGCTTTGATTGTGTTCGTTTTTTGTCTATTTTTCATGTGAATGATATATCTGAACTTAAAAGGGTATTTTGATAGTCTCGGTTTCATTTCGTAAAAAAACAGTAAATGACTATGTCGGAATTCTTAAAAGAAAATTATTTTTTATGTCACTAAGTCTTTGTAAAGTATAGGGATTAATCTAGTCATTCAACAGTTTACGTCAATTCTTTGAGTTCTAGTGCTTTGACTATATGACTGTATTAAAGTTTGATGTCCATAACTGCCAGAAATTAGCATTCAATGATGTTGAGGGCACAAAAAATTAATTCTTTTAGTGGTCGGGTGCTGAAATGATGACTATAAATACAAGGAATGTATCATTAAAATGCAGAGACATTTATATCTAGCAACCAGGGTCCAAAATAAACATGTCCTTCCCATCTATCTATCTATCTATCTATCTATCTATCTATCTATCTATCTATCTAAAAATTCAAAAGGAATTGTGTTTATTTTGGACCCTGCTTGCAACAAGTCAATACTTTATTTTCATTTGTCTGTGGTACACTTAATTGTTAGCGTTAAAAGTAAAACTTGAATATCAATTTGGTGCTACTAATAGAAACACTACACTAGCTCCTTTAGTTATTCAAATGCAGGTTTCTTCAAAATAGCTCTTAATACCTTTAGACAGAGTTTACCTATAGGTTTCTCATGTCAGAAATGTATTTGAGACCAGTTTCAGGGCTATTGTAAAGGGATTTGAAATAAAGGATGCTACACCCCACCACTAACGCCTCTGTCGTTTGTCCATCTTGAAAATAAGATGCATGCACAAACTCCACAAACAATCCTGGAATGCTGTGATGCAAGATGCTGTGGATGATCAGTGTCAATTTACTTGTTAGTGGAGAATATTTTAAACTGCTTTTTTTGTAATTAATCTAATTTATCTCCTTGCATATGCCACAAATATTTTCAATAAACCATTTATTTACTATCTTTCATCAATTTATGGTTACTGACTGTACATTTCGTGTCCCTTAGAATATTAGTGTTGAAAAACGATTTGAGATATTCTGTTTATCCCATAAGAAATAAATCCTAGGGAGGATGAACAGTTGCTGCTTGTTCATAGTGAATGGGATTGCCTATAAATTTGTCCAACTGCAACATGACAATGTATAACGCCAAGTCTCCACATGGAAAACAACCACAACCCCCTGACAACATGCAATATGTCATTAGAGATCCGGCTGTGAAATGCTTTCCTCACCCAAAAGCAGCTAAGAGCTCATATCATCTGACAAGGCCATTTAAACCTGTCCTTAAAATTATTGTTTTGAGAATAGACGTGAAACGGGGCAAAAATGATACAGGATACACATTTCTGTTGACCAAGGCTGAATTTATTTGATCAAAATACAGTAAAAACAGTAATATTTGGATATTATTATGGTTACACTTTATGTGTACTTACAGTGTACAGTAGTTACCCAAGAAAGTATTGGTAACATAAGGTATAAGATAGGCTTAGGGGTAGGATCAGGGTTAGAACCTAGTTATAATTTAATGCATGCATTGCATTTCCCTTAAAAAATATATCACTGACCCTAAACTTTTATTTCTTTATGTTCTCTAATCTCCGTCCCATGAATTTCTCTTGTCTTTTAAGAGCCAGGTGAATCAGATCATTGAATGCCATGAGCTCCTGGATCAGTTTATTTAGTATCCCGAGGTGATGAAGCATGAAGTGTGATTCGCATTGCATTGCTGTAAACAGATCACATGTGGATTCGTTTTAGCCGTTGTACATTTTCTCATTAATCCTCATTTCCCCTAGAAAATACATTGAAGAACAACTGTGATGCATTAAAATAATAGTCTCACTAGATTCCTTTCAGGTAAACAAAACACTTAACATTTGCATTTGCAAGAGTTGCTTAAAGACTGGCACCCTGCTGTGTTCATACCTAACTTATCCATATACCTTTAGCATCATTAGCATCTGTTAGCCTACATGGTAATGAACCAGTGCTTTAAGATAACAAACATTTCTGTCATGAATATAAACCCCCCAGAATATTTGACGGATTTGGATTATTTCTTTTTACGACCTTTAAGTTTACCCATTACTAATTACCATATTTAAAAACTTTACCTCTTTTACCTTCTCATAAGCACCATGAGCGCTCTACATGTGCAGTTAGTGTCGCGGCAAGTGTGTTAAACCTACGAGGTCATCTCCGGTCAGTGCAGCAGTAGCAGTAATCTCACCTTCATCTGTTGAGGTTTTGCCATGGTGTCCGTTTCCTTTCCTAACTCTAGGGAGCATGAAACCACAACAGCCATTAAACTATTATAAAATATTTTTTTGGGCAAACATGTTAGGCCTGAGTCATGACCACAACTTTGAATTTACAAGACGCAATCTGCTTCCGTTTTCTGTTTTCCTGGCAAATAATTTAATTTAATTATTTTATTCAGCAACAATGCCTTAAATTGATCAAAAGTGACCGCAAAGACATTTATCATGTTTCAACAGATTTCTCTTTCTCATTAAAACTTACTATTGATCAGTCCTGACAAAAAAAAAAAATTAAACTAATTTCAACATTGATGTTAATAAGAAATGTTTCTTGAACATTACATTTTAAAAATATAGTAAAATAGCAAACAGTTATTTTAAAGGTAGGGTAGGCAATTTTGGAGCGGCTAGCAATAGCGGGATTTAAAGGATTAGATTCCTTCCTTCAGAGCGTCTCCACTACAAAAACACCCAACGCATTATCATCCCAAGGCGTCATATACATAAGCGTAGACATCCAACGCACATGGCACCCTTTAGCATCAATATAACACGCACGGAGTATGGGTAGGTTTAGGTCTGGGGTAGTGTTAGGGTTAGACCACTAGGAGGCACCTTCTGCCCCATATATATTTGCGTCTCATATTGACGCTAACTTCCGGCTGATGGATTACCCCCTTGCAAAACACATGAACGCACACATAGACGGCAAGCTGTTTAATTACCTCATGTCTCAATGCACATAACTTTACAATAATACTAAACGTAAACAACTTACAGAGGTCTTACTTGTACCACCTGACTGCTGCAGATTCATTTAGGTGTTGATATTGACATAGAAATGCATATATCCGAGCCTATATCCAAGGATGTGAACAGCTCAGGGCAGTGTTGTAGTCGAGACCACCTCACGCGAGTCCGAGTCGAGACCGAGACCAGAGAGAGTCGAGTCCGAGTCAAGACCGAGTCCATAGAGAGTTGAGTCCGAGTCGAGTCCGAGACCAGAGACGGTCGAGTCCGAGTCTGTTTTTTTTTTTTTTACTGAATTTACTTGGAGTTTAAAAAATATGATCAGTTTAGGGTAAAAAGGCCACATAGTAGGTGATGTTAAAAGTAATTTTATTACAATTTGTCATGCGCAGTTGCGCACTACAAAATCACCAATCACTGGGCGTGTCAATCAATTTAAAGAAATATTTTATTAACATACATTAATAATCATGAAAAATATTTTGAATTGAACTCGAGTGGACTCGGGAATTAGTCCGAGTCCTAAAAAAAAAATGTTTGAGTACGAGTCAATTCCGAGTCCGAATGCACACGAGTCCATGACAAGACCAAGACCATTAAAATATGGTCTCGAGACCGAGTCCGAGTCTCGAGTATTACAACACTGGCTCAGGGTAGAACATACCCTTTAATTTGTAATAATATTTCTTAATGTTACTGCTTTTACTGTATTTTTGATCCAATAAATGCAGTTTTTCATTATTATTTATTTAACAGTGACTGCTAAGAACATAAGCCGTCCCAATTGGAGTCTTACTCGGAAAAACTCTTCAGCTGCTAAAACATCCAAACCCTATTAAAATTCAACCCCATCAGGCAAAATCCGTTTCCGTTTCATAACACAAAAACATTCAGCCTTGAAATGTTGGGCTGATATCAATCTTCAATGTTGCCAGATTTTGTGTTACAGTCATATTATTATTGGTGCAACATGGGAGGCTTCTTTGGGAGTTTAGAGTTTAATACTGTAATGTTACTACAATATTCTGCCAAATCATGCCTGAAGCACCACATACATGTACACGCTAAACCCGTTCGGCATTCGCCAGATCCTACTCGTTTGAAATCCCTCAGACGAGCACTGTGGCCATGGGAACTGAGTGTAAGTAGGTGTGGGAGGGGTTTAAAGAGAGAAGTGGTTTGGTACAATGTGCCCAGCTAATGTCTCCCAGCTGGCTTTGAACGACTGAAGGCCAACATCTGGAGGCATGTGGTCACAGAAATATCTCTGTTAGGATGCAAGTCGCCTGCAGAAAAAAAAGCTATGAGGTGAGGTAAAGATGACAGAATGAAAACAAAAGAGGAAATATGTGTAAAAAAAAAAAGACTGGATCAAGTAAATATATGAGAGGAAATTGAAACTTATGTTTTGTTTAAGTTTGGTTCAAAGAAGTGGACATGAATTGAGAAAAGGGAGGATAAGAGAAAAATAGTGGGAGAGGGGAAGGAAAGAATTGCCTTGAATGGCGTAGCAGGGTAATCCCACGATGCACTGTAATTTGCTTGAGCAATGAGAGCTGTGAGAGCTCCATAGTGGGAGTTTAGTTTAGTTTAAACAAACTCCGGCCAATAGCGAACCGCAGAACCGGGATACCAAAACCACTGTTAAACACTTAGTCAAATGACACACACAATCTTGTTACAGCTTGTAGGAGAAGCTGAATCACAGGCTTAAATTAGGGGGAGGAGGTGAACCCACTTTATTCAAAACACTTCATATTATTATAGGCATGGATCATTACAAGTCATTACATTGTGATCTATTCTGAATAATTCATCATTTAACAAACTGAACTTTTCACTGGAAAAACAGCCTGGCTTACTGATTAATGATGGAATTAAGCTCACAAGCTGACTTGAAAGTATACTTTAATTGTTGGATTGAATTAAGATGCTGATCATGGATAACTTGCAACGCATTCTCATCCTATTATGCGTAAACATCCAACGCACATAGTGCCCTTAAGCGTCAATATAACACGCTTCGGTTATGGGTAGGTTTTGGTCTGGGGTAGGGTTAAGGTTAGACCACTAGGAGGCGCCTTGTGCCTCATACATATCTGCGTCTCATATTGACGCGAAAGGGTGCCATGTGCTTTGGATGTATACGAATTGTCAGTATATGACGCCTTGGGATGAGATCGGGCTGTAACTTGAGTACTCAAGGAAATGTTTCTTTAAATTTAAAAAAAAAAAAATTCTAAAATCTTTAAAAAGTGATTTAAGCGATGGTGAACATGTTACAAGGGTCGTTTGCCAATCACAACTGTAATAAGAATTAATTTTAAATTATAATTCAATATCTGGAATTTTGAATCGAGAAAGCAAACAGAGTTAATCTCACCAAAACATTTTTTTTTGAAGATTTTTTAAATAGTTTTTTTTTTTTTTTTTTTTGCTTCAATTCAAAGTTTGTTGTGTAACGGTTTGGTTCATGGATTGTAATTCTTTAACTAAGACGTTTTAAAGTTCCCTATAGGGGAATCAATTGGGAAAATTACTTCTGGAACCAAAGCCTCTGTAAAATTGGGCGGGCACTATTGCTTTTCGATCCCAGGGCATCATATAGGTGACGCTTTTGACATTGCGTCTAAATACGACGCACATGGCACCCTTTAGTGTCAATTTAACACACTTCGGTTATGGGTAGGTTTAGGTTTGGGGTAGGGTTAGGGTTAGACCACTAGGAGGCGCCTTCTGGCCCATATATATCCGCGTCTCATATTGATGCTAGAGGGTGCCATGTGCATCGGATGTCAAAAGCGTCACCTATATGATGCCTTGGGGAAATGCTACTTCCTGTAATTGCAATTCCACTTCCTGTTGACTGTAGCCAATTCAATTAAAGCTCACATGTGTAAACCTGAAGGAGAAACAAGTTTTAACACTGTAAAAAATAATCCTGTAAAAAACGGTAAACTACTGGCAGCTGTGGTTGCCAGCATCATACCGTAACTATACGGTGTGTTACTGTTTTTGTGTTAGAGCATATAGCTGTTAAATTAAAGTTTTATACTCAATACGGTATTTAGCTGTTCATTTCAAAAACAGTAACACACCGTATTTTTACGGTATGATGCTGGCAACCGCAGCTGCCAGTAGTTTACCATTTTTTTTTTTTACAGGATTATTTTTTACAGTGTATTGGTAAACAACCATAGATACATTCAGCAGCTTTTTTATATGAAATATCAGATCTGCGCAGGACAATCTTGCTCTGTAGTGTGAGAAGAAGTTCATTGGTCAGTGCCAAGGCCAACGAACGACCACCCGCTGTTTGCATCGACTCCCTCTGAGAGACTTTATAATTGGAAGTTTTGACTGACAATCGTTCATCCTAAGTCAAACATCATAAAATGACTAATGAATATGTCTTAAAAGATTTCAGACATTAGCCAAAATATCAGTTAAAACACATCTGACGGTTTACAAATTCGACCCGTCTCTGTTTAACCTGGCCTTAACGTGAGCGCAACCCAAACGACTAACAAACCACACTGTGTTTACAATACACAAGCAGATGACTCAGTGGAACCGTCAACACACACTGCAAGCTTAAATAAGGAATATTCTGTGAATATGTTTTTCATTATGTTCCCATTGAGGCAATCTTTCCCAATTGAGGGCAAGTCGATTTTCTCAAAGGGATCCACTGTTCTGAAGCTCTGTCCAGCCCGAGTCAATGGTTAGTGAGAAGGAGAGAGCGTTACGTAACAGTTTATGCTGACTATAAACTTGGAATTATTGTGAATTGTGCTGTAGCCAATGCCAACTGCAATATCACATATCTGGTTTTGAACAGCAGACTAAATGTTATCTTAAGTTAAATGTCATAGTAAACTATTATTCGCCTCTATCGCCTTTTATTAAAAACAGATCTGTGTAGTTAGTAGGGTGCCGATATCCTTTTTTGTTGTGCTTCTGTTTTTCTAAACCTGTGGTTTCGTTTGAATAAGGAAATTGGTTCTGCGACTAATTCCAAGATTTCAGAGGAACTCTGGATTCAAACACAGGGCTCCGTGATTCTGTGATGAGAGGACCGACGACACACAGACATATCAGTTGCATTTATATCAGTTGCATTTATATCAGTTGCACATGCATTTTTCTTATTTTCAGCAGGAACAAAGTGTTCTTGGAAGTTCAGAATGACATAAAAGGGGCCAGTTTTTCCGTTTAATCGGGTACAGAGTTGTATGTACAAAACAAAACAATGCATTTGTAAATCATAATAGCTTAAAAACATAATTATGTGTTTTTATCATAATCATATGTTTTTATCATAATTTGAATTCAGTATAATTGACTTTTTATGCCATAATTATGATGTTATAATTGTATATGATGTTGATTGTTGTCAATTACTTTTGTCGCAAATGACTTTTTTTATCTCATAATTTAGAGTCTTTGTCACAATTATGACTTGTGTAATAATCATTCATATTGCATTTTTATAATTATGACTTAGTATTGACATTATATTGACTTTTTATAATAAGATAAATAATAATAATATCTATAAATATCTATCTGTTTTGAGTTTTATTGTTATCATTGAATTTTTGTCAATTATGAGTCATTATTGAATTTTTATCTCATAATTTCAAACTTTTTGAAAGAATTTCAAATTTTTTATCTCATAATTATGACTTATTCATATGTCATAATTAGCAAGTCTAATTTTTTCGTATTAGCATGTCAAGTATGTTATATTCCCTTAGTATGTCAAAATGTTTGACTATCTCATAGTTCTTATAATATATTTTTGACATTTTATCTCATAATTATGACTTATTCATGTCATAATCAGCAAGTCATAATTTTTTCGCATTAGTATGCCAAGTGTCATATTCCCTTAGTATGTCAAAATGTTTGACTATCTCATAGTTCTTATAATATATTGTTTACATTTTATCTCATAATTATGGCTTAGTGTCTCATAATGTTGACTTTTTATGTCATAAGCAGACTTGCCATAATTTACTTTGTCATTATTGTGGTTTAATGTGTTGAAAATGAAAATGTGACTTTTTATCTCATAATAATGACTTGGTATCTCATAAGTTTTTTCTTAAATGGGCTTCTATAAATAGCATGGTTTAAAAAACACTAGATGTGATCATGTATAGGTTATTCTAGCAGAGTTTTTCAGCAGGGTCTTGTAGTTTTTCGTTTGTGAGCTTGTAACTGGAGGGAATGGAATCATTCTTGCAGTGTTAGTCATCAAGTGCCTCAGAGACAAAACAGACTCAGTCCCCCCTCATTTAGACCCCTTCCATCCATTTTTTTCATCTGTTCCTTTCTCTCCTTTTTAAGGAAATATGCAAGCGTCGCCAAGAAACATGTAAAAAACACAAGCCCGTCGCTGTTTCACAAGCACCGCCTGATTATACTGCAGAAGTCCAGCTGAAATGATGTTTCCTCTCTGCTAACTCCACAGTGCATGTCACTTCACACAGGTGCTTGACATCAGATTTTTTCCAGAGAAACATTTCAGCTAATCAGACAAGTGTCCAGAGTCCAAACTGTCTCACAAAGCTGTGTTCATCAATCTCGCTTCAGTTCTGCACATTTGTAACATCTGGCTAATCTAATGCACGTTTAAAATGGCAGATTGAATACCCTGCATGCCAATTTGCATACCAAACAGTAATGCAAGATAAATCATATTACATAAAACAGGATGCCCAAAGTCTTAACGGTCCTAGACGTGAGCATTATGAATGCATGTTAATATTTCCTTCTAAAAAAATATATTTTTACATTTTCATTAAGAATTTTTGCCTTGTGACTTTTTACATTTTCTCCACTTTTTATTACGATATAGCAATGACAATATTAATTGATATGATTTTTTAAGTTAAAATGAAGATAAATTCAGTACAATAAAACACTGTAAAAAAAATTTCATGATGTGTAATCACAACATTTTTTCTTTTGTCAAATCAACTTACATTTATATAGTTCAGATAACATAATATTTTGAGATTAACCTTCATTGGATTAACTCACTTTTTCCATTTCAATGAACTTAAAATTTTAAGGCAGCCAGGTTACTTAATTTTTTAAGTTAAAGCAACAATATTTTTTTTCAGTATGTGAAAACTAAACTATCGTACATTATTGAGAATTTGGAAATAAATGTGTTTAACTATCAGGAAGATAATTATTGACGGTTCATTATTTATTTAGGTAGAGAAAAGTAGCACAGCTGAATCTGTTAGAAACATAGATAAACATTTTCTCAACACTGACATACCTTAACATAAATCTGTTCTAAACATTATGATAACGTTTTTTTCTGAAGGTTCCCTTAAATATTTATTTATTTATTTATTTTTTGCTTGGTATGCAAACATTAGCCTAAGGAAACATTGCATTTTATCATTTTACAAACATTATGAGAACGTAACGTAACTAAAAAAAAGTTAGACGAGCATCCAACCAAAACATTTGATAAAAAAAATGTTTAAATAATGTTTTGTGCTAACGTTTCATGAACATTATTAAAGGCCAGATAATGTTGAACAAACGTTCTATTATAGTTATAGTTCATGACTTCGAGAGAACCTTGCCAAAACGTCAGCCAAAATTCTGAGAGCATTTCCTGTTAGCTGGGTTACGGAAAGGTACTTTCAGATTATTATCAAAGTATGCTTCAATGCATAATCATGCAACAGCTAAAATGTGTGTTGCAAGCTGGACAAGCAGAATTGAGAAACGGTCACAGGATACAATGTCAGTATACTAAAAAAACAGGGTGATCCAGATCATTTCCAGACAGACATTCAATTAAGAAATAGGAGGTAAAGTCCTAATTGCTTTCATCTGCTAGTGGTCTGGACTGAAGTATGTAGAGCTCAAGGTCAAATGTGACTGAAACAGTGTTTGCACTTGATGTATGCAACTATGCATGCATACAAACATGCCACACACGAAGTGTATAAAAGTGAAAGGGTAGCAAAAAAAGATGAAATCCAGCTGGAAGTTGTTGTTATTCTTTTGTGCGCGCGCGCGTGCGTGTGTGTGTGTGTGTGTGTTTAAGTGGGTGGGTTTGAGAGAGAGAGAGAGAGTACATGCACACATCTGTGAGTTTATGAGTGTGGCCATAGAAGTGTGTTTGTGTGTGTGAATCGAGTGTGTTACTGTTTGATACTCTGACTTAACAAATAGCAGATACCTCAAATCATGCTGCTTCTTGAAAATAGGACTCATTTTATGTTATTTTTTTATCCGATTGATTTACACTGAAGGCAGGAATCAAGCTATAGTAACTTTTGACATCCCAGCAGCCATGAGCATTACGGTGGTGAGATTTGCATGTGCAAGTAGCACTCCCCGTTTCTTCAGAAAATAAAAATCATGTTTCATAGACCATTAGTTTCCATCTCTCTTCCTCCGGCATAAAGAGCTTTCTGTGCTGCTTTATTTTACTGTCTTTTGTAACCTGGGTCAAAGGGGATATTTGTGCAAGTGAAATGAAATTCTGTGGAACTTTGGAAAGGATGTGGAAGATCTTCTTTTCTTTCTCTTTTCTCTCTCACTCTCTTGTTCGCCTTTCTCTCTCCACACAGGGGAAATCCCAAATCCAGTCAGCCCCTTCTCTCTACCCAGCTGTACAGGACACATGGCAGACGATCAGTAATTTCCTCTTCTCATGTGGCATCACATGAATGTATGCTTTTGAGGATTATAGTTTTGTGTGCTTATTTTTTGTATTATGAGCCATTCTGTGTTTACACACATTGAGCAGGAGTGAGTTATTTACTCTGAGTGTGCACTTACTCATGTTTATGGGAAAGTTTACTGGAATATGAATGTTTATGTAGATATCTTTTGGTGTGTGTGACTCACTGGACTGTATGGCACACACTCTGTCAGATGCCTACAATTGGAAATACCTTCTTATGCTTGGCTAAATTGACTAAGGAAATGACCACGGCTGTAACCATGGTCACAGAATGACTGAAAAAAAAAAAAAAAAAACCTGAAAAAAAAAGCTCATGAAGCCTCTCAAGAGCATGTCCAAGTCATATTTCTCCCTAAAATAACAAAAAAAAGTTTAAAAAAGTATATCTTGCATTAATGTAAATTAAGCCAATTTTATGAACATTAAAATTGTTGCCATTCTGCCATTTTTTCATTATTCATTATTTTGATGTGGCAATTTCCTTACTGTAATGCAAAATCATCTCATTCTCATTACTGTATTATGAAAAATTGTGATATATATTTAACATAATCATTCACGTTTTCAAGTTAACTTTCACGTTAAAGGTATGGTATGTATTTTTCGGAGAAGCTAGCAATAGCGAGCTAGCTTTGAAAGCATAAGATCCCACCCTCCCTTCAGAGTGTCTTCAATATGCCTCATCCAAAACACTTGAACTCGCACAGCCAGAGCAAACAAAAGCGTAGTGAGACGCACCATTAATCAACTCATGTCTCAAAGCACATAACAGTACAATAATAATGAACATAAACAACTTAAAGAGCTCTTGTACTATCTGACTGAGCAGATTAGTGTTGATAGTGTTGCCATTGAAACGCATTTTAGTCACGAACCACTCCGAGTATACGGTACGACTTTCCATGAACTTCCAAATTATGGTAGTTAATAAGCTAATTGTTTTGGTTGCAGTAGGAACTATGGCTGCTGTTTTGGTTGTGCGGTGCTCGGTGACTGGCGTCTGTCTAATGCCTGATTCAGATTACACGATTTTTTTGTCTGTTGTTACAATAGTCACTGTGTGCGATTTTGACTCTTAAAATCTTGTCTTATAGTGGACAAGACACATGTCAGACTGACCAGTCATCGCATGCCGTTCGGCGCGCGTGATGTCATCGAGAAGGCGAAACTAGTAGCGAGTGACTTCCGGAAACGAACGTAAACAAACAATGGATGAAGCGGTGAGTGTTGTATTGGCTGTCCTGTGTTCAGAAAAAAGTAAAAAAATAAAATAAAATAAAGAAAACCCGACAATGGACACGTTCCTGGATTGCTCGAAGAGGACAGTATGGGCTGTCAATCCTCAAAGAGAGCTTGAGGTAAAATATTGTTTTCTTATATATTTTTACTTTTATTTTTGTTAGCACCATCATCTCTCTTTCGTTTCGCCATTTTTGAAAGTTGTGTACGGAAAAGCTTCTGTGCTCCTATTGGTTAACCGAGTCATACATGTGAGGGAACCGTCGTGGACGACCGTTAAAAATTAAACATGTTAGTCTTTTTGTCGTGATGTCGTGAAGCATCGCAGACGCGACGTAGGTTGTCGCCCACCATAGACATACACTAGACGTTACCTGGGGGTTCTAAGCATGCGTCAAAGCCGCCGCCATCTTGGAACAGGGGTCTTGTCATAGGAGTAGCTAGGTAACCCTGCTTTCTCTGCCTTTACTTCGAATTCATTGATGGTGGCGGACTTTTGTGCAGCGTATGAAGTTCACGGATGAAATCTGAACTAGGAAGAATGTTTTTAAAAAAAAAAAAAAAAATTAAAAATGTTTTCTTTCTTTCTGGAATCAATGATAAATACATGTCTGACCGTTGGAACAAACCCAAAAACCAAGAAAAATCGCATTCATGATGATTTATGGTGATTTTATTTGCGTTAGACCTGTGTCTACTTACTACATTGACGCTGATGCATTAAAGTGGCTCCCCTGTTTCAAGATGGCGGCTCTGTTGACGCATTCGTTTCTAATGAACTGCCGTATCCAAGGTGAGGTCTAGTGTATGTCTATAGTCGCCCACTATGACACATACTAGTGCAAAATGCCAGTGCAAAATAATTTATAAATGAATAAGTGTGACGATTCAGGGAGCAAATCTGCTTTCTTTGTCCCTCAGGCTACATATCCTAAATCTTAACAAATATATAATTCAATGAGTGCAGGTGATCCACACAAACCCCTCATCTTATCACCAGATATGTATCCAAACTCATATTAGACAGTATGTCCAAAATCGTGAGGAGTGGGAGTGTAGTGCATCAGTGTGGATGCACAGCGCCGCCACGCGGACAGACTAGGCAATGCACAGATGCTCGGTCCTCTAGCGTTGATGAAGGAGGGACCAGACTTCTGTTCAAGCTGGGAGAAGCGCAGAGGGAACTTCTCCTGCAGCTTGGCTTCTCACTCACTCCCTTATTTTGGACTTTATTGTGATTTCTGCTTTACCCAGTTCGGAATGTATGCTTGACAACCCTAAACAAAAATCAGCACTCGAAAAGTTCTCCAGATTTTCTGATCTTTGGTGGGTAAGTGAAGACTAACTTTTCTGTAACTTTGGCATTGCGTTTCTGTCTCTGATGAGTGGAAGTAATGCAGGCACTTATGCTATTTGTTGCACATTGTTCAGTTAGATTCAGTGCACTGTAAATTCTCACATCAATTTTCTATGGTTCTTATATTTGTTGAAAAACAATTTAGTGCATGCTGTATTATTAATTCCATAACTCCGTGTGTGTTGCATACGCTTATTCAAGTTATTAAACGTCGTAGATTGTCCTAGATAACAAATGTTTGCTGTGATTGTATTTGATTGATTTTAAAACGTATTTTAGATGATGGGAGGACGCATGTGTTTTATGACTAGCCATACTTTCACATATGTTTCATATTGTCAAGTGAAGTGGGCCTGAAATACCTGAATTTATGGTGTAATCAGTATGATTAACAAACATAGGCTACCTTAAAAACCAAATGTAAATGTAATGCATTTGCAATATGAATCGTAAATAGCAAATTTACAATACTTGATAGTCCATGTCATAATCACCTGTGCTATTTGGATGTAAGTTGTGGCAAGGTGCCATATTTCTGTTTTGTTGCCTATTTTATTTTAAACCGTACTCATTTGAACAAATGTGAAGGCCTAGAAGATGAGATAATGGTTTCAAATAAAATAACTCTTTCATCTGAGACAAAAGTTGTCTTACTTCAGGGACAATTTGGGGATTTGAAAGTCATTTTTGTCTTATTTGAGACATTTGATATTTACTGTAACTGTACAATTGTTTGGATTAATTCCAATAATTGATATCTGATATAAAGATGAAAACCCACCCCAGAAATCTATATAAGATTTATATTTTTATTTAATATTTATGCAGTAATTGCAAAGACTGCGATTGGTCCGTTTTTTTCAGTGCAGAGAAAAGTAACAGGCGTCTGTTTGAAGCTTCAGCAGCAGCCTGGACAATAATTCACACACAAATGACACTGAGAAACTTTATTAACCATTCCATTGAAAATACACAGTAAAAAGCTCAAATAACCTTGGATAATTATTATTGAGTCTATGGAGACAATTAGAAACAACTTCCGGTTGCATAAGCCACGCCCTTATTTTAAGCTTACGCTAACAGTGCCCGCCCACTGGAAGTATTTTTCCCATGGTCATTTCATTTTTAAGATTTTATTTTTGGAATTGTTTGACTTAATTGAGGGGCTGTTTACACGACACCGTTTTCAACTAAAAACGGAAAACTTTTTATGTGTTTTTGGCCTTTCATTTACATGACAATGGTGTTTTGGGGGCCTGAAAATGCTAACTTTTGAAAACGGGATTCTATGTGCAGGTTTTAAACGATACCATTATTGTCTCCAGGTAAACTACAAAAACGCAAATTTGTGAAAGTCTATAGGTCTATAGGCTCGTAGGTTTTCTTTACAAAGTGACATTGCCAACTACTGACTTGGCAGCAGAATACAGTGTTTTTAATAGTTTATAATATAGTTATAAGGTATATGAACCAAACCAACCAGCTACGAGGTGAATCACAAATTTGATTTGAAGCAACAACAAAAAAATCTGACAAAAACACCAAAGATACAAGATTGAGCATGGCTTTAATGAGAGAAAGAAATACACAATATAGAAATATACAACTATTGATTTAAAGATACATGAAACAATATATTTTTATGTCTATATTGCAAAATATGCATATCAAAAATATACTAAAAACTATTTGAAGACACTACCATGTTTTGTTCTTCTAATCTACATTATATTACACACAGTCCTACCAGTCCTAAGATTTTAAATGACTAACTAGTCACTAAATAAGTTATATAATGGTTGTCTTATTCGTCAAGCATGTAAACTCACAACTTTATGGGAGTTGTAGTCATTATTTAGGAATTTGTCTGCAACTTCCATTTTAAAACTCTTCAAAATTGAAGTTTGAGGTAGGACTGTGTATAATATATGTTGTAGAACAAAACATGAAAGTCTCTTTAGGTAATATTAGCCCATGACCCTTATTTTACTCATAAAATAAAACTCAAAATGCCTCAAAATGGTAATTATCTTCTAGGTTTTAGGACTACAAACTGAACAGCTGTAATGCCACATTACAACATTCAGAAACATGTAAAAACTCTTATTCTAAAGACAGTTGATTTTAAGTTAATACATATTGTAAGCAAATAAACTACCTTAGCTAATTTTCAAATTGAATTTTCTGAATTGAATTGAATTTATGGAAGTAGGTAATAATAATAAATTCGTAAAGTTTCAATGTGTGTCATTTTTAACAAGTAAAAGGAAAGTTTGTCAAGACAAACTGTGTATGTTGTGGAAGAACACTTCATTTCCCAGAATGCCATTGCCTCTTGAGTTTCCTCCTGTCTTTCAATTTTTTTATGGGTGTGTCCAACTCATGTTTCCATTTGACACCTAACTCTGTTTGAGCATTTTCAAGGGCACTTCTATAACATATGTGACACAAATCCAATTATATATTTTAAAATATTCTTAAGAATTTCTTAATAAATTCAATATTGTTCATTTGGTGTTCCAGTTTAGCTGTTTGTATGGCTGAAACTGAAATATAATTTATAAAATGTATGTAAATTTATATAGATTGTTAGTTCATAATTTCATGAATGTGCATCAGAGTACTTTCATTTAAAGTGGTAAAACGGTCATATTCCCCAATTTATGGCACTGCAGAAACATATTTTGCTCTCTTTATAAATGTGTGTTTAGGAAGGAGAATGAGGATGATGAGACTATCGATCCTCCTCCTCTTGTTTGTGGGCGTTCACACACAGGGCCAGACTCCAGTTGGCTCTTCTTGCACAAGTGAGTAAATGCTGGCTTTAGTAAACAGATTAATCTGCTTTATTATAATATGAATGTATTATTTCATTGCTCATTTCACAATTGTTTTATTTATTTATTATTTATTTATTTTAGGGGTGTAACGGTACACAAAAATCACGGTTCGGTACGTACCTCGGTTTTAAAGTCACGGTTCGGTACGTTTTCGATACAGCAAAAAGAAAGAAATGCCAGAGAAATTTCCTATTTGTTTAAAGAAAAAATATTTTTAAATAAGTGCGAGTTTTCCTAGATCTTGAAACTTTCAGGTTTATAAATGGGGGTCATCTTTGAAGGATGAACAAATAATGTTTTGGTCATCACATTAAAAATAACATTTAAATATATGTTTATTTATCTAATATTTGAATTTTGAAGTGCTGGAAAAAGATGTGTGAAGTACTTGAAAGCATTTCACCATTCCAGCCAAACTGGTTCCAGTTAGTGTTACTATATTAAATCCATGGTGAATGTTGCTGGTCTGTGGACGAAAGTATTACTAGTTCACAATGTTTCTCCTGGTTTCCATGACAGCGCTGAGATCTACGGTTAATAACGGAGAAATGTGATTGCTTCTCACTAGATCTCGCAGCGATGTTATTACCTCAGTGGCGAATTCAAATGTTTTCTTTACTGGATCTCTTAACGCTGTGTAACAGTGTTGCTTGATCGAGATCGGCTCGCGCTGCACAGATGTTGCTGGTCCAAACTGATAAACGATCCATGAAGCACATAACGAGGAGCGCAGTTTCGTTCTGCTTTCATTACGCTTGCCATTTGATGTTGCGCAACGTTGTGTTGGCCGTGTCAGCACGAATTTTGCCGGCAGGAAAAATGGTCCAAGCAACCGTTCGGTTTGTATGCGTACCGAACCGGAAGCCTCGAACCGAAACGGTTCAATACGAATACATGTACCGTTACACCCCTATTATTTATTTATTTAAGTTGAATTTGAAACAACAACAAAAACGTGATGCTCAAATGATCCAGAATCATGCAGCTCTAACAGAAATATTATTATTAAAGTATAACAGGGTAACACTTTATTTTACGTCCCCCAAACAACTGCGTAAGTAAACCGAAATTACGGTGTAATCAAGTTAGACAAGCCAATAAATTCAATAAATTACATACAAGCCATATATATATATATATATATATATATATATATATATATATATATATATATATATATATACATTTAATTTTCAACCCACAGACGTCAAAATTACCCTGTAAAATTGCACAAGAACATATTTTGACAGAAATGTGATGATTACTTTTATATACAACAGATGTACAATTTTTGCCTGGAATATATTAACAAAATAGGTACCTGTTTTAAAATTAAATAAAAAATTTAAAAATTTAGTTTTAAAATAATTACGTTATAAATAATTTGCTTGTATATCTGCTTGGTACCCCTTTATTACCCAAAACTCAACATATTGTTCCCTTATATACCTACACGGAGGTACACTATAATTAGAGAAACGTAGACCGTAATTTCAGTTCACTTACACTGCTGTTTGCGGGTCGTAAAATAAAGTGTTACCTATAACAGTTATTTAATATTATTTCACATTTTTTTTAGTGACTTGTGTTGCTGTGTGTGTGTTCTGTCCCTCCAGAAACAATCGAATGCCCAATCGACCTGTACTTTGTGATCGACACATCCGAGACCATAGCTCTGCAGGAGAACCCACCTGGCAGCTTGGTAGAAAGCATCAAAGAGTTTACCGAAGTCTTTGCTAGGAAACTAGAAGACGTTAACTACAAAGGTTCAGTTCAGATCAGCTGGTCTGTAGGAGGCCTTCACTTCTCCCAGCGGCAGGAGATCATCAGCACCATCACCAATAAGAATGAATTCATCAGGTTGCTCAAACCAATCAAATACCTGGGCAAGGGCACTTATATTGACTGCGCCATCACCAACATGACCCAACAACTCGTCCGCTTTCCATCCAAACCCAATGCCAAGCGCTTTGCGGTGGTCATCACAGACGGTCACGTGACAGGAAGCCCATGCGGCGGGATTAAAGTGGCGTCGGAACGAGCGCGCGATGAGTTCATTAAGATCTTCGCCGTCGCGTCGTCCAGGAACCTGGAGGAGACGGGACTCAGGGAGATCGCTAACTCGCCGGCAGGAGTTTATCGTGATAAATTCATGGCGGTCGATCTCACAGGAGTGCGGCCTCTCTTAGTGACATCAACAATCGACCGCATTTATAACACAATGGTAATGCAATGCGTTTCAGTGGCATACTGATCTGAAATGATGATACCGGATCATTTTCAGATGCATTTAATGATAAAATGAGATTATTTAATATTTTAATAATCTTCTTTCTCTCTTACAGCTTCATCTGGCTTATCAAGAGGTGAGATCCCTATCAGTGTATTGATTTAAAACAAAAAAAAGTATAGAGTGGCAACATGTTGCATCACTTTCCTCAGACGGGTTCCACAGAGGAACCATTTTTGAGTTCCCCGAAGAACCTTTCAGAGAACAGTTCTTCCAAGAACCATTTTTTTTTCAAGCATTTGATAGTCTACTAACCTTTTTAGTGCAATGGAGAGATTCCATGAATGTTAAAGGCTCTTAATGGTACCACCAATGCCAATAAAGAACATTTATTTTTAAAGTCCCCGTGAACTGGAAGTTGCAAACGACTTTTCTCCAGTGTTGTGACGTATTTCCGAGAGAAACGGAATACTAAATGAGGCAAAATAGTGGGCGTGGCTTTTTTTTCCAACTAGCACCTGATTGGATCTAGAAAAATGGGTGTTTCATTCTGAAATGGAGGATGACGCAAGTTTACACACGCTGTCAATCAATGCTCGATCGGCGCTCGCAAATACACAGTAGCTGTCAGTTGGAGGGGCGTGGTTGTGGTTGTTAAGGACACACCCAAACCGTAAAGCCTACGTCATCGGGCAAGGTCCTCCAATGCAGAGGGGAGGGGCATTTTCAAAATTTGATTAAAGATTACGAAGCCAAAATTTTTTTGTGTGTGGATTGACTTGCATGTATGAATTGTTCACCACAAAACGATCAATTTAGGCAAACAAAGTAAGTATGGTCAATTTTGATTTCATTGGCTGATAGGTAGGGTTGGGTATCGTTTGAATTTGAATGATTCTGATTCCGATTCCTTGTTTCGATTCCGGTTCCCAACGATTCTCGATTCCGATTCTTTTAAGAGGCGGGGTCAAAAAAGTTTAGCTAACCTTGCTAACCAACGGTCTTTCTGAAGGAAATACTCCTTTTGTCACAAATTTTGCATTTTGCCGAGATTTCGTTATTTTTAGAAAAGTGAAGCCACACTTTGGACCGCCGACGTAAGCTACTCATGTTCGACTCGCGCAGTTATGCCAACACTTCCGGTAGTCTATCGAAACTAGGAATCGAAATTTTAACTTTTGAACGATTCCGGGAAAAATTAAAAGTTAGTCCCGGTTCCAATCGATACTCGATTCTCGATACCCAACCCTACTGATAGGTCTACGGAGGTTTTCTGTCATTCTCCCAGAAAATAGAATAGAGCATCTGGACTTTATTATCCTCCTCATAGCTTTATCTAATAAGTGACTAAACATCTTTAAAAAAAAAAATTGATTCTCATGATTTCTAACTCAAATTCATCATCATTTTCCAGTGCTACTCTACAAAATGTTTGGAGACTACAGGCCCTCCAGGTCCAGCAGGACACAGGGGACAGAAAGTGAGTATCTCATAAAACTATAGTAAAAAAGACTAAAATATTAAGTAAACAGTTAAATTCACTGTTGATCTGGTGCCTTGATTATTACAGGGAGCTAAAGGAGATAACGGCGACCCTGGCCCTAAAGGTCAAAGTGGACGTCCTGTGAGTACAAACCAGTTTTCATGAAAGCATTTGGTAAAATACTAGTCCACTTCAATCAAAGACTATACTAAACCTAATATGTATTCAGTGAATGCTATTTGTATTAACTCATGTCAAAACCTACAGGGAGATCCAGGTATTGAGGGACCCATTGGACATCCTGGACCTAAAGTAAGTTCTTCACAATTCTTGTGTGCAATGAAATGTCATAGAGCAAAATATATTCGGTCAGACCAATTAATCTGCACATATTTGGCTATTTTGACATTATTGGCATTAACTGATAACCATATTTGCTTCGCTGATAACCAGAAAGGACGGAAGGCTCAGACAGCCTTGATATTGTGTTAAATACATTCAGCATTTCATTTCAAATGTTGTGTACATCTAATTAGCTGTCATTCAAATATATCATGTATATATCAGCATTATCGCACTTGAAATGTACTATTTGTAACCATTCTACTGTTTCTTTTCTCTTTTAGGGAGAGCCTGGTATCAGAGGAGAAAAGGTATAGTTTCTCAAAGTTATCTGTTAGATCTGATAAATATGGTTGGCATATTGATTGTGTACCAAAAACTTACTTTTGTTTATTTTATGGAAATTATCTGTTTTTAGGGAGAAATTGGAACACAAGGGAAAAAGGTAAGTTTCTCATAACATTTACTGATCACTTTATATTGTCTCTGAATAGAGGGAATGCATTGATGTCACTTTCCCGCCGGAACAACCCCCCTCAGCCTGACTGAGTGGCAAAAGATCTGCTGCGTGACTGGATTTAATAGGGAAAACTGAGAAAATGCGACTTAAACGAACAATTTTATCAGTTTAAACTAAATGTTGGACTCAATATAGTGATCCATGGGTATTGACATGCAGCCAGGAATCGTGTTGCCTGACATTTATGTTTGCCTGGTTTTGACACCGTGGAAATAAAACCAATATAAACCTAAACATAAAGCAAATTTGCCTGAACGCTTTATATAAATAAATACAATATAGGTAGGTCTAAATCCGGGTGATCACTTATATCAGTGTTATATAAAGCCTATATATATCATCATAGCGTCCACCCCTAAAACTTTATAGTTTTTTTGGTCAGTGTTTATTATAAAACATCCAATAATACAGAATATGCAGTGATAGATATTTAATTGATAAGTTGTTAATATGGGTATGGTTTTACACCTAAAATCAGCATATTGACACAAAATGATAACTTCAAATCCACCTTTCGCTGACTGGAGTCCAGTTGTTTCTGTGAATTGCAGCGATCCATTTGCTCCTCTTTCTATAGCAGTCTGTAAAAATATACCTCCGATTTTTATCAAATCTAGTTGTACAGTCAATCGCAAAGCTCTTTCCCACTTTACATGTGTTGTGTTTGATTTCCGCGGCATTTACGCTGAAAACAAACACAGCCGCTCAGTCTTTTTGCCACTCACTGTGAGTAACTGCAGGCACTCCGGCCGACGGTGACGTCACACGCATTCCCTCTGTACAGAAACTTCCATGCAGGATGTATTTTGAAATATTTACAGAATATTTTTATTCTAATAGGGTGTTGCAGGAATATCTGGCCGCAATGGAACGGATGGGCAGAAGGTTAGTTATGGTAAATGTGGGGTATACTCAGTGGCGTAGCGGATGGGCTCGCACTGCGGATGGGCTCCGCATGTTGTTATATCCACTGTTGACGGGGACGCAATTTCTACTGAGTGGGACCAACCACCAAACCCCCCTCTCCGGGACACGTTTACTACCGGGACCATGGAAAACCATTTCTACCGAAGGGAACCGCAGATTTAAGCCTGCGGATTTGCGCTACGCCACTGGGTAGACTCAAAGTGAAGTTTGGATAACACATCATAAAATATACATAAACATAATAGAAATGCAAATAAAAAAGTTAATATATATATATATATATTTTTTTTTTACAGGGTAAAATTGGCAGGATTGGCGCTCCTGGCTGCAAAGGTGACCCGGGTGACAAGGTGTGTGAGTCTTTTCTTTTGAATATATGGTACTTGTGTTATACAAGTCGTTTAATATCAATTAATGAATATGTCTTTCACAGGGTCCTGATGGCTATCCTGGAAGTGTTGGAGAATCTGGTCTTCCAGGGGCTCCGGGTGAAAAGGTACCTGATAAATTACGGATAAAAATAATATTGACATTTAAAAGCCGTTTTAGTTTGAAGCGTGATGGTTTCTCACTTTGTTCTCAGGGGGATCCAGGTCGTCCAGGAAGACCAGGTCCACTTGGCCTGGCTGGAGATCCTGGACCCAAAGTAAGATCTCCTAAGCACAGAGATTACACTAAGATTGCCCGTCAAACATTTGGTAATGTATCTCTGACGCCCCCTACAGGGAGAGAGAGGAAGCCCTGGATCGCCTGGAATTCCTGGCCAGAAAGGACCTCCTGTGAATATCTGTTTTGATTAATGTTTTTATTTTAAATCAATTTTGATACAATTTTATAATAATTTTTATTTTGTTTTATAGGGGACAGCTGGAGGACCTGGACCTAAAGGCGACAATGTGAGGAATAGGCTTTTGGACATGTAAAAATTACAGTAGGTTGACCTGTGTCTGAATTGTAATATCTACCATTGCATTTTTAGGGAAGAAGAGGAGAATTTGGACCTAAAGGCAGCACTGGACCTAATGGGCCGAAAGGAGACAAGGTCAGTGTTTGGGTTCTCTCAAAATATTGTAAAATAATGTTTAGGAAGTTGCTCTTTTCCCATTGTAAACTCAGATTACATGAGAGGAGGCAATGTTATTTTAATGTAATGTTATTTGTAATAATCGTTTGTCAGGGTGAACCAGGTGCCGAGGGACCCAGGGGTCTAGCTGGGGAAGTTGGCAACAAAGGATCCAAGGTAATTCGATAATTTTGTAATTCTGCTGCTTAAGTACTGAAAAAAAAAAAAAAAAAACGATTTTTAATGGTTTTAAGGTGGACATGATTAAAAAATATATTTGTTTTTGCTCTTGTTTCTAACTTCTAGGGTGATAATGGACTTCCAGGACCTAGAGGCCCACCAGGAGCTCCTGGAGAAGCAGGCAGAAATGTAAAAAAAAATAAAATAAAATGTCAAGTCATATTTTCCTCACAGTACACATTGACTGAAAGAGTCGGAAACTAAAGGCGGCTGCCTTGTTGTATCACTCCCCAGTCAGCTGAACTTATTTAGATAGAATTGGTAATGAACTATCTCCATTATAGGGTTCCCTTGGTGACCCAGGTGATTCTGGCCCTAGAGGTGATCCTGGCCCTCCAGGACCAAAGGTACATCACACACACACACACACACACACACAAAGAAGTCTAATCATATTAAAATGGTAATGTTACAATGCTTGTCTATCTATGTCTATTATAAAAACAAAATGTTGCTTCTCTTACCATAGGGTGATACTGGCAGACCTGGATTCAGCTATCCTGGACCAAGAGGACCTACGGTACTGTAATAAGTCAAATTTGTACTAATCTGAAAGTTATTTCAGTTCACAGAGCTTTAGATCTCATTAGAGTTTAACATTTTGTATAATAAAAACAGTTTTTCCATGCCATATCAACATTATTTCTGCCATTTATGATATAATATATATTTGTTCTACAGGGTGACAGGGGTGACAAAGGTGCACCTGGACCCAGGGGAAGTAGAGGAGACTGCGGACCAAAGGGCGACCCAGGTATAAAGGGAACTCCAGGAGAGCCGGTAAGCAAACGGCATGAAACGGCAATTGTGACTGTCTTTTCTTCTTGATTGTAACGTATATCCGAGGGAAACGGCTTCTCTAACAAGAACGATGTTGGGTGGGTCTTGATTTTGTCCAATGGGTACTGATTGGATGATTGTGGTTTGCTATTGGTTGTTTTATGTGAGTCACAGGTTGGCCCGCCCTCACACCCTAGTTATTTGGATTACAGATTACGAGGGCACATGGTTTTATTTTATTTTTTAAATAATGATGTGCACGGATAAATCCTATTTTTTTAACTGCAAGATTCCAATAAACAATTAGAATTGTCTATTTTGATTGATTTCATGGTGACTTTAAAGTTAACAAGAAATTCAATTTCAAAACAAATTTACTTCCTTATTGTATAAATTATTATAAAAATAATAATGATAATATTTCTTCATTGTGTTTCAGGGAGAGCCCGGACCCTTTGGAGAGCCTGGACAAAGGGGGCCTAGAGGAGATGGAGGAAGAGATGTAAGCTTCATTTTTAGTGCATATTGATATATCTATTCAGAGCTTAAATAACAGTAAATGGCAACATCAGTCACTTAAATGATGTCTTTAACAGGGTGATTCTGGACCAGAGGGAGATCCTGGCCTTACTGTAAGCATTAACATTCAGATTTTCTAATTAAATAATACGCACATAATTACTTTAGGGATGAATGTTGAATCCATTTTATCAGGAATGTGATGTGATGAACTACATCAGAGAGACCTGTGGATGCTGTGGTAAGATTCTTATAACATTTCAGTAGAGATGAATGAATAGCTGCGGTATATTTGCTTTGGTCACAAAACTTTCTTGTTCATTTCAGATTGTGAAAAGAGATGTGGTGCCCTGGATATTGTGTTTGTGATTGACAGCTCTGAGAGTGTAGGCTTGACCAACTTCACCCTGGAGAAGAACTTCGTGATCAATACCATCAACAGACTGGGCTCAATAGCAAAAGATCCCAGTTCTGAAACAGGTAAAAAGACATTGTGTTTCTGTTTGTCCTGCATTTTAATAATCTGTTATTAGCTTTTAAAGGGATACTTCACCATTTTTTTTCATATTAAACTATGTTATTCCCTTAACTACACTCTCAGAAAAAAAGGTACAAAAGCTGTCACTGGGGCTGTACCTTTTCAAAAGGTACACTTTTGTACCCAAAGACTGCGTATTGGTACCTGCGGTACATATTATTAGCACCTAAAATGTACATATTAGCACCTGAAATGTACAAGTTAGCAACTAAAATGTACATATTAGCAACTAAAATCTACATATTAGCACCTAAGATGTACATAATAGCGCCTGAAATGTACATATTAGCACCTAAAATGTACATATTAGCACCTGAAATGTACATATTAGCACCTGAAATGTACATAATAGCGCCTGAAATGTCTATATTAGCACCTAAAATGTACATATTAGCACCTAAAATGTACATATTAGCAACTATAATGTACATGTTAGCGCCTAAGATGTACATATTAGCACCTAAAATGTACATATTAGCCCCTAAAATGTACATATTAGCACCTGAAATGTACATATTAGCACCTAAAATGTACATATTAGCACCTGAAATGTACATATCAGTACAATAACATAGTTTAATATGAAAAAACAGTAGAGTATCCCTATAAATACATTTAGTAGCAATGCAGAAGTGGTTAAATGTAATCAAACACACTTTGTATTTGGTAATAAGGGACTCGAGTCGGCGTTGTCCAGTACAGTCACAACGGGACATTCCAAGCTATTCGCCTCAACGACTCCAAGATCGATTCTATGTCCGCCTTCAAAGATGCTGTGAAGAAGCTCGAGTGGATCGCTGGGGGAACGTGGACGCCTTCCGCCCTGAAGTTCGCCTACGATGTCCTGATTCGCGACAGCCGTCGTGCGAAGGCTAACGTCACAGTGGTTGTGATCACAGACGGCCGGTATGACCCCCGTGATGACGACAAACTGCTCAATTACCTCTGCACGGACACAAGCATTGACGTGAATGCCATCGGTATCGGTGACATGTTCGACCAGCCGGAAGAGAATGAAAGCTTGAAGTCCATCGCTTGCAGAAAAGATGGAAGGGTCATGGGCATGAGGCGTTTCGCCGATCTGGTCGCAGAGGATTTCATCGATAGGATCGAGAACGTACTCTGCCCAGGTGAGTCTCGAGACCTGGCCTGACTGTACAAAGTTTGTCTGTTTTTTATATCTAAGATTATAATAATAGGGCTTTCTTTTCATCACTTTTCTTGTCTTTATTTGGATTAGATCCGGTGATCGTTTGTCCAGATCTTCCATGTAAAAGTGGTAAGTGTAACTTTCTAATTTGTCCATTCCCAAAAGAGGAAGGCTTGAAAAGAATTCCTTTGAGCGAGTCAGCTAAACGCACAATGATCAGCGCAAAAATTCGCAAACTCACATCAATTGAAACAGCATCTAGAGGGAGCCAGTTGCTACTGTAGGAGCTAGGCCCCTAAAACTATTGTTTCAACACTCACTTGCAGATGATGCCCTTGCAGAGGAGTGGAAGGACAGTCCCATCCCAACCACTCTACTAAGCATCTCAGACTTAATGAACAATCTACAAGAGGCCAAACACCCTGATACCTACACCAAGGCTGTAGCTACATTGGCTTACGCAGCCCAGATGGCTAAACAGACCCCTGAACCTGACAAACAGAGATGGACCGATCTGTTCATTGACTCGTTTAGATTGATCTATTCTGAGATGGGAGACCCAAACAAAGCTCTTGGCTTGTGTTAGGAAGCATGAGATTGGGCATTTCCCCTCAAAATTTCATTGGTAGCTTGACTAGATGAATATAGTAGGAAGCACTTGGCCTCGCTGTAGAATTGTGCTTAATAAGGATGGTTAAGTAAAAAGCTAGCTGGTCTATGCATGAATGTAGTTTTTGCGTTAAAAGTAATCGAATGCAGTTGCTAATACTTCTCTTAAAGATGCAATTTGCAAGAAACTAGCATGTTAGCATCATGGCCAGTTAACAAAAACTTCTTTGCTAACCTCTGCTAAAAACAGTTCCCTAGCTACAAAAATGTGAAATGCAACCTTTGCCTCTTGACATTGATGCCTGCTGCTCGGTAATAATTGTTTGCATTCAGATTTGCAAATGAAGAGAATAGAGGAACAGATTGTTCAACACTTTGCTTGCATAGCATGCTAACATTAGCTTAGCCTAGTTAGCGTAAATCCTCAGGGTTTCTAGGATTTGAAGGGATTTTTTTTTTCACATAAAAAAGACAATTCTGTCATCATCTACTCAATCTCACCTGTGTGACTTTCTTTCTTCCATACAATGAAAACATATAGCGACCAGGGGTTGTAAAGCTCTAGAAAGGAAAATAACACCTCCATATAAGTGTCTTAAAAGTAGTACATGGAAAGGTCATAAAGGTTTGAAATAACATGTAATGATGACAGAATTTTTATTTTTGGTTGATCTATTCATTTAAAGGATTAATGAACAATTCATTTTCATTCTATATATTCATTTCAGTTTTGCACTTTGCACATTAAGAGTTCAGTAGCTTCTCATAGTTTGAAAGCTTTTTACCGCTGCTTTACCATTGTTGACCTTCAAAAGCCCACTTTATTGTACGCAAATATTTTTTTTTTCTAAATTGCCTTACCACTGTTATAGCATTCAGTTTTATTCTTAAAAATAGTTTTCTTTTTAAATGTATTAAGTGTATTTCACAAAATAATTGCCCCAAGAGTTAATGATTTTTAGGCAACATAAATCTTTAGAGAGTATATAATTCTAAAAGCATGTCTGTACTGCACAATGGCAGTTAAAGGAGCTGTATGCAAGAAATTTATTTCAATTAATCATAAATTGTTCTTGGTATGTCACTAGACATTAAGAAATCATGTTCATTTCAAATCACTGACAACAGTTGTCCGGCCAGGATATTGTCATTTAAATAGTGAAGTCGCAGCCCTCGACTGGTGTTGATGTGACCAAGTTGTGTTTTGTTCTGATGCGTCACCCTCCACCGATCTACCAATCACAGATTCAGTAGTGTTGCGGCATTCGGGTTGCCAGCTCTTCTCTAGTTACCACAACTGAAGATACAATCGGAATCGGAAAAAAAAATTCTAACGTTGCGAAACCCCCAAAAACTTGTTATGAATCCGAAATATTTTGTTACAATGTCCGAAATAAATAATTAACAGGAAAAAAAACTCACTGTGTAGGACTCGTCACTTGCAATTGGAGCTTCTTTTAGCAGCCTACATTCCTGCTGAAACCAGCAGCATATCTGGCAACCTCGAGTCATGGGGGACATACTAATTTGAAAGTGATTGCAGTACCAGTTTTGGCCACAATCTTGCATATGGCTCCTTTAAGTCATACTTTTTGTAGCCTCCTTGAGCAAACATTAACGGCTATTTATGTGACATTTATTGCATGATTGATGATTATCTCAGTGATTTTTTTGGAGAATGGAAATACACATCAATGTGAATTAGCTATGTACATCTGTGCATGTGAGTGAAAAAAAAAGATTTCTGAGCTATATGGACTATGCACAATTCAGTGAGAATATTTTTTCAGTTTGCCATTATGGTAAATAATGAGTTTTTTTCTTGGTAATACAATTAAGTATTATATTTATATATATGAAACTGTATATCAGAAATGTGCAATGAAAAAACGGCAAGCTCTCGAACTGCAAGAAATGCAACTTGTAACAAATAAATATCTTTAGCAATGAAATTATTTCTAGGTTTATTTACTTTTAAACCAACTTTATCTCAATGTAACATTTTATTCTGCACAATTAATGAAACAATCGGTGCATTCAAATTCGCATACTGAGTAGGTAAATCATTAAAAAAGTGCATTCTATATAGTATTAATATGGGTAGTATGAATTAAATTTACATAATCATAACAGTTAAGAAATAATTTATATACATCAATCAATTCAAGTAATTACATAAAATAAAAACATGTGACTTGACAGGGAACATAATACACAAAAAAGGGGGGTAGAAGGTATCGTAGAAGAGTTTTGTTTTTAATCTGGATTTAAAAATAAAGATAGTGATTGAGATACTTCAAATATTGGTGGAAGTTGTAGGTCATTCAGGTACTTTTCGCCTACTTTTTTTCGAATGCTGTGTATTCGGACATGCTACTCTGTTACCGTACCGTACCGTTTTGATGTCGAATGCTGCGAATGTTTTTTCAATAATTTTTTATTGTTTCAATTCAAGCTTGAAGTACCACCTAAATCCAAAGCATGACAACCTAGATATTAGATAATCATTGCTGTTTTTGTATTTTATAGAGCCAGCCGTAGCCAACTGCATCCAGCGGCCGGTTGATATCATCTTTATGCTGGATGGCTCGGAGCGCATGGGCCAGGAGAATTTCCGCTATGCACGCGAGTTTGTGGAAAATGTCGCTAACCGCCTGACCCTAGCCCGGTCAGATGACGATGTACGTAACGCCAGGGTGGCTCTTCTGCAGTTTGGCGATGAAACCCAACACGAACTGGCCTTCAAACTTACCAACAACTTCACGGTCATCTCTGATGGCCTGGCCAACATGAGGTACCTGGATTCTACTTCCAATGTGGGAAGTGGTATTATCTACGCGGTCGACAACATTGTGGGCTCCCGATTGAATAGACGAAATGCCGAGCTGTCTTTCGTCTTCATCACTGATGGGGTCACCAACAACAAGAACCTGGAGGAAGGCATTAGCTCAATGCGCAGGGTAGAGGGCGTTCCCACAGTGATTGCCATGGGCAGCGATGTCGACAAGGAAATCCTGGCAAAGCTTTCACTAGGAGACCAGACGGCCATTTTCAGGGGTCAGGATTTTGGCCATTTGAACAAAGCCAGCTTTTTTGAGCGATTTGTGCGGTGGATCTGCTGAGGGGTTGGGAGGGTTTTTATGAAAGGGGGGGATTGGTGTGTCATAGGGTTCAGCACAATGCTTAGAGTAGAACGGATGCATTTTATCCATCCCAGACTAAAACACAGTGGGCTGACACTATGTTGCTGTCTGGGACACTAAATCTATGCAGTTTATGCACATATATTGTGGCAAAAGAGGTAAAAATGCACATCATTATTGCTGAAATGACAACTTAGGAAGACATCAGCCTGAACTCAATGATGCACCAGTGGAGATGAGTTTTGGGTACAGGAAGACACTGCAGTAAAACCAAGAGGTCAAGTTACTAGTAACACTCCAAAGATTATGTACTGAATGTGTTATTTTGATAAAGTTGCAATTGTAGTTTTTTATTTCTGTATTTTAATGCTGAAAGGCCTCTTGCTTTATTTTTGTTTGATATATTCCTCAACACAAGGTGCTAAACCAGAGTAAGACTGGAGTATTTTTTCCTGTATATCGTTATCAGATGCACATTGGTTAAAAAGTGCACTAATTCAGGGGTACAAGAAGTCGACAAATACACTCTCCACATTCATTCTATATCACCCTTATGTCTAAAAGCATTGTTACATTTTTAAGCCATTGACTGAAAAAGGGCCTGCAGTTGCTACAATAAATCTATGCCACCTACCAAAACACATGCATAGGAGTCCAGTGTTTTAGATTAAATATTTGCTTATAGTGAAATATAGAATTTTTCTTCACCTACATTTTAATGTAAAGATTAATTATAAGACTATTAGCACTGCAATCAGTCATTTAATTCCAAGAACCACAATTTGACATGCTGTTGAACACTTGAATGATTATTTCCATAGTTGCTGTCAAACTTAAATTGAAGTACAATAAATCAAGCTGTGGTAACACAACTGAGGCGTCTGTGGTTTTGTTCAAGATACAATATTACGTCAAAGCCACTTTGTTTAAATTCTATTGTTTTATTCTATTCTATCCTGCCCTAGTATATCATCATGCTGTTATATTCCACTATGTTTTTTTTCTGTTCAATACTTCTATTCCATTCTTATGTAATAGAAGCTGCATGTAGTGTTTGCCTTTATTGAACAACATGTGAGGGACTTATCGTCACTAAAAACATGGATTTTTTTTTTTTGGACTTTGGATTGTTCCATAACTAGTCACTGGTTTACAAAGTCAGAACAATGCTTAAAAGCTGCTGTGTGACAGCAATGGAAATGGTTGGATTGTTCGCGGTTTTCAGATCACGCATGTTATTAGCTTCAGCTTCTACATGAAAACAAATCGCGTTTGGTCCAGAGCGCATACCGTAGGCAGAGTCCAATGTCAATGTCAAAAGGGGAACTTAAACGGATTTTTCCATTTTAAACCCTAAAACATGACATTTAAACTAACGTTTTGGTAGTGCTTAGCACGAGGAATAGGTGTGGATGCTTAGAAAACTCTTAAGAATTTGAATGTTTGTTTAAAATAACTAGAAATCTTCCTGTCCCATCAAGTGGGCGGGCTCTCGTTTGCTGTCAACATTCATGCGGGATGTGCAAAACATGCTACAGCTTTAATAGAGATCCTTAAAACGACCCGTTTAATGACTTTAAAAAGCCTGTTTGTGTGGTGAGCCTGTGTATTTTAATCGTTTTTATTATGTAGTAACGTTAAATGGATAGACAGCACTGCGGATATGACTTGGCTAATCATAAATCACCAATACAGTAAAGATCTGGTTGCATGCTCTCCTCCTTCTGTAATCGACTGGGAAGCAAAAGGTTAATCAGGAAGATATCTTCTGAAATTCCATGTCAAGATCATAAATGGATCATAATTGTCAACAACAACAGGTGACAGCATGAGGAGCCGCAGTAATTCAGGAGTGAGGTTGGATGGATTTGCCAGACTGGTCCATGAAACAATATTATGTCACCAGGTATGTTCAAAACATAATTTAAGAATTCTAGTCGAGTCTGTATTTTATTATAGTTTCTCTAATGTGCTATATGTGTATAATTCTATTCTATTTATATTGTATGAGGCAATTCTTTTCAGTTTTTGATAAATTCTATTCTGTTTTGTTCTATATTCTGTTTTGCTAATGTATTTAATTTTAAGTTACATTTCTAATCTATATCATACATTATTTAATAGGCTATTCTTGTATATTCTATACTGGGCTGCAGTACTGCATTCTGAACATTCTGTACTGTCCATTATGTAAAACTGAATTATTAAAAGATTGGTAAAGTAACGTTAGTGTGTGAGAAATCAAGTTTAAATAAAAACACACAGGCATTTCTAGTTTCTTGTGGTTGAGATCGCTTTGTACCATTGGGGCCATTCTGAGAGGAGGAATCTAAAAATAAATAAGGCTTGAACAAAGGTCACCTTTAAATAACTTGTGAGTGAGGGAAATGTTTGTTTTATCTGTACCATGTGAATTGCAGAGTTGATGCTTCATGCATAACATAATAACTATGTTTGAGTATTTATTATATGATTGAACATTTTCACATATATAAATGCTCTGGAATTAGCATGACAAATCAGACTGTATTTAATTATGTGGTGTGAACTAATAAAGATAGGTTTGACCTCTCCATCATATAGAATCCAGTGACAGGTCTACTGCCAGCTAGCGAGCAGCAGAAGGATGCCTGGGTCAGAGATAATGTTTACAGCATCTTAGCAGTGTGGGGGCTTGGCATGGCTTACCGAAAAAATGCAGACCGCGATGAGGACAAAGCCAAAGCCTACGAGCTTGAGCAGGTGACAAAAACTTCAAATCATGACAACCTGTTGCAGCATTAGTAATAGTACTAGATTACCATTGACTACTGCATAACAGTGGAAGCAATCATCCAACCACCTGTTATAGAGCATCTTTGGGATCCCACAAATCTAAATGAAATTCAAACATTTACTCGCCCACATGTCAATTCAAACCTGTATGACTTTCTATCATCTGTGGAACACAAAATATATATAAATATAATATAATATATATAATATAATATAAAATATATATATATATGAAGAGTTCAGATGCAAAAGCCTCTAAATACCATTTGAAATTTTCTTCTTTAATGATGATTTTTATCAAACTTGTATATTTAAGTTCAGTAATTTCACTTAAATAACAATAAATAGGTAATTATCATTGCCATCTAAGTGAAATTACTGAACTTAAATATACAAGTTTGGTAAAAATCATCATTAAAGAGGAAAATTTCAAATGGCATTTAGAGGCTTTTGCATCTGAACTCTTCATATATATATATATATATATGTGTATGTAAATTGTCTTGCAATTTTGTGCTGCTCATTTCTTCCAGATAAAGTCACTACTTGCATTATTAATAACGTTTTATTTTTCAGAGTGTGGTTAAGCTAATGCAGGGGCTGCTGCAGTGTATGATGAGACAGGTATGGCATTTAACTCTGTGGGCTTACTCATTTGTTATTCTAAACCCATTGATTTGAGCTAGTTTTTATCCTTTATTTTGTACATTAGTTGATTGCTTTTCTGCACACATATGAACACACACGTCTCTGGCCTAGCTAAGCACGTGCATATTACGGCAGGTGGATAAGGTAGAGAAGTTCAAACACACACAGAGCACAAAGGACTGCCTGCATGCCAAATATCACACACCCACCTGTGCCACAGTGGTTGGAGATGATCAGTGGGGGCATCTGCAGGTCGATGCCACCTCACTGTACCTGCTCATCCTGGCTCAGATGACAGCCGCAGGTGAGAACAACAATTGATCCTTAAAAAGAACGATTTTGAATGTCTTTTTTTGAAACACAAAATTTTGTCTTGAATTTTGGAATTGGATAGTTTCTAGTATTGCTCAAAATATCGTCTTTCTAGACAAAGAATGAAGAAATTCGGAAAGAATTTTCATTTTTAGATTAACAAAGACCTCTTGAAATTTCTTGACCAGCACAGTTTTCTTTTTCCTAATGAAACATGAAATCCAGGGTGGGACGTATCAAATGATTTCCTACTTGCTTTAGCATGTCATGTACATCTTTACTCACATTTTCATTCTAGAGAGCATTTGATTGGACAAAAATATGCATAGTAATCGAGTTCTTGAGAAAATCACGATTATTCTTAAACATTTATATGTTATAAATACTCATTTTTTTTTTTTTTACAAATATTCATAGCCAGTCTCTCAAAAATCTGTTTGTGCAAAACCATTCACAAATTCTCCACATCTTTCACACACTTTGTTTACTAATTACTTTGGTGCAGCTGCAAAGCATTGTTAGCACAGAATTTTGCAGATTCCCCCTAAAAACTAAGGCAGAAATTGTGAAAATAGTCCACCGATTCTCAAAGCTGATTTGCCATGGGGTTTTAAATTTAGCCGTTGTGCTTTTTGTTGTGCTGTAGGGTTTCTTAATTTCAGCAACCATCTTCATTGTTGTTAAAATCTTATCGCAGGTCTACGTATCATATCTAACCTGGACGAGGTGGCGTTTATCCAGAACCTGGTGTTCTACATCGAGGCAGCCTACAAAGTGGCCGTAAGTTCTCACTGGTTTAACAGGAGGTTATACTGTATACCTGAGCTGAACTTGGATCACAGTCCTGTTTTTTTTCCCCCTGCAGGATTATGGGATGTGGGAGAGAGGCGACAAGACCAATCAGGGAATTCCTGAACTAAATGGCAGCTCTGTCGGAATGGCTAAGGTGGGAGGGCCATCTGTTCTCGTTTAGTCTCTATGTTCATTCAGAAGTTGATTTTAATTTAGTTTGCTGTTCATGTTTTCAGGCAGCTTTGGAGGCCATTGATGAGCTCGACTTGTTTGGAGCTCACGGAGGCCCAAAATCGGTCATTCATGTTCTCCCAGATGAAGTAGAACACTGTCAGGTAAATTAATCAGAGGTCTTAGTTAGTTATTATTTTACAGAGCGTCATATATCAAAGTAGATCATAGAAGCCATCGGCACTAATGGTCTGTATGATCTCCTTAGGCTTTGGTTCTGGTTTTGGGACATTTGGGAGGAGTCAAACATTTAGTTTCTCATTGTGTTTCTAGTCTATCTTGTGCTCCATGCTGCCTCGAGCTTCCACCTCTAAGGAGATAGATGCTGGTCTGCTCTCTGTGATCTCCTTTCCTGCATTTGCAGTGGAGGATGCAGATCTGGCCAACATCACCAAGGGTGAAATCATCACAAAGCTGCAGGTACTGTGGCGAAAAAACAATCCATCTTAAGTTATCTAATAATGGACCATTTTTATGGGCGATAATGGGGCGATAATGTGTGAGAGAGTGCAATTCTTTAGTTTAATTTTATAGTTAACTGAACCGGGGATTAAAAATGGCAGTTTTAATGGGTTTCAATGGGGACATTTTTGTCCAAAAAGTGCTGAGAGGGAGTATTTTTTTTGTACCTAATGCAAAAAATATTTTTTTAAGAGAATGACGGTGGAATAGTAAAATTCCAATAAAAATACACACCTGTGCCAATTTTTTTGCCGTTAGCTTTAACACAGGCAAAGTGATAAAAAAAAAACAAAACTGAAAAGGACAAAAATGTCTATAAGGATGCATAAGGGTTAAGCATATTTTAATAATTTTAGGGACGGTACGGCTGTTGCCGATTTATCCGAGATGGATACAGGACCCCAAAAGAGGTAAGCAGATTTTCCACAAAATAAGTATTTTGTGGCTAGTTCTCTAATTAATGTGACTGTATTTTTATGGTTGTGCTAGGACCCCACTCGACTTCACTATGACCCAGCTGAGCTGAAGCTCTTTGAGAACATTGAATGTGAGTGGCCAGTGTTTTGGACTTACCTTATTCTTGATGGCATCTTTAATGAGGACCATGAACAGGTATGAACAGGCTATCCTGTAAACCATCTTTTTATTAAATCGAATGAATGAGAATTATGGCCACTTACTGCGTAGTAATGATTGACGGCTGTGTCTTTCCTCATAGGTGCAGGAATACAGAGAGGCTCTTGATGAAGTTTTGATCAGGGGCAAACACGGGATTCGTCTGATGCCTGAACTCTACGCTGTACCTGCTGACAAAGTGAGTTTCTTATTTATTTATTTATTTCAACTTGAGTTTCTACTTTTTAGAACTAGTTTAGTTACTCATATCAGGACCATGCACATTTTCTAAATGTCTGATTTTCATGTGCAACAAATTATCATTTATCATACTGAGCTGTCATACATAATTATTATATCAAAATATTTTTACAAAATATTTTTATTTTATTTTATAATTTTACTGTGTAAAGAAGATGCAGTTGTGCTTGAAATCTGAAAAGTAATTCACATTGTATTTGTGTTTGCGCTCTGGTCAGTAACTGACAAAAAAACAATTCTGGATAAAATGTTTTGATCTGTTGCTCATCTGTGCGTTTGTTTCCTGTTCAGATTGAGGAGGAGTATAGGAATCCTCGCTCTGTGGAGCGCGTGGCCGCTGGACAGCTCCCGCATATGTGGGGCCAGTCACTGTATATCCTGGGCAGTCTGCTGGTTGAGGTACTGAAGCCTGGAATGACTGGATCTGGTTCCATATTAAACATATATAACATGCTACCTTTTGCACATGTCACATGTCAGTCATGACAACTCTCTGAGTAGTTTTGGCATGGAAATGAATATGGCGATGTTAATATATTTGGTCTTGGTGAACTAGACCTGCTTTGCATGCTGCTGCTGCAGAGTAAGAATAGACTTGCTACTGCCATTGGATACACAGGCACGCTGCTTGACAGGTGGAGCTAGGGGAGGTGGAGGGTGTCAGATGAACTCTGATAGTGTGCTGCAGGACTGAACCAGACTATTTAAATGTTGAGCAAGCAATCTCATTTGGTGGCAGATCCAGCAGAGGTCAATCAGCTTGCCATGTGGTAATGGTGTGATACTTGCAGATTACATGTAATGGATCTATCAGTCTGCGCCATTGAACTAGATATTAATGTCAGTGTTTCTTGTGCAATCCTTAATGATTTATCTATTCTGCTCCTTTTACTGTTATTTGACAAATTATTTGTTTTTATCAGGGATTCCTGGCCCCTGGAGAGATTGATCCTCTTAATAGACGATTTTCTAAAGAATTCAAGCCAGATGTTGTTGTGCAAGGTTTGTGAATATTATTTCCTATTTTAAAGGAATATTGACAGTTATACACACAGACCAATTTGTGCAGTTTCTTAAATTGTGTAGAAGTACCTGTTATTACCTTTTAACCCTCAGGTGCTCTTCGGTCATTTCTGACCGAAAAATTTTCTGTTTTGAATTTCTAAAAATCACAGCTTCATCGGAATGTTATGAAACTTGGTGACTTTTATGGCATTATGTTTGTGAATGCAAAAGAAAAAATTAGGTCATGATCTGAGCATGCTAAGTGGTCATAAAAAAAATAGTCACACTTGTGGTCTTCGGTCAAAAATGACCAACCCATAGGAAATGAATGGGAAATTGACAAAAACACAAAAAAAAAGTATTTATTTTTTATACATTTTTTTTTTATAAAAAATCGTTTTTGAGATTGTTTCAACTATATATTCAAATCCACCAAAAAATAAATAAATAAATAAATGTGTTCATAAACATCTGGGGAATTCACATTCTTCTCCATAGAGAGCTGGACATGCTATCTAGTGGTTACACCATGATTCTACACTTTTTCTCTATACTGTAACCAGATGGTGCTAATTTTGTTCAAAAAAGAAATTTTTTTCTGAAGGCCTAGACTCTATATTAAACTAAAATACTGCATTAATAATTTTTTGAAAAAAATAATATATATATATATATTATATTATATATAGAAAAAAAATATATTTTTACATGGCAAAATAGACCATAAATATTGCATAAATATTAATAAATTCAATCAAATTGTCTCAAAATACTAAATTACAAAGAATAAATATTATAGAACAAAAATAAATTGGGATGGAGGAAATTTAATTTTTAGGTGTCCGGTCACTTTTGACCGGGAAGATAACAAGTGTGACTGCGAAACGAAGAGCACCTGAGGGTTAAACAGCTGTAATTTAGGGGAATAGTACTGTATATACCATGTTTTTTTAGTTCAATTTTTTTTAATTACTTACACAATAGTTTTACACAAAATTAGCAAGAAATAAAGTGCTACAGGATACAAAGGAAAGAAAGAGATAAAGGGCAAAAGTTGACAGCTCAAATGAGAATTAACTTTTTAAATGATTATATTATAATACCAATTTCTATGATATCTAACAAACAATTATCACTGTGTTTGAGTGACACAAAACAACAAATATCACAACAAATCAGAGATTCATTGAACATTTAGCCTGCTGTTTTTCATGTTAAAAATGTATAACTTAATAAACTATATAATATGTAATGATTGTGATGTAATATTATAACTTTATGATATGATTTCCATCTATAAAATGTGTGAGATTATGAAAATCTGCCACATAGTAGGAATGACCCAGCTGGTTGCTTTGGGCTGAAGCAGATTCGGTTCATTACTAGAATCTTGACGCTATAATTTGCTGAACAGAGAAAATTGACCTTTTGCTATCCGCTCCATTTGTTCTGTTTAGTTAGTGTAGTTGCCGAGTCAGTGCAGATCCAGCAGCTTCTGAGGGATCATGGGATTGAGGTTCAGACTGTCTCTGAGGTTTTGCCCATCCGGGTCATGCCAGCTCGCATCCTGAGCCACATTTATGTGAAACTGGGTAAGTGTTCAGATCAACCATGACTAACAGGACAAAGCTGGATGGAGTAAACGGCTGCATCTGTAGAATTGCTGTAAGAAGAAGGTATTTAAAGGGATACTCCACTTTTTTTGGAAAAAGGCTCATTTTACATCTCCCCCAGTGTTAAATGGTTGAGTTTTACCATTTTCGAAACCATTCAGATGATTTTCTGATATTTAATTAGAAGAATATCAGTAACTAGACAGTTTCTGGTTCCATTGACTTCCATAGTATACTAAATATCAGAAAATCGGCTGAATGGATTCGAAAACGGTTAAACCAAACTGTTTAACTCTGAGGGAGTTGTAAAATGAGCCTATTTCCAAAAAAATGGAAATATAAAATTAAATTAAAACTATTTCCTTTCTCCATTACATAGGTCACTATAAAAAACTGAATCTGAGCGGGCGACCGTACAGGCACATCGGTGTCCTGGGAACTTCAAAGTTTTATGTGATCAGAAATGGTACTTACACATTCACTCCACAGGTAAACATGAATTATCTCACATGGCAGGAAATCTATTATTAGTAGAAGACCTACTGCACAGTCATGCATGTACTGTAAAGTCTAATAAAGTCTTTTTTTTCTTATAGTTCATTGACCAGCATCACTTCTACTTGGCCTTGGATAACCAGATGATTGTAGAGATGTTACGGACAGAGCTTGCTTACCTCTCTTCCTGCTGGCGGATGACTGGAAGACCGACCCTCACGTTCCCCATCACACAGAGCATGCTGGGTAGAACGTCTTCTTGTTGCTATCCTCAGAACATATTGTTACAATCTGCAAAAAAAAAAAAATGATATTAACAGATTCGTTGTTTCCATTATTGGCTAAGTTGAAGATGGTGACAGTGTTGACCCATGCATTCTGTCCACCTTGCGGAAGCTTCAAGATGGCTACTTTGCGGGAGCGAGGTCAGACAGTTTGAGACAATAATAATAAAAAGAGATTTGTATAGTATGATGTTTAAGGAACGGATGTGGTTCATTTCAAATCCCCCGTGCTCTTTAGGGTGCAGATGGCAAACCTCTCCTCGTTCCTCACCACCTCCTTCCACACCCAACTCAGCTTCTTGGACGCCGACTCTGAAGAGGAGCTGCTAGAGGAGTATGAGGAGGAAGAGGAAGAGAGTTTTGGGCCCTCAGGTATCCCTACCGACTCACACACAGTTGCTTCGTGAAGTATCTGTCCCCCCAAAATACTTACATACCTTTACCATTGTATTAGAAAGACTCTTTTTTGAAAACTTGAACACATTTGCGATGTTGATAACTGTGGAAATGCATCATTTCAGTCTGTGCAAAGGTTCCATTGTTAATTCAAACTATTAAAGCTAAAATAAAATATAAATTCCAAGAAAAACCTAAACCTAAAAAAATGAAAAATCTGAAACGTTTTTTGTTGAACTGAAATAAATAAGTTCTGGAATGAATAAAACTACAGCTTAAAAGCTAAATTAAAAGCACTGTAAAATGTAAAATGAAACTATAAAAGTAAAAGCTAATTCAAAATATTAATAAATATTATAATAGTATATAAATAATACTAAAATAGCACTGCTTATAATTTATCCACTGATTTTAGAGCATTTTAAAACATTTATTTTTACATTTTAGCTATAAGCTAACTTAGATAATCACCATTTTTAACAATAATTTAATAATTTAACATTTGATAAATGTCACCTTTAGCAAATCTCAAAGTGAATATTCCTTTTTAATACTGTACATTATACTGTTAACATTTAACTGCCTAAATGAACATTTTATTTATTTTCTAATATTTAATTTGTGTTTTATTTCTTGCAGGAGGTGCAGTAGACAGGTTTGACCAGTATCTCACAGATCTTTTGCACAGCACTGCCACAAAATGCCATCTACCTCCCATCCAGAGGGGGCAGCACCATGTTTTCAGTGCTGAACACACCACCAGGGACATCCTTTCTTTCATGGCCCAGGTTCAGGGCCACAACATGCCCAGTAAGCCCTCAAGATGGATCTTTATTTGTAAAGTTGATTACGTGCTTTATTTCAGTGAAAGACTAGCTGTCTCCTTATATGATGTGCTTTTCAGAGCCTTCCATGTATTTGCCTGTTGCCCCTATCATGAGCAAACACAGGAAGTCTCTGAACCTGCTGGATGTTACTCAGCACAATGTTTCTCATCACACCAAGGCAAGATCACACACTCAAGCAAGCATAAAGTGAAGAGAATTAAATGAATGCACATAGTTTTGATGTGTATGTGGTTTTATCTGCAAACACTCTAGGCTGATAGCGTTGACCTGCACTTGCCACATGATTCTCTTGGGAACACAGACTTTGCCTATCTGGTCAATCAGCTGAAGCAATGTCCAACCCTTCAGGACCAGGCGGATATCCTCTATGTCCTCTATGCTATGAAGTGAGACCATACATACAATTCAACTGTGCATTCTAATATTTTGTTATTTAACACAGCCATTTTAATTGAAATCGGTTATTAAATCATTCTCTTTGTGTGTGTTTAGGGGTCCGGATTGGGTGGTAAATCTGTCAGGACAAGGTGATGCGTCGGTTCGCTCTCTTCTCGAGGAGCTTTATGTTCGGGCGGGAGCGTGTAAGGAATGGGGCCTCATCCGCTACATCTCAGGCATCCTGAAGAAGAGGGTGGAAGTCCTTGCTGAAGTGAGACCCAATGTTAATCAATGCATTTTTGACCACTACAGGCACTTTTATGTTTCATGTGTCGAAAAAGGAAAATAAAAATAATAATAACAAAAGAAAGTATATATATATATATATATATAATTTTTTTTTAAATACACACACACACACACACACACACATATATATATATATATATATAGAGAGAGAGAGAGAGAGAGAGAGAGAGAGAGATCTGTGAGATACTGGTCAAACATATCTCCTGCACCTCCTGCAAGAAATAAAAGACAAATTAATTAATTAAATATTAAAAAATAAATTAAAAAATGTTAATTTAGGCAGTTAAATGTTATATGTAAAATGTACAGTATTAAAAGGAATATTCACTTTGAGATTTAATTATTAAATTATTGTTAAAAAAAGTGAAGGTAAAATGTAGAATAAATGTTTTAAAATGCTCTAAAATCAGTGGATAAATGATATGCAGTAAATATCTGTCTGTCTGTCTGTCTATCTATCTACAGTATATATATATATATATTGTATATATGTGTGTGTGTGTGTGTGTGTGTGTGTGTGTGTGTGTGTGTGTGTGTGTGTGTGTGTGTGTGTGGGAGAGAGAGAGATTAAAATAAACAGATTTAGAATTTACTTTTTTTAAACTTTTTTTCACACTATAATTGAAAGTTCGGGTTTGGTAAGATTGTTGTTGTTGTTGTTTTTTTAAATAAAGAAGTCTCCTTAAGGCTGCATTTATTTAATCAAAAATACAGTAATATTGTGAAATATTCTTAAAATTTAAAATAACTGTTTTAATATATTTTTATAATGTAATTTATTCCTGTGATGGCAAAGATGAATTTTTAGCATTACTACTCCAGTCTTTAGTGTCACATGTTCCTTCAGAAATCATTCTAATATGCTGATCTGCTGCTCGAGAATTATTGTTATTATCATTATTATCAATGCTCAAAACAGTTGTGCTGCCTAAAGTTGCTATGGAAACCATGATACAAATTTTTTCACGATTTATTGATGAATAGAAAGTTCAAAAGAACTGCTTTTATTAGAATCTTTTGTTATATTATAATCCTCTTTACTGTCATTTTGGAACAATTTAATGCCTCCTTGCTAAATAAAAGTATCATTTTCTATCTTGCTCTAAAAAAAATAACTCCAAACTTTTGAACAGTAGTGAATGTTACATTAAAACTATCTTGGAAACGTTTCCCCTAATTTATTCATCATTTGTTTTTTACTACTTTTTCAGACTCAAATTTTAATCCTAAACCATGAAATTATACCATAAAATATAAATTATAAGATTTCTTAAACATAAATAAAAACTAAATAATCTAAACAAACTATAAAATTGGGAGTTTGACCATAACCAACAATTTTGCCTCTAATAGTTTTTTGTTGTATGTTTGTTTATATGCACACAGGCCTGTACAGATCTGATCTCCCATCATAAACAGCTAACAGTGGGTCTTCCTCCCGAGCCCAGAGAGAAGGTCATCACAGTGTAAGTGACTTTAGTTGAATATAGTCATTTTAGATGTTGATTTTTAAATAGTTTTTTTTACTTAACCAATTCTCTTATTTATAGTCCTCTTCCTCCTGAGGAACTGATTAGCCTGATCTATGAGGCCAGTGGACAAGACATCAGCATTGCAGTACTCACACAGGTAGCACTAATTAAAAGCCCTGAAGTAGTGTTGCTTTTTCCCCCTCATTTCACTTATTAAACTTCTGAATTCAGGAGATCATGGCGTATCTGGCCATGTATGTGCGCTCTCAGCCATCTCTATTCGGAGATATGTTGCGTCTGCGCATCGGGCTCATCATGCAAGTGATGGCTACAGAACTTGCACGCAGTCTACACTGCTCAGGTACAACCAATCAGACAATGCAAATCCTTATTGTAAATTCACTGCAATGAACCTGTCCTCATGACCTCTACAGGTGAGGAGGCGTCCGAGAGCCTGATGAGCCTCAGTCCGTTTGACGTGAAGAACCTCTTACATCACATCCTGAGCGGGAAAGAGTTTGGTGTAGAGAGGAGCAGTGAGTATTATTCAACCTTAGTTTTCATGCTATTTACTCCAGCAAATATTTCTGCTGGTCTGTTCCTTAATCATTTCCCTGTATCGTGTGAAAGTGCGTCCTATTCAGTCTTCAGCTACAAGTCCTGCCATCTCCATCCATGAGCTCGGACACACGGGGGCCACCAAGACGGAGCGAACGGGCATCAGAAAACTCAAGACTGAAATCAAACAGGTTGAGTGAAATAATTTGTTTCATAAATGATGATATATTTACCCTGCCCTTTAAGATGTTATAAACTGATTTCTTTACTAGTGTACGTTAGACAGTTACCTATGAAAGCGTATTGCATTCACTTGAGGAAACAAAATCTACTCTGTTTTTCTGAATTAACGAGTTAATTATCTCAGAATTACGAGATCATTTTTCATGGAAAAAAGTTTTTCTGAATTAATGACAAAAATATGAGTAACTCATTAATTCATAAAAGAACTCATTCATTCAAGAAAAATATATCTCATAATTCTGAGTCATTAATTCAGAAAAACAGAGCAAAAACCTTTTTTTCCATGAAAAATGATCTCGTAATTATGAAAAATATTTTTCTCTCCCTACAAATAAATGTGACTTGACTTGACTTTCATTAAATAACATTTATATTATTTTGTTTTCAGCTCGATGACTCCAGACCCATAAGCGTGGGTTGAGTTTGTAAATTGTTTTGTTTGTTTTTTTCAGGCATGCTGTGCAAATACTTTAGATTGGTTTTTATGTGTGCAGAGCCATTCTGTCTAGATGTCACAGCACATTTGTCAAACCATGAAAATTCAGAGTAATGTTCAGTTTGCCCATATCATACACATCTTGAAGCATCTTTTTGACTGTAAGCCTCTCTTTATGATGCCTCAAATGTTCATTCGTCTGAAATACTTTCAATTTCAATGTTCATTATAAATGTTTGTATGTTCTGCTTTTATCCTCATAGATCTTTACCAGCAGTCATTCCATCAGCAGTAATTTCACATCCCCACGTTCCACGGTAACTCAAAAAAACAAAAAAACTCTCCGTTAACTCCCTCTCTCCACTGTTAAATACTTTCCCCTCCTATATATATATATATGTATATGTATATATGTATATATATATTAGGGCTTTCAAACAATTAATTGCGATTAATCGCATCCAAAATAAAAGTTTGTGTTTACATAATATATGTGGGTGCACTGTGTATAATTATATATATATATATACATACACACATATATATATATATATTAGGGCTGTGCAAAAATTAATTGCGATTAATCGCATCCAAAATAAAAGTGTTTACATAATATATGTGTGTATGCTGTGTAGAATTATTTTGTATATATAAATACATATGCATGGATGTATATATTTAAGAATTATTTCCATGTAAATACTGTATATATGTCAATACATAATCTATATTATATACAAATATACATATTTTATATATGAATAACACATTTTCTTAAATATATACATGTAAGTGTGTGTATTTATATATAGAAAATAATTATAAACAGCACACACACATATATTATATAAACACAAACTTTTGTTTTGGATGCGATTAATCGCAATTAATCTTTGCACAGCCCTAATATATATATACATATATATATAATTTTTTAATTTATTTGATTTTTTTTTTCAGTGCTTCAGATTAGTTATCTGAGTTGAAAATGGACAAACTTCCAGCCATAACAGCAAATTAACATCTGTAATATGCATCAAAATTCAGTCTTGTCTTGTTGTGGTCATTTCACTCACTTAGCATGGGCTGACATTATGACATCCTTAGCTATGTTTGTCCTAGTTCTTGCTTACTAAACCTTAAGCATGTGTTTTAACCATGTTACAGTATATGTGGTGATTAGAGATGTCACTTTTAAACCGGCGGCCCACATTGTTAGCTCTGCCTTTGTACATATACTGATAATGGAAATGTGTGCGTGTCTGTAGCGATGCAGCAGCCCCTCCACTCCCAGTGGGATCCTGTCTCCGACCGGTACAGGCGACTCACACCTGCAGTGGGAGGAGCGCCAGGGCCAGTGGCTGAGGAGACGCAGATTAGATGGGGCCATTAACCGGGTGCCCATGGGCTTCTACCAAAAAGTTTGGAAGATTCTCCAGAAATGTCACGGCCTCTCCATTGCCGGATACGTCTTGCCTTCCTCCACCACCAGTGAGGTGCATACGCCTGCACACGCATACACACACACTATAATGTACTGAGCCTCTTAACTACTGTTCAATAATTTGGGGGTCAGGTTTTTTTTAAAGATGTTACATTTTTACAAGATGTAAGATAAGTCTCAGGTGTCCCTAGAATGTGTCTGTGAAAATACCCCACAGATAATTTATCATATCATGTTTGAGTGGAATATATTAGATCTGTGTATTAAAGTGAAGGCAGCGTAATACACAATACCTTCTGCTATAGATGCTGTTAATATAAATCAATCAAACCAAAGAAAAACAGAAAACCACTCACTGCTCTTGATTGAATAACTTTAGTAGCTTTAATAAGAATACATTTCTTACTTGAATGCTTGACTGTACAGCTCATTCAAGGCAGGGTCTATGCTAACAGGGTAGTCATGGGCGGGGCCTAAACATTTGTGATGTCACATTGCAAACAAAACTGCAAATGGCTTGTTCTGAGACACTTCCTATGATTTATGTGGATAAAAAAAAGGAGTGGGTGGATTTTTACCATTACAGGGTGGTTGTGTACACACACTGCCGACACACATTTATGTTCAAATACCATGTAAAAGTGAATTTTGCATAATAGGTCCGCTTTAATTAATACTTTTATTCAGCAAGTGTGCATTAAATTGTTTAAAATGAGAGTAAAGACATTTATAATGTTACAACAGATTTCTGTTTCTAATAAATGCTGTTCTTTTGCACTTTCTAAACATCAAAGAATCTTGGGGGAAAAAGTTTTCACAAAAATATTAAGCATTTTCAACATTTATTTTTATTTTTTTACTCCAAATGTTTTTATTGGTTTTAAATGACAATACAAAATAACACATCATAAACGGTAGACAGTAAAATATTTATTTATCATTATTTATGATATTATTATTTACTTTTTTTTTACTATATTACTATATTTTACTATATTATTTACTATTATTTATTATTTATATATACACATTATTTATCCCTTACATGATCTCCCTACTCAATCCACTAGGAAAATAAATAAATAAATAAATAGAATAAAAATAAATAAGTAAAATAAAAATATAAAAAATGTTATAATAATAAAAAATTTAATTAAAATAAAATGAATTGAAAAATATTACATATGGAAATGTTTCTTGAGCACCAAATCTGTGGTTTCTGTGGCCATCACAGGAATATATTAAATTTTTTAAATACATTCAAATAGAAACCGGTTATTTTAAATAAAATAATGTCTCACAATATGACAAAAGAGATTTATTTCATAAACATCGAACCAACCCCAAACCATTGAACAGTATTCATATATTTATTTTATATTTTAGATTGCTATATTATATTGAAACATGAATCTGGATTTTTTTTTTCTTGAAATACCCTTAACTGTGTGTATGTTGTCTGTGTGTATTATTGTAGATGACAGAGGGAGAGATTAAGTTTGCAGTTCACGTGGAGTCTGTACTGAATCATGTCCCGCAGCCCGAGTACAGACAGCTGCTGGTGGAGGCCATTATGGTGCTGATGCTTGTGGCCGACATGGAGATTCCCAGTATTGGTGGAATTATTCACATCGACCGCATTGTCCACATGGCCAATGATCTCTTTCAGCAGGATCAGGTATCATCATACTTATATATATATATATATATATATATGTGTGTGTGTGTAATCATAAGATGCTCATTATAAGCTGTTTGGTTTGTTCACATGTATGTACACACCTGAAAGGAGTTCTGAAAGGGGTAGTTCACTTTTAAAAAAAAACTTTTTTTGGTCATTTACTCACCCCAATGTCATCCAAGATCGAAAATAAATTAAGGTTTTTGATGAAAACATTCCAGGATTTTCTCCAAATAATGGACTTCAATGGGAACCAAACGGTTACGTTCAAGGTCCAAATGAGAGTTTCAGTGCAAACTGTTCAAAGGGCTTTAAACGACTCCAGACGATAAATAAGTCCTTATCTAGGACCCTTCGAGTCATGACTCGAAAAAAGATTTGTTCATTTTCATGAATGAGTTTGAACAGGAGAGTCACAAAAGATCATCACAGAACCTCAAATGTTCAAGGCGAACATTTGTGCTTATAAAACGTAAACTTTTTTATTTATTTTTTAAATGAGCGATCGTTTCGCTAGATAAGACCCTTATTCATCGCCTGGTGTCGTTTAAAGCCCTTTGAAGCTGCACTGAAACTCTCATTTGGACCTTGAACCGTTTGGTTCCCATTGAAGTCCATTATATAGAGAAAATCCTGGAATGTTTTTATCAAAAACCTTAATTTCTTTTCGACTGAAGAAAGAAAGACATGGACATCTTGGATGACATGGGGGTGAGTAAATTATCAGCAAAAGTTTTTTTTTAAAAGTGAACTCCCTCAAACACCATGATTGTAGTCTTGAGTTTTCTTCTGGGAATGTACACTTCACAATATTCCTCATTTAAATGATTCCCGCCCAAAGCATATGCAAAAAAGGGGGCGAGGCCTGTTTCATTTGCGTTTGTAGTTTGTTGAAAGTTGCGGTTATGGTAAGGCGTCCAACATTTACGAAAACACACTGAAAGCAGTTGACCAATCACGGTCCAGCCAACCAGATCAGAGTAAATTATGCTTTTCGGAAGGATGAGCTTCATAGAGAGAGGAACTAAACAGAGCATTACTGACAGACTGGGAAGAGAGGTGCTGCAACAATGTAAACTATGTGGAAAAATAATGTTTTTTTTTGAACATTCAAGCATGAAAACCTATTCTGGAAGTCCACAAAAGCAAAATCAAAACTTGACAATGGCTTAATAGCCCCTCTTAATGTCATCAAAACTGTGAAATAACGCAAATAGACTTTATTTACTGATGAAAAATGTTAAACACTTACATCAAAGTGGCCTTTTTTGTCTAGATTCCAGATTTACAATCAGGTCACTGTTGCATATGTGTTTTTATTACAGAGATCCAATGGAGCAAATGAGTATTTCTTGGAGAAAGATCCTGCCACAGGAATCTGCAACTTCTTTTATGACAGTGCTCCTAGCGGCAGCTATGGTACGATGACTTATCTTTCCAAGGCTGTGGTCACATATGTTCAAGACTTCCTGCCAAGCAGCAGCTGTCTAATGCAGTAACGACTGCAGTTCCCAGAAAATCTGTGACCTTCTGGACTGATCGTTGAACGGTTTCATTTAATCTAACAGTGAGAAGGTTCGGTAGCAAAGGACAAGCATCCACAGGGAAGCCACTAAAATATCACAGGTTTTGAAACAAAAAGACTGTAGGAAATGGACCACTGTGCTGTTCTGTGTTTGAAGCATACAATTATATTTATGAACTTTAAAGTGCAAATAACTCTAAAATAATTAATATATAATTCTATAAAATCTGGACATTTTAAGTAGCCTATATTTTTTGTTTGGTTGGCTAACTAATGTTATTTTATCATTTTATGCTCATAGAAATGTGTTTTATTTTATTTCAAATTGAATGTCTATATGCCAGTTCTAGTGATCTTTACTCGGTGTTGTATTACTGTAAGCTTTGATACTTGTGTTTTCCTCCTAACAATATCTTATAACTTATTACATTATAAAAGTACTGTGTAATCTGTTATTTAAACTGGTTCTTTTTATTCAAAGAATCATACAGTAAACATACAGACATTACCAAATGTAATACCTCTGAGAATCATGTAAAAGAAAATGAAATTATAGTCTGTTCTTTTCATGTTTCTAAGTCATTGTAAAGCCTAGCTAGTGCAATTCAAGCACTTTTTTTTTTATTTTGCACGGACAAATTAGACATTTGAATCATTATTTAGTGAACTGAACAGGTTAGTACATGGGTGCATGTTACAAATCTATTTTTATTCATTTTATAGGGGGAAAGTGATTGAGAAAATCAAGATAAATATGATGGATCAATTAATTTAGGTTTAGGTTTTGTTGTATGTTTCGATCTGTGACATTTGAAAAGCAAAAGGCATTTGAAGTTTTTTTTAATTTTTTTTTTTCATGGACACATGTGCGAGTTTTGGCTGACTTGCTAATGTTTATGTAAAATGAATACTTTTGAAGGAAGGTACTGTATTTTAGCCGCCATTAAGCATTTGAATGACAACGGATAAATTAAATTGAATTATTTAATTAACCATGACTTCCTGACTGTATGTTGTGGATTTTTCTGGTTATAATCTATGCTATGTATTGTCGGACGCTTTTTAAAAGTAATATTCTCAGTTAAAAGTAGACATTTACAGTTATTTTAAAACAGGGGCGTTTCTAGGTTTTAAAAACATCAGGGGCTGAATCCGAAACATCAGGGGCTGGGGTGAGTAATAAGATAACATGATTCGATACAGAGAATAATGTATATTGCAGGCCTATATGCGAGGGGCAGACTGGTTAAGAAAAAAACATCCCTGGCACTATAACCACACCAGCCCACGTTACCACACAGTCACACACACATGCAAAGGTGAGGTAGTTAGGGGGGTTCGGGGGCATCCACCGAGAAAATTTTGATTTCTCATACCTACATTTGTGCATTTTAAGGTTATGAAGTTCATAAAAATTGTATATTTTGAAAATGTCAGTGGGCAGTAGCAAAAAGCTATGAGAATGAGGATGTTGAAATGAATGATCCACGCTTGGATGCAAATGCAGAATGTTTCTGCTTATTGTTGACAATCCACAATCACATATTCCAAATAGGAATGGCCTTAATGGGAACTCTTTCAAGGATTATTTTACATAGATGTTATTTCAATCAAACACCAGTGCAATCTTTTGTGTCCAGAGGAAAATGAGCAATTTATATATTTGCATTAAATATTGGTTTCAGCAACTAGTTTCTTTCTAAGGTTAGCTAATCAATACATTTTTGGCACTAATCTGTTAAGTGCACTCATAAAAACAGTCACTTGTCGCCACCTACTGGCTTAATAATGCAAGTTGGGCAAACACAGACAAGCGGAGTGATACAAACGGTGAAAAGGCTGATAATGGTGAAATACTCGAACACATTTGAGGACCATACTAATATATATTGTAACAGTCTTGGCCTGTCAGTCACATTAAGCCAAGTTCACATTACATGATTTTAAGCCCGATTTATGCCCGATTTGCAAATCGTTGAGCTCGCCGACAGGTCAGGGTGTTGGGTGTTCTCGCGTGCAAATCGCGCGGAATTAGCGGACGATGAACGCTTGCCAATCTGTTAGAGCCAACAACGCAGCGCAGAGGCGTCGCCGAGCCCAGAAAAATATAATAATAATAATAATAATAATAATGATGATGTCATGAGTACAGCCAATCATAGCAACGCATGGGTTGAGGTCACCAGGTAAATATAAGTTTTTCTTTCTTTTTGCATTGTTTTCTCAGAGCAAATCATCGCGCAAACGGTGTGCAGCAGCGTGTTGTGTTCTCTTCTTCGCTGGGTATTGGCGCACGTGCTGTTTCGCGTCATTTCTGGTTCGTTGTGACAAGATGTGGTTTGTAGACGAGATAGAATCGTTGGGTGACAGAGTTGTTGTCAACTAGTTATATTTGATTATTTTCAGAATTTAGACCGTACCATAGTACTGAAACAGCTCACAAATGATTTGCTCTTAATCATCCGATCGTGGTTGGATCTCTAACGTTAGTGCGGTGTCAACTCGTGTAGTGAGTTACCTCCACTGATCAGTGGTTACCTCCTGTTGTGTATCAATCACGTTGTGTTGTGTGGTGTGTGAACAGCTAAACAACTTGAACACTATGGCCGTTTTAACTTTTAATCATCCGCAGGATATGAATTCTTGATATCAACAATGCCATTTTTTGATATCAAGAATGTAATTGTTGATATCAATAATTCATATCCTGGAGATTAATAAAAGCTATAACGGCTTGCCATATGAACATTCCTGATTTCACAGAGGGACCGCACAGTTCAGCCCGACGTTTTAAAACCATGTGTGAACAAGGTCCTCTGGTATGTAAGGCTTAGACCTGACACTAGGGGGAGGTAGTGTGCTTATTGATCTAGGATATCAGTAAGGCAAAGATAGAAGAAGTTAGATTGTTTTGTTTTTTTATTTATTTGAGAAACCAAGCAAATAAACAAATCAATAACAATGTCAAATCTTATTACAAACTTACAGTGCTTATCCTAGATAAATAAATAAAAAAATAATCTTAAAAGAACAGATTGGTTTGGGGTTTGCTTTTACTGTATATGGGTTTGCTGCAGTAAATACTGTATGTGACGTCCCCTATAAGAAATATCCTTTGTTATTTTCTACTTATTAGAAATTAGGTATTTATGTGCCTCTGAAGTCGAATAATGTGACCTTTCTCCAAAATACTGCAGTAAAATGGTTTGTTATGAGGTGTGTACTGTATGGGACGTCCCCTACAAGAATTGGCCATTAGTTTGTTTGTTTTTTCTACTTAATAGAAATGAGGTATTTATGTGCCTCTGAAGGCGAATAATGTGACATTTCTCCAAAATGCTGCAGTAAAATGGTTTGATATGAGGTGCGTATACTGTATGGGGCGTCCCCTACAAGGATTGACCATTAGTTTTTTCAAAGGCACTTTGTGACTTCACTGTTTATATAATGTAAAGGTGAAGTGCCTCCTGACTGCACAAAAGTTTCAGTTTAATTATATTTAAGCCACAGAGTAATCCATCTGTTGCCATTTTTATTATCTAAATGTTAAGATGCAGTGTTATGGAATAATGCTTAATTTATTTGCATGAAAAAAAAAAAAGAAGATTAATAATACCCATATGACAAATAAATGTACAAAGTAAATATCACTTGATATTTAGGCCTACTTCTTACACAAGAGGCGATGAAAATGGCAAATTCTTTCACACTTTCATGATTTCACATAAAACCACATAAACTGTGCATTATAATTTCTGAGGCACAATTGTTGCGTTATTAGCATCACGTTCTTTGACAGAGACATTTAATGAATGTGACGGGGCAGGTCTGAGAAATGTCACCTTTTTCAGGGTAAAGATAAAAATAGGGTGAGAATGCTAACTAACTTGTTTATTCAGATTTTTTTTTCTAGCTTTGAAAAAAATCTACAACAGTACACAGAATATTATGTAATCTCCAGCAAATGTTCAACAGTAAATGCAGTCAGGTTGATTCAGTCACATTAAATCATGTAATTTGATTTCAATAAAGCTATACTTTTATGTGGACTTTTACCTACAGGTCAACACTTGAAACATGTGACAACTTGCCCCAACCTGACAGTTGCTCTTGTATTGAGGTGACGACTAGCCCCAGTCGCCCCTAAAGGAATTCAGCTTCAGGGATGGGTGTTTTGGGGTGTTGCATTAACAATCCTTGCTTTATAAACATGAGCCTTATCCCTGTATTGAAGCATCTGGATGAACTCATATGTTGCTCCCTGGGTGTTTGCTGTTAGTTATTAACAGTGAGTCTTAAATCCAGGATCGTAATTAACCAGTTGCCAAGATACGTGACACAGAGCTGCTAAACAAATTCTCTTCGTTACAGAGAATGCACCAGAAGGAATTTTGCACCTGGCAGTTTCCTGGTTATAGTTTTACAAAGCTGCAAATAAACAAGATCACCTTTCACATAGTACAGCGGCCCTGTTAATTACTGTATGAGCACACTGACAAACTTCGTTATACTGAAGTTTTCTTCCACAAAGCCAATTTGTGTGTGTGTGTGTGTGTGTTTTGATTTTTAGCTGGGAGGGGTGAGTCTCTCATGTACACCCAAAGTTCACTCACACATTCTCATTTAATGAATGTGTGTCAGCGAAGAGGCATTATAATACATCAAAGAGCTTCAAAAACTTCTGGGTAGTAAGTAACATTTTGCATTGTTTTTTTAATTTATTTTGTGAGGATTTTTTCCCTGATGTAACATTTGATCTTTTATTGTAATTTTTTGTCAGAATATTACGTATTTTAAAGTTCAGTTCTGTGATATAATTATACAGGCCTACCAGTGGTGGCATTGATAATGGGTAAACAATCCAAAAAAATTTTTTGGCTCGATTAAAAAATACACCAGAATGAAAATGTCGGAGATGATAAAAAATGGAAATAATTTTAAAATCCAGTAGATTGTTTGTATACTCACACAAAGAAAATAGATTTAATGTTTGATATCCAGTGATACCAAATACTTTGCACTTTAAATACACATTAAAAGGTAACAAATGTCAATTTTTACAAAACATGCCTTTTTTTAAAAAGTTTTAAAAATGTCATCTACAAAAAAAAAAAAAAAGAAAAAAAGCCTGTTGCAGGGGCTTTTTTCAGAACTAAAATGTTCTGCTCCATGTATTTATTTATTTTGTCATTTTTGCTTAATGATGTTTAATGATTTAGATGTAGTTCTTTATAGGCTATTAACTATGTTGTCTTATAGAATTGTAGCTTTGTCCAATTTTATTGAAATTATTTGAAAACACACTCCGTCCTTTTCATAAAATGTTTAGCTTGAAAGGTGTGTCTGTGCTTTTTTTTTTAAACATAAAGTCAATATTTCGATGTTTTAAATATGAAATAAGTGTGTACAAATACGTTTATGGGCAATTTAATGGAGTTACTCTATATGAGAAAAAATACGCATTGCCCTTTAAAATGTATCGTGAATCCAGACATTCCAAGCAACAAACAATGATTCACGAACACCCACGTTATCTGGTCATCTGTCATTCACAGAGACACACCTGAGCCTCCTGGAAACCAGGTGACTTTTTAGCGAACACACTTTTACTGTTTCTTTAGGGCCTGAATCAGAAGCTTAAATCAGATAACAGGAGCTGAAGACTTTAAATGACGGAATAATATATATCTGATCGTTTTCTGTCGTCTTTCAGATAACCTGTCCTGGACAGTATGCTGTGTAACTGCGCGCTCTCGCGCTTCCTGCACGAGGAAGACTCGAGTACTGGACGGATGATTCGGACTGTGTAACCGAACCGGTCAGAACTATGGTCCTCTGGGGTCCCTTAAAGCCTCATAGAGACTACATCGCGAAGGATATAATCTTTGGGATTTTGTTAACCAATTTCGGTTAATCGTCTGTTGGATACCAGAGTGAAACTGTTGCGCAATGGAGTTGACGTGGTGTAGAGCTCAACTGCTCCTATTGGCCACCGCCTGTGTGTCTTCACTGGAAGTTCTGGAACGAGTCGTACACACACCAGAAAACAACGTCATCTGTCCTCAGGTTGATTATTCATTTACTGAAATGAGCTTTTATCAATTGCTTGTTACCCTAACCCTAACCCTAACCAAGCCTTGTATTCACTTAATTATAAAAATACTAATATAAAATATCAACATCACGGTGGCCTGTTCACAAAACATCATATCATTTTATATAAAACAGTACATACAAGTAAAAATGTAAATTTGTAAGTAAATAAATAAGGATGAGCAACTTGACGTGAGCTTGGCCCTTGACCAACCATGTCAAACAACATTAATGCAAATGGTAATACAAATATTATTAGAAGATACAGGCAAGCAAGATTTTGATCAGATTATAACCCAAGTTTTTGTTTTTAGGCTCTTTCAAACTGCAGTGTGAGCGATACAGAACCAATCCGAGTTCATGATGTGGACTATGGTCGTGCATTTGCGTGTTCTCTGGACGTGACGCCAAAATTGTGCTGTCATGGGAAGCATTGTACGCCATGCTTGTGGAGCTACATCTCTTTGAGTATTTCTCCAGATCCTGACGATGAAGAGGACAGCGCTATTGTGGAATCAGAAAATGAAGATGAATACAGTGGTAAGTCCTCAAAGTAGCAGCAACTTACAGTTGTTGGTTTACACAAACATATGATTTACATACTCACAGCCTATTCTAATTTCAGGAGAATTGGATTCAAGATGCGTTCCCACACCCAACAACACACCAGAAGGTCGAAGAGTAAGCTTTTGCTCATTCATAACAACATTTTATTTTGAAAAATAATGTCTGAACTCGATTTCATCTTTAATTAAAACCTTTAACGCCTTGCTCACTTTAACAGAACTCTCTCTGTGAAGACCCATATCAAGGTAGGCCGTTAGTGAACCTCAAAATATCTCTTAGTCCTTCATTTTTTTATCATTGCTAATGGATGTAAGCAAGCTTAGATTTTCTCACACAGTATGCTTTTGTTGAAAGACTATTGTTTGCCGTGTAGTGCATTGATAAAGCTTGACTCTTTGTCTTTTCTTCATGTAGTTACGATATGCTACAGATCAGCCGAAAGGCAGCAAGAACGCTGCAAGAGATTAGACTTCACAATGACTTCTGCTGGGACTCACAAAATTCTCAATGTGAGTGTCTGTCACCTCCGTGTTCATTTCATCTACACATATCGCTCTCCTCTGTGTTACAGTATTACAAATTCTCAGTAAATAAATAAGCATGAGTAACTTGACCGAATTATTTATTTGTACCAGTAATGATGACAGTGTAGTATTTGAAACTTTTAAATTAATACTTTATTTTATATTTATATAAATATTTCTAGCACGCCAGGCAAGTTCAAATTCATGTCAGGTGTGTTGTACATTGTAAAAGTATTCAGTGAACAAATGCAGAATTTCCGGATAAACCAGATTTAAGCAGTGGTGAAGAAAATCGTTGCATAAATAAAAATGGTGACTTGATTTTAATCTCGGCGTTTAATTTTGTGTCACGCAGCTGATTCTGGTGGAGTATGAAGATGTTGACTTTGGCAGAAGCATGGAGATCACCGTTGTGTCGCCCCGTCGTCAGTCACGAAAAGTTGATATTCCTGCATTAAAAATAGGTAGCAGTTGCTTTTACTCACTCTATATACACGTGTACACGGGTGCAAAGTTTGTAATAATAATTACTTTTTTTCACTTTCACCAAGGCTGCATGTTAATATTTGTTTTTACAAACACAGTAAAAACAGTAATATTGTGAATCACAGGAATAAAGTTTATATATAATTTTATTTTAGATCATAATATCATTTCACAATATTATTTCACAGCTTTGTTATTTAACTATATGTTTTCATTGACCAATCAGTAACATGTTAGCATGTTCAATTACAGTAATGTGTTTTTTCTCTTGGCAGTATGTTCCTCATCACACCTCAAAGACATAAAGCAGTGTAAAGGTATGTTTGGATTCATTGTATTGCTTATCTATCTGACATTAAAAAGCTTCCCCATTTAAGTCCATACTAAAAGGTATTTCAAACCGTACTCCTAATTTAAAAAGGTTCAGCGATGGTTATTTGCAGCACCTAATGTTTAGCATATGTGTAATAAAAACATCTCCATAGTGGATGTGCAAATTTCACTTAATACTCCATGTTTGGGTGACTGTCCATCATTTTTAGGTCCCAGGATGATCACTGAGAGACATGATGATGTGGTTAAGATTCTAGTAGTCAATGAGGATAAAGAACCGTCTAAACCCACATTTCTGTGTACGAAACGTGGAAGAGAAGGCAAATGCTGGGTCAGTTTACTTTCACGTGACTTCTGTGCGATAATGCCTGAAGGTTCATTGTGCTTACTATGCAAACCAGTTTTGTTCTAGTCATCAGCTGCATTTTCTATGTAACTTATCATACCTTTTTTCTCTCAGCTCTTGGCAAATAACAGCATTCCACTGGAGTCAATCACTGACTGCATGTGTTTTCAGGTACTTTTCAAACATGCACACACTCTAAACAATGTCTGCTAAAACTAGTGTTGTAGTCAGCACCATCTAAACCGACACAGGGTCAAGACCAAAATCAATGTGTTGACTATGAAAAGAACAAGACTTTTAGGGGTTGAGAGCAATACAAGTCCAAGTCGAGACCAAAACCAATGTTTGTTGAGACCAAGTAAAGACCAAGACTTTAAGGGGTTGAGACCAGACAAATACAAGACCAAGGCAGGGCGAGACCAAGTAAAGTAAGTCCAAGACCAGACCAACACTCCTTAAATTCATCTAAACATCCACATGTATTGATTTCCAACCAAGCACAACAGTAACAAAAGAAATCAAATTAGAAATACAGTAAGTTATTGATTGCATTTCAAGCTGGGCCTTTTACATCCAATTCCATTAGTGATGTTAACAAATAAATAAGAAAATGCACTGGCAACTTAGTGCGGTCTTGACCCTCTTAAAACCCTCAGACCAAAACAAGAAATAGTACACAAATGTGGACGAGACCGAGACAAGACCAAGACCTTCAGAAATACAGAGTATTACACTAGCTAAAACACATTTGTACATTATTTTAACATGCTCTTTGTCTCTGCACACTTAAGGCTTGGAATGAAGATCAGAATAAAGCTCGTTCAGAATACTGTCCCTTTGAAAACAACAAAACAGGTAAAACCACAACAAAATTCCACTAATGGCCCCATGACTTTTCTAGTTGTTCGGGATTTTCTGGATAAGGATTAATAAAAGTATTATTAATATATAAAATATTAATATATATTTTCAATGTTATTTCTTTTCTTTTTTTGCTACCTGATAAAAGGTTTTATAGCTTGGCATAACTAGAAAAGAAATCATCAAAATACATGACTTTTCCATTTCTAGAAACTAGAGCCAGACTGATATATCGGCAGGCCGATATTATCGGCCGATATTAGGCATTTTCTAAAATATCGGTATCGGCAGTTATAATGGCCGTTAAATGAATATTTCAAAAATAAAATAAAAACGGGCGAATCACGCTTTAACCATGTCATGAGTGTTGGAGTTGTATAGTTTGTCCACCAGAGGGCACTCTACACAGTCCCTGTTGGCAACACTTGTGTATAATGCGCCACACATCCTGCAACCTGCTGATCCAGAGAGAACCAGTTATGCGTTATCATATTATTTTAGTTAAAACTCATAATTAACTACAAATAACTAATGTTAGGGAAATCTGATAATATTTTGTTGCTCGTTTCTGAAATAATAATAATAATAATATTAATATCGGCCGATATATCGGAATATCGGACTTTAAAACCAACAAATATTTGTATCGTATCGGCCTTCAAAATCCTTTATCGGTCGGGCTCTACTAGAAACCACAATTTTAAAATTGAACCTCATTCTGCACACCCAGCCAGTTTCTCAAGACAGTGTGAAGCCTGGTTCTTTAAAAAGACAAACATTTGTTGTGGGTCTGAATTAAAACAAGAAGTTGCTTTGGCTTATTTTAATGCTTGTTATATCTTATATTGTAAATCAATTTGAGTCATCTTGAGGCCCTCTTGCAAGAAAAAACCCTTAAGATCTATGGACCTGGATGTTCAATGCAATATTCATATATTCTGTGTACCTACAATGTTTTTCTCTGGCAGAATTTAGAGCCAATGTCCTGATAAAGATGTCAGTGTCTGTGGCCCACATCAAGACAAATGATGATGAGCCGGTGATGAGCTGGAACTTAACGGTACCCTGCAGGATAAGTGCTGAACTGTGGCCGTGTCAGCTCGAGGCTGATGGACAATGCAGAGAAATTAAAGGATTCAGACAGCACCACTTGAAGGATTGGGAGGAAAACAGCACAAAGCTATGGGTAAATATATGGGAATATGTCAACTTTGACATGAATGGATTCAACTGAGTGTAACAGTTTTCTCCATTGGGAAGTACATTTTTAATAATAACTGAAAAACCTTTAAAGACAGCTTTGCTGTGAGCTACACGGTTGTTAATTGATGATATTTGCTTCTGTTGAACCTGTCAGTATAAAATATATAAAATTGAACAGCAGAATCCATGGTGTAAAACTACATTACCCATGATGCTGTACAGAAAATTCCACCAATTAGTGAGAAAAAATATCTTTTATAATAACAATAATAATAAAATAGTGTTACTTATTTTTTTGTTGTTGTAATTAGTAATGAACAATTTTGTATTATCTAAATCTGAAAGAAGGCAAAATAGAAATAGTGATCTCAGACTTTTGAAGCTGAATGATGCTATCTTGTTTGGTTTCATTTTCATTTATGTGAAATTGAATATCACACCTACTCTCAGACTGAGGTCAAAGCCAATAATTGTTTTTCCATCTGGTTAAAAAGTGGTTTGCTATAATGCTATTTGCTCTGCAGGCATCCGGGAAATTTGTGAACATCACGTCTCGGAATCATCTGCAGCTCTGTTTGAAGGTATCATATCATCTGCCTTTTTAATTTCCTTAGTTTCAATTCATTTCAGTGCAAACAGATCATGGACATGGCAAACATTGTTCATTGTTTGTGTGTTTGTCTGCAGGTTAAAGTGGATGGAAAGATTGTGCAGTACTGTCAACATCGCTGTAAGTTTATGAAATGAAAAAACATGTATATCCTGTTTAATTAAAGCTTCCATTCATTGTCATTTGATCATGGCGATGCCTGTGTGGTCAATGTGTTAAAACCAACATTTGCTGTACTGAACATATGACAGATGTGATGTTATCAGTTGTTTTACGGTGTACTGTTGTTTTAGTGGAACGACAGTACTGGAGCCTTGTTCTTCTACCGCTGATCCTTGTTTGTCTGACTATTTTTGGAGTTCTTCTGGTGAACAAACTGAAAGGTAAGTCTTTACAGTCTACAGCATCTCTATTTATATAGTAATACGTTTTCCTCTCAGCAACAAAGAAACAACACAATGTATAGAGTGACTTTTATTACAATTATTATACTGTATGTATTTTAATTTAATTGTGTATAAAAAATGTATTTGTGATGGTTTTTTTATACAAATCTGAAACATATGGAGGCTTGTTTCCACCACTGAAAAAATTTTTTTTTTAAAAATAATTGCGACTTTTTATCTCACAATTGTAAGATATGAAGTCAGAATTATGAGAAATAAAGTCGCAATCGCGAGATATAAAGTTGCAATTGCATGTTATAAAGTCAGAATTGCGTGATATAGTCGCAATTCTGAGAGGAAAAGACAGATGTGCAACTTTTTATCTCACAATTCTGACTTTTTTCTCACAATTCTGACTGTATAACACATAATTGCGAGTTTATATGTCGAAATTCTGACATCTATTCTCAGAATTGTGAGATATAAATTCGCAATTGTGAGTTATCAGGCCAATTCTAAGGGGAAAGAAAGACTAACTTTTTCCCCCTCAGAATAGTTTATATCTCGCAATTCTGACTTTACAACACGCAATTTCGACTTAATATCAATCAATTCTTACTTTATATGTCGCAATTCTGACTTTGTATCTCGCAATTGCGACTTTCACAAAATTCTGACTTTATATCTCGCAATTCTGAGAAATAAAGTCAGAATTGCGAGATAGTACCTGTTTTATTTTTCATTGTGTGGCAGAAACAAGCTTCCATAGTCATATATTCACCATGAATTAAAAAAAAAAAATATATATATATATATAATTTTCTGTTATGTTAATAGATCGTCACTGTTTTTTTGACTTGTCACCCTGCTTTCTAGATGTTCCCATTGGCTGTTAAAAAATCCATTAGCCAATATATAAACTCAGTTACTTTATTATATATCGTTTATATATATCGTAGCATTTTTATGATAGATAACTACAGTTCTGCCAGAGTACAACTGATTTGAAGAGACAGTTGTGTTTTTTGTTAAGTTTTTGGAGATGTTGAAGAGACAGACTTGTCTCTCTGCTCTCAATGGCTCTATTCATGTGTCTGTCAGTGGCACATATTTTTGTTCTGATCTGTGTCGAACACATTTATTCCATCTCAGCATGCTCTTTGTCTGTCTCTCCTCCTCCTTCATGTCTTATTTTCTGTTCTTTCATCCATCTTGGCCTTGGTTTTTAAGCTTCGTTCAATGGTTTCATGTTTTTGTCTGATGCAATTATACATTCTTGTATGTCTCTCTCACAGGGTCTCGTAGGAAATTGGACAGATGTCATTCTCAAGGTACCCAATCTGTTTATGCATTTGTCTGTAAGAAGAGGGAAAGTTCTCCAAAAAAAAAATTGGTCTTAATTTACTTAATTGACTTTTTCTCTCTCTCTCTAGATATGAAGGGACAGGTGTTGTTGTTCCATTCCTCCGCCACAGACCCACAGTTGGTGTGTACGCTGGGCCAGTTGCTTTCCGAGCAGGGTTTCGGAGTATTTCTCGACCTGTGGAACCAAACAGAGCTTGGTTCTCTCGGCCCGGCAGCGTGGCACCACTCCAAGCTCGATCACATCCAGAAACACGGAGGCAAAGCCCTTCTTTTGCTTTGTCCATCAACACTACAGAGAGCCGAGTGCTACTGGAACATTGCAGTGGAAAAACAAAGCGATCCTGCAACATACTCCTCAGATACGCTGGCTTCGGCCCTGGCCTGCATTTTAGCTGACCGCCAGAAGGGCGGCGCTGCTCAGCGTTTCGTCCTTGTGCAATTGGAGTGTCAGGAACTTTTTATTAAAGAGGAGCTGCCAGTGTTGTTCAGGGGCCTGCCGCTCTATAAACTGCCCTCACAGTCTCAGGGATTACTCATGGAGCTGTGTTGGGAGAGCCCAAATAATGTCTGTGGGAAGTTGAAGAAGATGTGGTGGATAAAAAGGGCACGGAGGAAGCTTGCCAAAGGAGTGCAGAACATTTCTAATAGGATGAGAGCGAGGACTGATACCATGCTCACTCAAAGTGACTCACTCAGCCTAGACACAGAAGACACCGAGGAAAGAGTTTTTCTCAAAAATGAACAGCTCTGACATGTCATGGTCATGTACTCAAACATTGTTTTTAAAATGTCTTGTCACTTTTGACTATGGACAGACTACATACAAGTACCAGTAGGTATAGCACGTCCTTTAAAACATGGTGTTGTCACGTTGCTCTGTGTGTGTGGATATGCTAATCACCATCACATCATGAAGTACTATATAATATTGAAATATAAATTGTATTTTTTTTAGGCCTACAATACCATATAACCTCAGAGGATTGATAAAGTAGGAAGTCTGCATGTCCATGTGCACATGAGGAAATTTCAGACGCTACAGGAAATACATGAAGAATTAAATGGATAAATACACTGAAAAATTAAAAGAGATCACTATATGCCTACATATGCTATTCTGTAGAATATGTAGCCTATAATTGTATATTTTTATATTTGGAAAGATGTTATCTTTTATTGATCCGTTCCATCTCAGCTTTAACGTGATGTTTGTAAATAATTCACTGGATATTTAATTAGGCTACATAAATTTCATAGGCTAAACATGGCTTATTGTGTTAACTGAACTTTTGTAATGTCATGCATTTTAAATGCTCTAGTTGTACTCAATTATACAGTTTATTTGAGCTTTTAGTGTTCTGTCATGGGCTGACTTCTCTGGTTTCACAGTCTGTTTGCTGGTTTTAAAAAGGTTTGGGCCATGCTTCAGCTGGTCTGACTGGCCAAACACAGTCAAACACCAACTTAGACAAGACTAACCATCAGGCAAGTCTATAAAAAGAAGATAAGAAGGGGAACAGCATTCAAATATTGTACACCACCAGACCTGCTAAAAGTACATCCTGTTACTTGAGAAGTGTGTGTGTCGCGCGCGATGTCCGGCTGCACTGGTTATGCGCGTTCATGACTGAAGAGAAGTTCTTTAGAAACAGAGAAAAAGACTTGGTGAATCGCAAGTCAGGTATAATTGATCTAAACAATAATTGTTGTTCGATTTTAAATCTTTATTGTGTGTTTTAAAAACCAGAGACTTTTTCTTTTGTAGCCTAGAGGTTAAAAAACCCCAGAATGACCCTGAAGCAGTGCTTAGCCGATGTTAGTCATGTGGTGTGTGTTATTTTTCTCCGCGCTGGTCAACCATTTGTGATTCCCATAGGAAGCGAAGACGAAATATTCATGAGCCAACTCATCACCAAAGGATTGTCACGGCACCCCGTATATTTTAATGAGCAAGCGTTTATCAGTCGATGCTGGAATATCCTATGCAATAGCAATATTCATATACAAGAATTTACTAATTATCCATCAAACTGCGGAGAGAGAGAGCGAAAGAGAGAGAGAGAGTGTGTGTGAGAGAGAGTTTGTTCCGTCCTGATCCCAAAAAACGGAAACTGGAAAAACTGGTTTTACGGACATCCCGACCACTTCTCATATTCTCATGTCGCATGTTTGTGAGTATTTCAAATATGAATTCCATGCTGGACTTTAGCGTTCTGCTTATCGCTTTCGTTTTAAAGTAATTAAAAATTTATAGTAGGCTACACTTTATTTTAAGGTGACGTAGTTACATTGTGCTAGTGCATTCATTTATATGTAGCCTACTTGCTATTTACGATTAGGATTTGATTTAGGGTTTACTTGTAATTATGCATAATTTACTTAGACTGCTATTAATAGTAGTAACCTAACTAACATCAACATAAAATAAAGTGTTACCAAATCTCCATATAACTTACTCACGCACGCTCCAAAAAGTATAAAAAGTAAATATAAGTCAAGCACCAATATAAATAGAATTTTATGTTTTGACATAAATTATTAGAAACAACTGAAATAACAGTTAAGCTAATGTCTAAAATCGTAGTTGATAAGACAGTTCTTACACCTCAAACACTTTAAATAATATAATTAAGCTGCTTTGGATAAAAGATCACACCTTAAAATTGGTAAAAGTTTTTGTAAATGAAATTGAATTTTTTTATCCTCAAACAAACTCCTGTTTTTAAAATCCTCAGACTTCACAAGGAGTTTTATTTCGAGCGGGTCCGTATCAGCTTATACTTTGTGTGAGAAAGTGTGAGTCTGAAGGGTTGCACTGATGCGTGGAGAGTGATGTCCCGCTCACGGATGTTCTTCCTGTCTACTGTGCTCGTCGTGGCCCTTTTTCGTCTCATTTTGGGTCAGAACTGCTCAGAGCACTGCAAGGCATGTGGAGGGCCAGAAAAAGACCAATGTCTTCAGTGCCAAAGCGGATTCATCCTGCATGACAACCTGTGTGTGGGTAAGATGATCAGCAGCAGTGTGCGCTTGATTCACCTCATGCTCCATATTTCATTCAGAGGTTCACTTCTTTTACTTCGACAGATGTTGATGAATGTGGTACTGATCTGGATCGGTGTCCCGACAACACGTACTGCTTGAACACCCATGGCTCTTATGAATGCAAAGGTCAGTGGGATTTTCTCTCAGAGGTATTTTATCATTAACACTCTTGATTACACCGTTTTCATTTAATTTTGCTTATTGTTTTATGATTTCTCCAGGATGTGATAAGGCCTGTGTTGGCTGTATGGGTGGAGGAGCTGCCCGCTGTAAGAAATGTGCTCCTGGTTTCAGGTCATCAGGGATAAAATGCATAGGTGAGTTCTACATATAACTATAGTGTCGTTTATCAGTCTTTTTGAAGTATAAAATATAACCGTATAAAATGAATCCATTATTTCCCCTGCCCATTCAGTCTTAAAGTTTAATAGTAAACTTTAAAAACAATTATGGATGAACCATTTACTGCAATATTCCATAAACGAATTGAATTGGAATTGTCCATTTTGATATCATGGTGAATTTAGAGTTGATAAACTTTTGTGGACTCGAATCTTTCTCAGGTTTGATCTCAAGTTACCTAAAAAATACAAATCTTTTCTCTGAAGCCTGCAGCGTTTTAGACTCCTTCCAGAAGTAAATGTCATGCATTCTCTGACTGTACAGAAGTTTTGAACAGAAGAACAGAATGTTGTACAGCCAGAGAATGCATGATATTCTCAGTCACTTCATGATTGAGTCTAAAACGCTGAAGGCTGTAGAGAAAAGAAATTTCAACTTGTATTTTTTTAAGTAATTAAAAAAAAAAAAAAAAACCTGAGAAAGAATCTGAGAAAGAAACTTTTGAGATCCTCAAAAGTTTCACATTTGAGATTCTTGTCAAACATTGTTGTAAATGCAAGAACAAAAAGAACCGAATTTTGAATAAAGTTGAAATTCGAATTCTATTCTAAAGTTGAAAGTCCCATGGTAGATCTGCTTTTGTTCGGCTGAACAATATAAAGATAGAAAGATATTAATAGCAGGAGTAAATCATTTAAAATATATTTTTGTTTCTGATGCAATGAGATCCAGACAAGCAATGATGAAAAATGTATTTAGTAAAAATGATAACGACAACAAATGAATGAAGTAAATATGAAAATTGTACTAGTAAACAAGAAATAGCATCTATCTTATTCAATAGTTTAAAATTAAATCCAGAGTACTGAATCTAACAGACGAGTACTGAGGAAGAAGGACCCAAAAGTAGAAAGATATTTGAAGAATGAAAGGAGAGGCAGAAGTGAAGAGCAAAATAAGAGCAAGAGAATATTGCAGATCTTGCATTATCTCCTGTCTGCAGAGATGGAAACAGATATTTTGATACAAAGGTACATCGGATATTACATTCTGATGGAAAATATACCCGCTCGATCTTACAGCACAGAAGATACATCAAAGATCTTACATTCTGAAATAATCAAACATATTAGAGCATATAGTAGAACATATATAAATGAATGAATAACATGTAAAATAATAAAAATGCAATATAAGGAATATAACAATTAATAATGATTCAATGAATATCAATGATTAAAATGTACCAAAAAAAAGAGATTCATTAGATTCATAAAATAAAATAAATAAAATGTATTAATCAGATAAATACATGTGAATACATTTGCTCCTGTTCAAGAAAAATCTATGAAAAAAGAATGAATCTCTTAGTTAAAGACACAAATTAGTTCTTCTGCATGAAATGCTACCATCCTGTGGCTATAATGCAGTACGTGTTTCCAGCAAGAAAGTTAAAGTAGTTCACTTTTAAAAAAACTTTGGCTGATAATTTACTCACCCCCATGTCATCCAAAATGTCCACGTCTTTCTTTCTTCAGTCGAAAAGAAATTAAGGTTTTTGATGAAAACATTCCAGGATTTTTCTCCATATAATGGACTTCAATGGGGTCCAAAAGACTGTTTCAGTGCAAACTGTTGAAAGGGCTTTAAACGATTCCAGACGATGAATAAGGGTTTTATTAATCGAAACGATCGCTCATTAAAAAATTTTTTTTTTACGTTTAATAAGCTCAAATGCTTGCCTTGCTCTGTTCTGTGTGACTCTGCTGTTCGAACTCGTTCATCAAAATAAACGAATCTTTTTCCGAGTCAATTCGTTCATTTTGTTTGTTGAATGAACCAAATGACTCGAAAATTTTTTTGATGAACGAGTTCGAACAAGAGAGTCACGAACGTGCGTCACAGAACAGAGCAAGGCAAGCATTTGAGCTTATAAAACTTTTTTTTTTTTAAATGAGCCAGCGTTTCGCATCGTTACTCCTTTAACAATTTAAAAAATCTGCAATACTTTAAAAAAAATATCTTTTTTATCATTAGTATATTGCAACAATATGAATGTCTTTGTTTTATAATTGTCAAGATGTTCATATTTTCTCCTCGTAATATTTCATTTGGCATCATATCTGGTTGTGTGTGTTTGAGAAAAGACAGCTGAGTGTTTCTCCTGCAGATATAGATGAGTGTGCTGAGGAGGTGTTGGCCTGTCCTGGTGTCAATGTCTTCTGTGTGAATACAGAGGGGTCTTTTCACTGTCAGTGTGCAGGCGGATACACACGCACCGGCAACACCTGTGAGAGGAGCCAGGCCTCAGGTGAGCTGAATCCCAAATCGCACACTTCTCTAATATATAGTTGGCGAAAAACAGTATGTTACAAAAGATTCACAGTACTCATAAAACAGTCGGCAAAAAGAACCCGGATGACCTACTTCTTCCTGTGAGAATCTGAAGTGCGCATACGATGGACACTTTACTGTCCCATGAGGCCACAGGAGAGGATTAATGAATGCAGTGAAGTGACGTAACTCACGCTGGTAGATCACTCGATAATGAGTGTAGCACATCTACTCTAGATGAACCGTAACTCTATAGTAAGTACATGTAGTTAATTAATATTACTGAGTACTTATTTAAGTACAATGTAACTGTCACCTTAATAAAGAGTTACGAAAATATTTATTGTGGTTTTAGGTTTAGTAATCTATAAAAGCCTGCTGTGAACTTCAAACACTGAATTAGATCTGGCCCAAAAGACCTTTGCAGTTTCATGTAACTCAGTGTATTGTGCTTGTTTGTTACATAATATGAGAGTAAGTATTCATTTCATATTCATTCAGTTTGAGTTCTTGACTTGCCTGTCCCTGTACTACACTACACGCAACTTTATTGTCTTGGGAGCCGACACGCTGTTCAACAAAAGTGAAAGTTTCATTCAATAACATTAGTTAATACATTAGTTAACACGATCTAACTTCGAGCGATATTGTTTTTACAGCATTTATTAACCGTTGTTTGAGTTAGTTAATAAAAATAGTCGTTAATTGTTTGTTCATGTTAGTTCACCGTGCATTGACTAATGTTAAATGCTGTGATTTGATTTTAATAATGTAATAAATGTCGAAATTAACATAAATTATGGATTAATAAAGACTGCGATGTCAACAATGTTAAAGTCTTACCGAAAATATATTTATAAAATATAACTTTAGTTACGTAAATGTTTTCCAATTGCAGTGCATAATCCATCAATGCACAATATTCTTAAAAACAAAAAGAAATGGTTCATTGATATCTATATTCTGTATTCTATATATTTCAACGACACTGCATTTTTTACATGGTCTGTATCTTTTATCAGATTCTGCTGAAAAGGGTTTTTTGGATGACATTCAGGAGGATGAAGTGGAGGTTCTGCAGCAGATGTTCTTCGGGGTGGTGTTGTGCGCGTTGGCCACGTTGGCGGCTAAAGGGGACTTGGTGTTCACCTCCATCTTTATGGGGGCCGTGGCGGCCATGGCTGGATACTGGCTCTCTGATAAGAGCGACCGACTGATAGATTCCATCTTGAGGGGGAGATAAATACAAAAGGGGCCTGCAAAGTTGTGTTTCCTGCAAAGTTGGGCCATTTCTTACACAATGAGATGAGTTTATGTTGAGATCAAATGGCCCAAGCTAGAAAAAAAAAAATCTCATTCCACTCACTAGTTGCCCTGTATGGCGCAGTGGATAAGACACATGCCTTTAAGTGTGAGAGACCCGGGTTTGAATCCACTATGAGACACCAATGTGTCCCTGAGTAAGACACTTAAAGGGTTAGTTCACCCAAAAATGAAAATTAAGTTTCATTTTTGAATACTTACGTAATTTTTCTATTTTTTTGTTCAGAAATCTCTTGAACTCTCGTCTCAGGCCTAGAAGGAAGAAAAGGAATAGTTGAATAAAGTCGTTATTTTTGTTGTTGTTTTTTTGCACAAAAAGTATTCTCGTCGCTTGATAAACTTAAAGTTGAGCCACTGTAGTCACATGGAATATTTAAACATTTTCTTCGATGACTTTCTGGGCCGTCAAGTTTCAATCCCTTAGGGTGCCGATGTAGCAGTGATCCACCTCTCAGATTTAATCAAAAATGTCTTCATTTGTGTTCCGAATATGAACGAAGGTCTTCCGGGGTTGGTACAGCATGGGGGTGAGTAAATAATGACTTATTTTTCATTTTTGGGTGAACTATCCCTTTAACCCCTAGTTGCTCCAGAGGCGTGCGATCTCTGACGTATATAGCCATATATGATGTCATTTTTTTATTGTGTTGTTTGTGTTTTTAGGGAGCAAACTAACAGTTTAGCCTAACTGCATTGCACTAACTGGTTATGAAAAGTTATTTTGATTAGGTGGAACATGATATCTACTTCTGGAAAGAGTCTAAAACACTGCAGGCTTCAGAGAAAAGAAAGTAATTTCAGAAAAAAACCTCAGAAAGAAAGAGTCCACAAAAGTTGATCAACTCTAAATAAAACTTCTTTTGATCAGACTTTATATAGTGAGCTGCATCTGGTGGTAATTGTTTTTTATTTTCTAGGTGTAATAAATGTGCACTACTTTTCAAAAGTTTGGGGTTGTTATGATTATTTATGTTTTTGGAAAGAAGATGCTCGCCAAGGCTGCTTTTATTTGATAATAAATACAGTAAAAACAGCAATAGTGTAAAATACTACTACAATTTAAAAAGGTTATTTGGATATATATTAAAATGTATTTTTTTCTCGTGATTTTCAGCATCATCTTCAGTCACGGTCTTTTAGAAATCATTAAAATATGCTGATTTACTCCTGACGTAACTATGAAAGTAAAATAATGTCAAATTTCTTTGAAACAAAAAGCATGTTGAATTGCACCAATTGAAAAAAAAAATACATTGCGTTAACCATGATTGCATTTTAATCCATTGTATTTTTAAGGCTTGCATTTTTATGGACTGAAATTCAACATGGTTGAATATTTAAGCTGTGAATATTTCATTTAAAAACATTTCAAACACATTTTCATTATTAAAAATGCAATAATGCATATTCACCTTTCATATTTGACTTCCAAAATTTTCAAACTGTTTAAAAATACAACTTATAATATTAAACAGGCAATTTTCGGTCCATTTTATTTCGCCTTGAAAATTCGCTTCCACGAATTCAGTCAGTGGTTCAAATTCGACAGTAAATTCAACGGTGACATCCAGGAACTGCAGGAAAAGCAATAGATTACCGAACATACTCTCCATCTGCATTAGTCGGCTTTACCAGCAGGGGGTGCACGCGCGTGTTGAAACAAAACAACAGGAGAGGCCTTCACAAAACGTCATTCGCTGAAAAGGACAGAGCGATGAGAAGTTATAATTTATATGTGTGTGGAAAAGGTTGATTAAGACACAAACACACGAGTGTTTACTCAAGTGTCTTATAAGATATAAGACCCTTATTCATCGTCTGGAATCGTTTAAAGCCATTTGAACAGTTTGCAGTTTTGCACTGAAACTGTCTTTAGGACCTTGAACCGTTTGGTTCCCAGTGAAGGGCATTATATGTAGAAAAATGCATCAAAAACCTTCATTTCTTTTCGACTGAAGAAAGAATAACTTGGATATCTTGGATGACATGGGGGTGAGTAAATTTTCCACAATTGGTCATCATACAGCTACAGAACAGTGTCCTACATACCATTTAATGAAGACAAACACAATTTACCCCTTTTCTAAAATTCCAAGGGCCATTTAAAAGAAAGAGACAATATTTTTGTTCACAAAAAAGGTTATTTTCCTGTCGTTGACTCTCCTATGGCTTGCCACTCTTCGTAAGTTTTATCCTCATGTCAAAGTGATCCTGCTCACTGAATAAAAACAAATAAAAAAAGAAGCTAAAGTTGAATAGGGCTACCACGGGTTTTTTCTGTGTTTCTTTAGTGTAACAATGTGTTCAGTAGTACATAAACAGTGTAGTCCATGCGTTGTTTACATCCGAGTGCCTCCATAATGGCCGCTCATCCGGGTTACCGCCCAGAATGTGACGTCGGTGAAAAGTTTGTAAGTATGTGTTATACGATTAAATGCAAATCAATAAACAAGTAAACAAACAATCATGAATGTACATTTGATTGCTTAGCCTACATGATTTGAATAGCAACGCATCTTTTGACCATTTTGGTAGATTAAGGTGAGACAACCCTAGTTTGTTTGTATGAATGGAACAAACTAATATGAACTAAAGCAAATTAACTCCTTTTATGCAGTAGATATGCAGCATACCCATATGCCATAATATAGCCGACTGGTGGTAATTTGAACACTGGGTGAAAAACAGGCCATTGCCTATTTAACAAATCAAATATTCTTTCTCTGATAAACACCTCAGTTGAAGTACTGCCATGTTGCTTAGAGAAGAAGACCATAAAGCTGGACTGAATGAAAGTCAAAAGGAATAATGAGATGGTTTTGTTATTAGGGTAGTCCTCCGTGTGTAATTGTGAGCATGAAGAAGCCAGCAATCATTGAAATGCTTATTTGCCTGCCATTTTAAATCCAGAACTCTTAATTGCACTAATTACAACAATTTTGTCATTTCAGCGCTCTTTGGTTCTTCCTGGTTCACCCCAATTTGAACGATCCTTCCTCAGCTGGGAAATATGAGGAAATCTCCATTCAGAAGACTGATCCTGTTTAATTAACTTGAGTTTAGGTATTGTATTTATTTTTAGGCCTAATATCATTATCCACTTTAGAAGCTGCTATCATTACGATTTTTCTTAGCACTATGATGGATAAAGCTTGAGTCAACTATTGATTACTAGAAATATAATATATATAACGTTTTTTATTTTAAATGTTTTGTATTTACACACACTCACACAATACTGAACAAGCTAAACCCTGCATTGGCAAGAAAAGATTCTTAAAGGGACACTCCATCCATTTGCATTAAGATTTCCATTGTTAGAAATCCAGTCATACTACTGAATGGTTGTGCAACCAGATGAGAGAAATCCACTATTTTCTTTTTTCACTTTCTCCTACAATGACAAAAATCGTCATTTTACGTCATTGTAGGAGGAAGTGTAAAAGAGGGGGATTTCTGTAAAGACTACAAGCATTAGATCCCACCCTTTCAAACCCGCCCACAGGGGCTTGGACCTAATTTGCTAACAGACCAATCACAGATCAGTGCCAGTGCGTTTGATTTCACCGGCAGAAACCTTTTGATAATTATGGACGTAGAGTAGAGCTCAACTCTAGTCTACATTGATGGGTGGAGTAGTGGGAGTAGCCTGCGGAGCTGAACATTGCAATGCACTATGGGGATTGTTGTCTACAATCCACAAGCACTAAAAAGTCATTTTCTGCCTTCTATCGGCCAAGAATGACCCAAATTAGAAATGTCTGGTACTATTCTACTACATATATGACCCACTTTCAATACATATTCATGTCTCCACTAGTGGAATTACCCTTTAAAGATATGGAAGACTTTACGCAAACATGCATAAAATAGCAAAAATGCTAACATTGACTATATTTACTGTTTTCTAAAATGTAATTCTGAATTATTGTAAGAAAAGTGTCCATGCTGAGGCCATAGGTCGGGAGGTGTATGTCTGCCAAGTAACTCTCACTCTTAACCACTAGATGTCGCCATTGAAGTGGTTTGCTCTCTAACCTGTTCAGCTTGTCACCTTGTTTGGCTCTGTACAATCGACCGTTAGACTCAGACACAGTCTGTGTCATTCATAGTGTGAACTGTCATTAATTTGGGTGTTTCTTATCCTAGTCTGTCAATGTTGCTGTTTAGTTCATCTTTTGTTTCTTTTTTTTTCACATTTACATTTCATTGTTAATGAGTTATTGGTGGCTTGCCAGTATACCAGAGGATGTCCAAGTCCAATCATCCATCATGAAAAACATGCCAATGGTGCTGCCCTCAAATCCACCCTAACAATAGGCTGTTCAGATAAAAATAGGCATGTCTGATTTTTGTTTCATACCGTGTTTGCGTCAAAGATAGGGCTTTTCGTTGAGCTTAGTTTTGGTCCCATTAGATCTTAAATACAACTCTAGCTGAGATGTGATTAAAGTCTTTCTTCTTGTTCGTTTGGCATTGCTAGTCACCTTTGTGGTTTTCTTCAATCAAATACATCTGAGCTTTGGCTGATGGCATATGCTGGGCAGACTAACAGTCATTACTGTTGAAGTTATTAACTACATCAATCAACTTTAGCAGAACCTATAGGCGATGTGCTTGACTGTGACTCCAAAGACCTTCCCCTGAAAACGGAACGTTGTTAACTTTAGTTTCATGCACTTTCATAGCAAAATGCATCTTGATACAAAACGCTATGAACTTAGGTTGCACCACAGCCGATATCTTTGCGGCCGACGTGCCTCGTGTTTGCTCGTCCCGGTCCCATGCAAGCAGAGATAATAGCGGACCAGCTGTGTGATCAGGAGCCGCCTGCGAGAGGACTCAGCTGTAGGGAGTGTGCCACCATGCCAAGACTCAGTGCCAGTCTGTCAGCTCCGTTTCAATTAGGTCTCAAAATGAGTTAATCTAATACAGGCCGGGGAGGACCAACTCTGCAAATATGCACTTTCTCTTTGCCTATGAACATTTTAGGCTAAAGTAAATACTTCAGTCTTTTTAGGATGATTTTACCAGCACAGATTAAACACGATTGTGAGCTGAACTACTTTGTTAGATTATCGCTTCCTGATTGCCCTTCATGATCCAAGGTCTAACTCAAAAGTCCTTATAATAGTACCAAATGTGATATTATACCTCATGTGGTTTGTTGTGCTGCTACTTCTCTTAAGACATTCATTCTGAGGACCTGACCTTCACATTTAGGGTTTTAGACTATAGGCTTGCCTTGAAGAACTTGCATGAACCCTTAATCTCTCCTGACCAATGCCGATACCATAGTACCATCTATACCACCGGGTCTCTTATGATCACCAGGGCTGCATTTATTTGATTAAGAATATCGCTTTTCTATATATTTTAGAATGTAATTTTTTCCTGTGATCAAAGCTGAATTGTCTGCATTATTACTTCAGTCTTCAATGTCACATGATCCTTTGCAAGCAGTGTTGGGGTGATGCATTACAAGTAACGCGAGATTACTTTTTTAATGCAAAAGTTACTTTTTCAAATAAGTAACGCAAGTTAGGTCGCTTTCCCATTTATTGGCTGACACCTCACCAGTCATGTTGAGAGAAATCTGGACTAAGTGCAGAGGCATTTGCGTGGGCTGTGTGAACATGATCGTTATTTTCGTTCTAGACTAAATGTGAGCAGGCATTTACTTGCACAAAACCAGATCAGAAAAGAGCTGTATTGCCAAGTGTGCTTGCATTCACAAGGAATTTTTCACACATATGCAAACAAGGAATATAGTAATGATATGTAAGTATCAGGGCTGTCAAACGATTAATCGCGATTAATCGCATCCAAAATAAAAGTTTGTGTTTACATAATATATGTGGGTCCACTGTGTATAATTATTTTGTGTATATATATATATATATATGTAAATACACACGCATGCATGTATATTTAAGAAAAAAAATATCTATATATAAAATTTTTATTTTTATATATAATATAAATTATATATAAATCTATATACAGTATATATGAAAATATTTCTTAAATATATACAAGCATGTGTGTGTATTTATATGTATATATATAATATAATTATTCACAGTGCACCCACATATATTATGTAAACACAGTTTTATTTTTGATGCGATTAATCATGATTAATTGTTTGACAGCCCTAGTAAGTATATGTTAAATAAATAGAAGTACTTTATGTATTTAATCTCACTTTATTTCCCAATGTCTTTGCTGCTGACCCTCGGTGAACCAATTCAACCTTACGAATAAGCAATATTATCACATTGTGTTTAAAAAGTCATTAAGAAACACAATTAGTGACTTTGTTAGTGAGTAACACAACATTGTAACACATTACAACGTTCCCCAAAACTGTTCACACGTCATTCTAATATGCTGAATTAGTGCTCAAGAAACATTTCTTATTGTCAATGTTGAAAACATTACTCTGCTGCTTAATATTTTTGTGGAAACCATGATACTTTTTTGTTCAGGATTCGATGATGAATAGCATTTCAGCATTTTTTGTAAATCGAAACTTATGTTACATTATAAATCTATTTTAATGTCACCTTTGATCAATTTAATGCATCCTTGATGAATACAACTATTAATTTCTTTAAAAAAATCTCACTAACTCCAAACTTTTGAACTAGAAGAGCTTGAGGAAAAGGCATCAAAGTACTGTCAGTCTGTTTGCAATGCCAGCAGTTCTCTGTGTTTTTCTCCCTTATTCTATTTTTCATGCAGGTGAATATGAGATTTTTGCTATTGGATATATAGCAGCCATCTATTAGAGCCACAGTGGTGTCTGTGCACAGCTTGGGATAGAGTCAAAATTAGTATTGATTGAATTTGATTGATTTGAGCAGCTCTGCTTGGGTGTGAAATTACAATTTTGCCATCTGGAAGAGAGGTCTGGGGACTTTTAAAGAGCACTCTGCCTTTCTTTAGTCACTGAGCTCACACTTTTTCTTTCTTTTGCAGCAGACATCCTGTTTTGCACAGAATCACAACAAAGAATCTGTTCCCTTTTTTGCAGCATGGCTGTGGGGTAAAATGCTTAATATTTTAATATCTCTGTTTCAAAGGTTTTACCACAATATTACAAATGCTTGTGATGCACTAACGAGGCGAACGATGAAACTTTGACGAAGATCACAGTGTCTTGATCACTCCTGGAGGGTTGTGTACCATTGAGTTTGAATTGAAAAATGGCCTTCAAATCTTATTTCAATTGCTCAATGTAAATGAAGGCAGCAAACCAGGTTTTTCCTGTGTTTTATCTGGGGTTTGAAACCAATATACTAAACACATTTATGCATGTGACAACTAGCCCTGGCCTATTAAGTCAAAAATGATTCTGTGGCGAAGTAAATACTACAGAAGAAACAATGTAATTTACATGAAAAAAGTTAGTTCAGGCAAGAATTTTAAAAAAGAAGTAAATTCTATAGTAGTATTCAATTCAATCATGTAGAAATGAAAGCGTAAATATCAACATTATAAAATTAAGTAAAACTTTTCTGAAACTAGTGTTCTCATCATGCACTGGGCCATGAATAATTAATGAGGTTTATTTTTTTTATTTTTATTTATAGGTTTTTTATTTTTTTAACGATCTATCAAATGCTACCGTCATTGTGTATTGTCTAAGTATTGAGGTTTGATTACTTAAACATTTCTGAGTAAATCGTATACTTAAAAGTGTAGTCTAATTCAATGTTATATTGGTTGAGTGAAATGTTGTACAAAGAAAAAATCATTTATATAATAGATATTACTTAACATTTAATTAGCTTAATAAAAATTACTTAATTTCTTATGTTACTTTCAATGTGTGACATTTACTCAAAAAATATCAGTGCAAAAACTTGCCTTTAAAAAATTAAGTAAATTTTACTCATTGTTTTTTTTTTACAGTGATTGTTTTAACATTATTGAACATGGAGGATGTAGATTATTTATTGTATTTCTCATGTAGGCAATAAATAAAAATAATGTTTTGTCCCAAAATTTAAATGAACCTCTATTATAATTATTATTGTTAATATGTTTGGGTTAAAACAAATCGCTACTGTCGCCTTTAGCTTGCTCATTTCATATTTATATAATGTTAAATAATAATACTAATTTATATGGGTTCATTTAATGCAGAGACAGTTATTCTTATAACATTTAAAATCCAAACATCCCACTGAAAAATAAATAAAATGACATTAAAAGGTAACTTTTTTTCATTATTTCATCGGTAATCTATGCGTTTCTCCAAGGCTGTAGATCTAGGACACAAGCGCGTTCACGCCGCTCCTCCGCCCTGCCTCTGTCCTCTTGCACGCTCCCGGCTCTGCGCGTGCTCGGTCGAGCCCTTCCGCTGGGCGCACGCGTGCGCGCTCCGCTCAGGATGCTGGGTTGTAGGTGATGATGGCGGAAGAGGAGCTGCGCTGAGTTTTCTCCCAGTTGTTTGAGATACACCCCTACCAGACGCTAGTCAGCAGATCTCGTCTTTGTCCTCCGTCTCACTCAGAGGGACTATGGGGAATGAAGCGAGCCTCGAAGGAGAGGGCCAGCCGGGGCAACCGGGAGGCGCTGTCCCCACGGCTGGAGCCCCGGCTTCCATTTCAGCACCAGCGGGCGGTGGACAGCTCCACAAGCCGAGCAACGGAGCGCCTGCCGGGGGAATGGGCACCGGACACGGCCCGGGAATGAACAGGTATCCCGAATCATTTCAAAAGCTTCTGGCACATGTATATTTGTGTGATTTCAATGCAATGCTTTGTGCTATACGATATGAGTCTGTGCCGTCTAATCTTGTGCTTTTCCATTTAAAAGAACTATAGTCACTTTTAGCCATATTCAGAATCGACAGTTATGTTTTTAACAGCCTTGCAGTTCACACCCGATGATTTACACCCAATGATATGCATTACCTAAACCTACCAAGCCAGTTGCCAGCTAAAAACCTCTATATGTGCATGAGATCGGCAATCAACTAACATATGCTGCACTCATGGGGTTATTTGATCTCTGACATACTTGATGCATAGATCTATTCACGTATGAGGGTGAATATGTACATAAGCAGCCATATGAGGATGTTTTGCTTTTGCATGTTTAATTTAGTGCATATTTCCATTCATTACAGACAGTCTTGCTCTGTCCAGATCCAAGCCATCTATAATAGTTTTTGAGCTTTAATGGTCTGAATACGTGATCGACGATATTGCCAGATGCATATTAAGCAAGCAGAGATTTTCACATGCATTCATCTGTATTTAGTAAATTTATACGTGTAATTCTGCATTCTGGTGCTATAGGCTAGGCTATAGAAGCGAGTCATGTTCTGAGATAATTTGAGGTGTGTCACACTTTTATTTATTAATATAAACCGCAGTTTGCTTTGGTATGATGTAGTCAGGGCTGTTAAATGAAGTGAAATTCTGCTTTGTCAACCACGCCTAACAGTGCTGATATTAAAATGCACTGGTACTAAAATCTCACTGTAAAAGACACTTTGAGGGTTCTGAGAGTGCAAGCGTGATGAAATGTTATTATAGCATTAATAATTTATCAAATTTTGACGAGGATGCATGTGACTCTGTTACACGTGCAAGCGAACATCTTTCACTACCTCTCTCTTCTTCCCCACCCCTCTCTCATATATATAATGTTATCTCTCCCTTTTACAATCTTTAAGCAATGTGAGAATTTTCCTTGCAGATTCAGAATTATTCAAACTTTGTATTGCAATTCATGCTGTTGTATTGCAGTGGTTTTGCTTCAGGAGACAGAATTTACATTGGATGTAAAGTGGCAACACAGCACAGTACCAGAATTGGTTATTGTACAAAAACATCTCTTGGATTTCAATAGTTTCGTGCTCTTGGCAGCCAGTAATTCATAGCACAAAACCAACATGACATCATGACTGGCACAAACTGGCTGGACCCATTTGTATTGTTTCATGTGTTTACATTGTGAAGCTTTCTTTGTGGTTTTTGGATGAGGGCAGGTCATGAGACTTGCGTTTACAATAACAGATGAATTTGTGCCAAAATAATAACGCATGGATACATGACCTTTAACAACTAAACATATAAGTGTTTTCCTTCTATTTTAAAAGTTGACAAGCCTATGTAATTTCCTATTCTAAATATGCACAATTATATGTTTAGTTGCATTTTATTAATATTATGTTTCTCTGGAACCCACTGGTTGAGAATCTCTGTTATAATTTGGATAAAAATTATAATCTGTCTTGCCTGTAACAGATAGATTTGTGTCCAAATTCTCTCTTTAAAAAGGTTATTTTCTGGCATCTATGTTTTCTTTAACGTCAGAACCTTTCCATTGCACAAAAGGTGCTTTTATTTTGTAAAAATAAAAGGTTATAGCTTTGTAAAATGTTCTTTTAAGAAGGTTCTTTGGGGAACCTAAAATGGTTCTTCCATTGCATCACTACGAAAACCCAAAATATGCACAATTAAACAGTTAATTGCATTTGATAAATTGCTTCTAGCATTGTTTCCATGCAACCCACTGGTTGAGAATCACTGTTATAAATTGGACAATATTATAATCTGACTTGCGTTTACAGTCACAGATGAATTTTGTGCCAAAGTCTAAACGATTAATCACATCTAAAATAAAAGTTTGTGTTTACATAATGTGTGTGTGTGTAGTGTGCACACATATGCATGTATATAGTTAAGAAAAATGTGTTATTAATATATCAAATATTTATATAAATGTATAATATTAATTTCGTATAAATATATATAAAGTATATACATGCAAATATTTCTTAAATATATACATGTGTGTATTTATATATACAAAATAATTATACACACTACACAAACATATATTATGCAAACACAAACTTTTATTTTGGATACTATTAGTCGCGATTAATCGTTGCCCATCCCTAGTGTTTACATAATACATGTGTGTGTGTGGTGTGTATAATTATTTTGTATGTATAAATACACACATATGCATGTATATATTTAAGAGAAATGTGTTATTAATATATTAAATATTTATATTTGTAAACACAAACTTTTAATTCGGATGCGATTAATGGCGATTAATCGTTTCACAGCCCTAGTCTGATTTGATGCACAACCCTTGACTTCAACATCAGAACATTTGGGACTTTTTTTCTTTTCTGTTGTACAAGTTGATACGTCTATTTATTTTCCTGTTCTAAATTTGCTCAATTATACAGTTAGTTGCCTTTTATTAATTGCTTTTAGCAGTGAGAATCATTGTTAAATACTGGATTAAATGCTAGACGTTCTAAATAAGACATGTTTTGCATTTTGCACAAGTTCGTATCAAGTGTTTTGAAGTGTGTATACACCGTGTAGCCAACCTGAAACATCGATTTACAATGCAATGATGCAAATGAAATGTATTTGTTGCAGGAAGGGTGACCTAGCTGTCGGTTTGTTTGTAGTCAGGCCTCTCGCAGTATTAGATTCTGGATGTCAGCGTTTCTCAATGGCCTGATTGGATTGTTCTAAAGCTAAAGTTGAATCTGTTTGGACGTGTGAGAAAAGTACAGATGCGTTTGTAGGCCATAATGTTACTGCTGCACGTACTGTCTGTCTGCGTCTGACCGGCTTCATTAAAACTCCTGAATGGGTGTGTATTCGCAGTCGTAGCCTTCCGTGAGTGTTTGAGGGAGGAACAAACCCACCGAGGATATTGCCACCGGGGCGGGGGGAACATTTGTTTTTCTCTCGGGTCGTTCCGAGACTCTTGCATTTTTTTTTTCCCGTCTCGCATCCGTCTCATGCTTTTATTGATGTACTGAAATGCCCAGATTTTTCTGTACAATGTCATCCCGTCATTCACACATACATGGTGTGTGAAAGGCTGCATCTCTGACTGATGTAATGTCTTACGTACCATATCAAGCCACTTCATCATTCACTGGTAAAGCGTGTGTGATGCCTACAGATGAGGTGAGACCTTGTGCTAATCTCCTCATGGGTTTCCTTCGCTCTGAAATCTTTGTAAACGAGTTTTAAAGTTAGCTGAACTGGTCTTTAAAATCACTTCACAGCATTGCGGTCGGCTTGGTAAAACTGCATACTTATTATAAGTCATAAATAATAACTACATTTTTCTCTAACTCAGCTTTTTTAAAGTATAATGTTCATTTCTAGTAGTAACAAGCTACCTATCACATGCGAATAGCCTGGGGAAGCCTGATTCATTTTAGTGAGTCATTTTATTTGGTTCATTTCAATTAACTGGATTTATTTGAATGACTCTGGATTGATTTTCTCCCCTCCGCCCCCCTTCATTTTGTAGTGAAATAAATATCGAGTTAAATGTTATGGATAAGTACTGTTCGAAAGTGTGAGAAGTTTGTTCTGCTCGCTAAGGCTCCAAAAAATACAATTTAAAAAAGCTATTTTCTACAAAAATGTAATTTATTCCTGTGATGCAAAGCTGAAGTCTTCATTGTCACATGATCCTTCAGAAATCATTCTAATATGCTGATTTAATTCATGTTTTTGAGAAACAATTATATTTTGTTTTTAGGATTATTTGCTGAATCAAGTTTAAAAGAACAGCATTTATTTTGAAATAAAAAAAAAAATTTGTAACATTATATACATTTACTTAATAACTTTTTATCAAAGTAAAGCATTTCTGAATAAAAGTACTAATTTCTTTCCAAACAAATCTTACTTTTCCCAAACTTTTAAACATTATTGTAAATTATGGTGATTTATGTAATATTTAGATTTAATTTGAGTGTATTAACAAAACAATTATGTCACTCTGATTTATTTATTGTACTTATGCCAGATAAATATGATCCTTTTAATTGAGGTAAATTGAAGTAAAAGGATATCGTCCCCTATAGCTTCAGTATAATTCATTCTTTTTAGTTGTAGCTATGTTAACTACTGAGGATTAGTATCTAAGAATCTAGCTTCAAATCTTGTGTTTTCTCATCATATTTAGGCTTTAAAATAAAACCGTTTCATTAAGATTGCATTAAGTTTCATGAATCTTATCACTTGGGGAAGCATGTTTGAAAATGTTCAAAATGTTCCCCTTTTGATTGACGGGCAAAATGAGGAACCAGAAGCTATTAGTGTGTTTGTATGGAGTGTGTAGGTGTTGTTTGTGCTATTAGTGAAACACGGACGAAGAGAAAGACAGGAGGAATGAGGGAGATGGATGGAGAGACAGAAGAGGATCCGGCGCTTTATTTCCCAGCAGATGCGATAGGAACATTGCTGTCTTAGCTGCCAAACATCACCCCCATAAAAGGGCCCTGAATTGTAATGACACAGAAATCGAATAAATGTTCTCCGTGAGCCTGCGGCATTCTTTTAGCGTTCTCTTTACGCTCCCGCTCAGAGTCTTTAAACCACCCCATTTATTAAGCCTTGGAAGAAAACAGATACAATATAGTGATGCACGCCGGCCCACATGTCGAAAGGCCAATTTTAAAAAGGTTAACGCCACATCCTCCCATTTCAAACCTCTTCCATCATATGACACTTAATCTTTAGTTGTTCACGGTTCCCTGGCCTTCAAACCTTACTGTACCAGCATGACATCTTCATTGTATGTCAGCATAGTAATGGTGGTCTGTTATAGCATAGCATAGCATAGCATAGCATAGTATAGTATAGCATAACATAGTATAGTATAGCATAGCATAACATAGTATAGTATAGTATAGCATAACATAGTATAGTATAGTATAGCATAGCACAACATAGTATAGCATAGCATAGCATAGTATAGCATAGCATAGCATAGTATAGTATAGCATAACATAGTATAGTATAGCATAGCATAACATAGTATAGTATAGTATAGCATAACATAGTATAGTATAGTATAGCATAGCACAACATAGTATAGCATAGCATAGCATAGTATAGCATAGCATAGCATAGTATAGTATAGCATAACATAGTATAGTATAGCATAGCATAACATAGTATAGTATAGTATAGTATAGTATAGTATAGCATAACATAGTATAGTATAGCATAGCATAACATAGTATAGTATAGTATAGCATAACATAGTATAGTATAGTATAGCATAGCATAGCATAGTATAGTATAGCATAACATAGTATAGTATAGCATAGCATAACATAGTATAGTATAGTATAGCATAACATAGTATAGTATAGTATAGCATAGCACAACATAGTATAGCATAGCATAGCATAGTATAGCATAGCATAGCATAGTATAGTATAGCATAACATAGTATAGTATAGCATAGCATAACATAGTATAGTATAGTATAGTATAGTATAGTATAGTATAGCATAACATAGTATAGTATAGCATAGCATAGTCTGAGTTGACAGCAAATGTGGCATAATGTTGATTACCACAAAAAGTCATTTCAACTTAACCCGTCATGGTTATGGTGAGGCACTTACAAGGGAAGTGAAGTTCAGAAATGTAAAACTTTGATATTTTTTTTTTTTAAATTAAGCACTGTCCTCTGTATTATGAGCTGTAAAGCTGTTTAAATCATCAATTTTAGTTATTTTAGGCTGTTAGAATTTATGACTTTATAGAGGATTGACTTCCTCACTGTAACCCAGATTTTTGCCTTTTTAAAAGAGTAGAAAGCACAAGTTGACGTTAATTGTGTGGTAATCCACTATATGCCACAAATGACAACGACTTGTACTGTACTGCACTACAGGTGAATAGGACTCCACACAGAAGTATAGTATAGCTTTTTTCACACGAGTCCTCGTAGGACTGTATCTCGAGCGAGAGGAGACATGAATCGAGTTTGTCAGTCTTCACCCATGTCTGTTCTTCTCATGTGGAGCTGACTCCCACTGGTTCTGTACTCTCCTTCCGTCACTCTGTGACTCATCAGTGGTGTTAACACAGGAGAGAGAGGAGTGAAGGGGACTGCTCAGCACTACGGATCCAAATGAATCTGATCCAGCAGACATGGCTGTCTACGGCTGCTGTTAGCCCCTTTATGGACTGCAGAGAGAAGAGAGAATCACAGTAAACGTTCACTCCTGCTCGGGGGAAACACTTAAGCCCCTTTGTACATGCGATTGTGCCCAATTTAGCATTTTATGTAGAGTGGTAGGATTAAAGAATTGTCATGCTGCGTATAGATTTGAATGTAAAGCTGCATTCAGAGGGAAACATGTCAAAGTGAGCTGGTCATGTGATGCTTAGGTTCCACGTGAGAACACTCTAAAAAAGCTGGGTTGTTTTAACCCAATTTTGTTTTAACCCAAATCTGGGTTGTTTTAACCCAAAAATGTAACCCAATGGCTGAGTTTGTCCATGTTTAACTCAAAATTGGGTTAAAACAACCCAGCATTTTTTAGAGTGAATATACAATAGACTTCTGTTTTTATGTAAAGGTAATTATAAGTCTATCTGTCCATCCATCCATACGTCCATTCATCCGTCCATCAGTCTGTCCATCCTTCCATCAATCTGTCCATCCATCCGTCCATCAGTCCATCCATCCATCCATCGGTCCATTCATCCGTCCAGAATATATAGTAGACTTCTGTTTTTATGTAAAGGTAATTATAAGTCTGTCCGTCCATCTACCCATCCATCAGTCTGTCCATCCATCTGTCCATCCATCCATCCATCATCCATCCATCAGTCTGTCCATCCATCCGTCCATCAGTCTGTCCATCCATCCATCGGTCCATTCATCCATCCATCTGTCTCTCCATCCATCCATCCATCAGTACGTCCATCCATCCGTCTGTCCGTCCATCCATCCGTCTGTCCGTCCATCAGTTTGTCAATCCATCCATTAATCCATCCATTCGTCCATCAGCCTGTCCATCCATCCATCCATCCATACACCCTCCAGTCTCTCCATCCATCCGTCCATCAGTACATCCATCCATCCATCCGTCTGTCCGTCCATCAGTTTGTCAATCCATCCATTAATCCATCCATTCTTCCATCAGCCTGTCCATCCATCCATCCACTCACCAGTCTCTCCATCCATCCATCCGTCCATCCATCAGTCCATCCGTCTGTCCGTCCATCCATCTGTCCATCAGTACATCCATCCATCCATCGGTCCATTCATCCATCCATCTGTCTCTCCATCCATCCATCCATCCATCAGTACATCCATCCATCCGTCTGTCCGTCCATCCATCCGTCTGTCCGTCCATCAGTTTGTCAATCCATCCATTAATCCATCCATTCGTCCATCAGCCTGTCCATCCATCCATCCATCCATACACCCTCCAGTCTCTCCATCCATCCGTCCATCAGTACATCCATCCATCCATCCGTCTGTCCGTCCATCAGTTTGTCAATCCATCCATTAATCCATCCATTCTTCCATCAGCCTGTCCATCCATCCATCCACTCACCAGTCTCTCCATCCATCCATCCGTCCATCCATCAGTCCATCCGTCTGTCCGTCCATCCGTCCGTCCATCAGTCCATCCATCAGTCCATCCGTCCATCAGTCCATCTGTCCATCAGTACATCCATCCATCCGTCCTTCCGTCCATAAGCCCACACAAATAAAAATGGACATGGCAAAACACGTGAATTTACTTATACACAATAATTTGGGGACAAAATGTTGCTCAGAACTAAGCCAAATCTGATAAAACTGTCCTTTGGGAACCTCTAGGTTTGTCCTCATTTTGAAAAACATAAATTACAAAAAAATAAAATAAAAAAAGAATTATAACATTTATTTATTTATTTCAATTAATAGTAATGATAAAGGGAAAAAAAACAAACATATATTTTTTAAATAAATGTAAAAAGTCTTTATTAAATTATTATTATTATTATTATTATTATTACAATTTCGGGTAAGTCCGTAGTAATTATAATTAGGTTTATATAAAAACAATAAATGTCTATGGTATGTCCACATTTGGATAGTCAAGCATGTACACATCCGTATTGTTTCTTTATATCTATTCGAGCAGATAGATGGTCTTGTGAGTTGTCTGAGAGTGAAATGTCATATCTAAATTTGCCATACATTTTAAATAGAGTGACCACAGAAAGTACAATGATTTCCTGCATTGAGACACAGAGTAGAAATTGCTAATCAGTGATCCATTATGTTTTTTTTATTATGTCTGCATTCATGAATAATTACCTGAGCACTAGACAATTATAAGGAGTACATGCTTCAGTTAATGACACAATCAATCATAGCAGACACAAAAAGTCCTTGATTAAACACAAGTTATCACGTATCGAATCACCCTGTCAATAACCATGGCCCTGCTTGTTTAACTCACCAACATTTAAAGTTTAAATCTGTAAAGCACTGGTGACCGACGTGTCTCAAGGGTATGTCAGCAAACAATGTTACAGACTGCATCCCTTATGCACTAACATGGGGTATTTGATCAAATATACAGTAAAAACAGCAACATTGGGAAATTACAATTGAAAGTAAGTGTTTTCTATTGCAATATGTTCGAAGATGTAATTTATTCCAGCACATGATTCACATGATCCTTCAGAAATCATGCTGATTTGCTGCTTAAAGGTGTAGTATGTGATTTCCGAGAATTGTTGTTGAACACTGTTGACATTTGAAATTAACCCAAACAAACACACCCCCCCTTCATTGCTCCGCCCCGGAAATGCACGAACACACAATGCAATTGTGGATGTCTCTTTATCATAGCTGAAACACAGCAAAATAATGCTTCACGAAAAATAAAGTGAAGATGACGAATGAACGAACGAACGAATGAAAAGGAAGCACAAAAGTTTTAACACATTTTGTTTGTTGTGTTTAATTGACACCCCAAACCAGGCAGAAAGTCAAATCTTTTCACAAGCGAGTCTTGAACAGCCGTCCTGTTGCAGATGGTACTTTTAAAGACGGCCTATTAAGGTTTTTTCTTTTTTTTTTTGTACATTGTCAACTTTGCTGTTTGACTTTGACTTTGTCAACTTTGTTTGAAAAGCTAAAAAGCACAAAGTCACTCCAAAGGTAGTTCTTCTCTATATCAGTGCGCACTGTTTCTGAACTTATGAATGATTCGATTTGTATTCTTGATTTTTCTTCCGGAAACAAACATGTCACAATATTCCTCATTTAAATCTTCCCTGCCTAAGGTGTACATAAAAAAGGGAAGAGACCAGGTTGAGTTATAAGTAGGGTTGGGCATCGTTTTGATTTGAACGATTCTGATTCCGATTCTTCCTTTCGATTTCGGTTCTTTTCGATTCTCGATTCCGATTCGTTGAGGGGTGGAGTCAAAACGTGTCACAGGCTCATTTCACAGAGGAACATTTTATTTTGATTCAATGAGATTTAGTTTTGTATTTAAACACACACACACACACGACCCACAGAAAAGACGCGTGTCAGTATCGATTTCACTTTCGGGCTTGAACAAACCGTAACACACACAAATTATGCCAAAATGTCTGTAGGCCTACAATACCGTTTTGCGGCTCTTTGTGTCGTGAAAGATTGCCTCGGTTAAAGCAAAGTTCAAATCCACGACGTTAATCTACTAACGCTCATGACTGCTTTGTTGGACACAAATGGTGGATTTAGATTGGTCAGAATGTCAATCAAACTCCCTGCTAAGTATAAATTAACACTAATTTAAAGATGAACTGAACTGAAATTTGAAAAAAGGTGATATAACAGATGTATTTTATTTATTCTCATTGGTACAATTTTTAAAATGGCAGAATTTGTTAAAAGGGATAAAATGGTACATTGAAAGTGTTGTTTTTGTCACACGGGCGCCGCCATGTTGGATTTCAACGTTCGACTACGTCACTGGCATGGTAAGCTACTCCGTACCCTACCCGCACCAGCAGAACAGCCGTAGCTTGTAAACAGTCTGAGGCTAAATGACATGGCTGAGGAAACAGATTTTTTAGCGACACGCTATTTAGAGATGTGTACTTTCGTCAATGAGTACATGAAACGTCTGACAATGCATGAATTTTTTTATTTACACAAGTTACAAGTTCAACGCATCACGGCATCACGTTAAACGTTACTCGAATCCTTGATATTCGGGTGAGGGGGAAAAGATCCCTGATGTATAGTTCACTGTAGAGGATGGGATTCTCCTTCCTAAATGCACCCTCGCCCATAGAGTGAACTGCCAGTCCGCTGTTAATCTAAACAGTATGAGTAAAGTATAACAAGTTAGCCCAGCCTAGTCACGTAAAATACCCTAAAATACCCTGCTACTCGCGTCTCAGCTCGGACATCCATTAGAGACAGCATAGCCTCCTCCAACAGGTTTCTCTCACCGAACAGCATCCGAAATGAACGGTGCATGGTGATTCCTTTTTTCGCCGATCAATAAATGTTCCAGGTTGATCTCTCTGCAACAGATCGTCTCCGTGCAGTGTCTATGCTCCACAGCGCTCGCGCCCACAGTAACTTTCCCCCAAACGATCCTGTACTGCAAGTGAAGCCTGAAACTGATCGTCCTCCATCATGTGGTGGTCGTCAGACACTACCGGCCTGTCCTTCACGGGCTCAAATGCGTAATCCATGCCGTTAAAAGTGCTCATTTTCGTCTATGTATACAGGACCACAGCTGTTGTCTATGGCGCTCCGCGGGTCCTACCATGCTAGTGACGTCATCGAAATTGCCAGCGCTAACAAGCGCAGTTTTGCTTTGCTTAAAAAAAGCTATATTGATTTTTTTTTTTAAATGTTTAATGTAATTTACTTTTAATTGTCATAAACAACACGTTTTCAACGTCGATATTTTTCAGTTCAGTTCATCTTTAAAAGTGAAGTGCACACTGCCACACAAGCTTTTTGTAAGCGATGTAAAAAAAAATTGTTTCGTTTTCAAATTAGTGCCAATTCAGTGCACAGTAACAACAGTGCTGCTCCGCAAGACCGCACCATTATGCATGCCCGTGCATACGTGCGCACTTCCAGAAATCCAGTGGCCACTATGGACCAAAACTTGCGCGTTTGGAACCAATGATCGGAATCGAAAACAAATTTTTTAAATGATTCCAATGGCATTGTTATTTTTTAAACGGTTGCAAGTTGGAACCGGTTCCCGATGCCCAACCCTAGTTATAAGTAGGCTAGTGTGTTGTTGCCATGTCCAAGTGTTAGTTTTTACTCACCAGTAGCGAAAACTCATGGCAATGGAATGGGGCGTGACATTTCCCAAAGCTGTTGTCCAATCACAACACACTGGTCCAGCCGACCAATCAGAGGACATCCCACTTTTCGCAAAATGTTTTTTTTTTTTTTTTTTTTTGCATTTTCGCAAGGAGGGGCTTCATGGATACAGGAATTAAACAGAGCGTTGATAGATTGAACAGATTGGAAAGAGAGGTGCTGCAACAATGTCTAATATGTGAAAAATAATGTGTTTTTTGAACATTCAAGCATGAAAACCTATTCTAGTAGAACCGAAAAACAATATCAAGAAAAGGGCTTAATACAAGCTCTTTAATATTCAGGTTGTGAGGAATTAGACCTTTTAAAAGATTATTTAGCTGTCCTGTCATTGTTCTGACTTTTGAGCATGGACATTACAGGAAGCTTGATTTAGCATCGAGTGCGTTTACCCTCTAGCTGTTAATTCACTCTCTATTGAAGCTTTCTCTGCCCGGCCAGGCCTCGGGATTTCAGTTAGGAAAAATTCAATGCATATTGATATGAGCAATATCTCAGAGTGCATTGGGGGGATAATTCTTCTTTTTTTAAATAAAGATATAATGAAATGCCCTCAGCAAAAAAAAACATCAGCCATGTGATGAAAAGTGTAAAGACTTTGTCTGTGAGTTTATTTCTGTATGTTATTTAAAACTACTGTCGCAGTGATTATTCTAATCATTACTTGAATCTCAAATGAACTTTAAATAGGCTTCTCATATTTTACTCTTGAGAAAAAGCCTCACAGGTCTGTTTCAGAAAAGATCTCAGGAATGTCTCAAACTGTGCTCTGATTTGCTGAGATGCCTGCAGTGTGCAGTCTGAAGTCAGAAATCTCAATATGACCACAAACATTTTTCATTAAATTATTCCTAAAACAAATAACCTGCATGCCAACAGTTGTCCCATTTGCTTGTATGTTTATATATTACAGTGCATGCTTTTGCTTCTCTCAGGGACATGCAGAGAGTTTCTCAGAGGCAATATATAGGCTATATTGCGTCACCATTTTGTGTGTTTTCACACTTGGACTTAATTTAACCCAATATAAAACGGTAAATCAATATGCTGTCTTGAAGCCTACTTGCCATTGCTTTCAGGTCATTTCATGTCCGATTTTTTTAGTGACATAATGCAGTTAAACATACTGCAGATCAAGATCCCTTCACAAATGCAAATTCTTTTGTCCATTTGGACCGTATAGAATGATAATCAAAATTTTTTTTTTTCGTTTAGCTATTTCTGCTTTGTTAAAAAACTGTAAACAGACAGTGGCTATGTAGTTTGCAAACAAGTTATGAATAAGACTGGGAGATTACTTCACTTCACATTGTTGTCTAAGGAAATTTGAGCTTGTTGTGTCATATCATGAATGGTTGGTGTTAAACATGAAAATTAAATTATATATTATTATTAACCCTCTGGTACTGTTCATGTGTCGGCCAAAAATGACAGAATGTTTTGTTATTTCAACGAAGTGATTATATTTTAGTTTGATTATGTATTTTTATTTAATATTTTCTATATGTAGGGGATTTTATGGTTCTAAATTATATTTATTAACTTTTTGAGCATACACCTGAAAATGAAATTTACAACTTAAACTGGCATAAATCTTGAATGTTTTGGAGCACAGACTTCAGTTTGGTCTCTTTTTATTATTGCTGAAGTGAAAAAAAGTGAACTTGAAAAAAGAAGAATTTTACATTTATAGTTAGGAAAAATGCAAAAAAAAACAACCATTTTTCAATTTTTATATGAAATCTATATTTTTTTTAAACTGAGAAAATCAAAGTCATAAATCTAAACTAGCTGTTTTACAAATATGAGGTTGATATAATCTAAAAAAAAGAGAGCTTTCAGTTAGAATTTGTTTCCAATAGTTGAAATTCATCTGATTTTTGACCGTGAACAACACAAGTCTGACTACTGTATTTTTAGGACGATTCAACCTTTTCAAATCATGTCCATGATTTTCACACAGCAAGTGCCAAAACCTTTACCAATTTTTGTAGCATTTCACTGAAGTAAAATAATAAAATAAGAATTATGTCAAAAACAAACATCGCAATTATTCTCAAATTCCAAATCAACGCTTTTTTTTATAACGTTCCAGTCTTAATTTATAAGCTTTCTACGTTTTTTGAATGTAGAAAGCAGAAAGAAGAATGTAGAAAACTTTCTACATTTTTTGAAAAAACATAATTTTTTTAAATGGCTCAAGGCTGATCAACGGTGACTGAAACAAAGCTAGTTAAGTGTTAGCAATAGGCACTGAATCACACCGGTGAGAAATGTAAGGGTGGAGTTGACATTTATCTTCCACTACATTTTGACCTGTGGTTGAGAAAGACTTTTAACGTAGTAAAATTGATGCCCTTTAACTTTAAATATGCTGAAAGATCATTAATGTACCAATGGACATAGTGCCTGTAAGCCTTTCCACCTGAGCCGAACTGTCGCGAAGTCGATATAGTGTCTAAATTGAATGTTGGGAAGGAACTTCGGATCCCTAGTTGGACTTAGATTACATTTCTTTGCAGGATACAAAGCTGACACTGAAATAATGAGCTTTTCTTCCTCTTCGGCGCATCTCAGTTTATTCAGACCTTGGTAATAATGGCGTTAGATGAAGCAGGATGGGAAAGACGGCCTGGTTTTCTGGCGTTGAAGTTTTAGGGCAGTATATAATGAGGGACCAGGTGCTGGAAATATTCCTGGACGGACAACAGAGCAAGACATACACACACTTCTCAGCCTGACTCACTGTTACTGTGAAACCTGCTATTTTAGTTCTCACACGCTTTTCTCGTTTCTCTGAATCTGACAGAAGAAGTGTAATCTTTTGAAGTGTCTTGTGTGTACATTCGAGACTCTCTGTGTGTACCCGTGCGCTGGTGTGTTAGCCGGGCTCTCCGGAGACGTTGTTATGACCATGGAGAAAGCTTAGAATCCATTCTAATTGCTCACTAATCCCAGCACCAGCCTGTGGAAGAAAGAAGAAGAGAAAATCATTACTGCTGTTGACATGTGATAAACGACCTCAGAGTAGCAGAAAGTCTGCACAAACCCTCTCGCGCCTTTATGGGCAACTTAGGGACGACTTACAAAAAAACAGAAAAAGAGGCCAAGAAAGGGTTCAACAAAAGCTTAAGTGAGAGTTAGAAAGCAGCGAGCTGTAAACGTGAGACTCGTAAATACAGTATTGAATGGAAATGTGGATGTTTAAAGGGATAGTTCACTTTGAAATTATTTTTTGATATGTTTCAGCTTACCTCAAGAGCATCCAAGATGTAGGTGTGTTTATTTCCGCAGTAGTTTTTGATTTTTTTGAATTTTGATATTTTTAGGTCAAACCGTTCGTTCATATAATGGAAGTCTATGGTCACCACCTAAAAGAGCATGCACAGAGAAGTCCAAATTAAACATGATTTAATGACTCGTAAATGTAAGTACACATTAATGGCCTAAGACACGAAACAAGCGGTTTGTGTGAGAAAACGAACAAGGTAAAACAATATAAAGGTACAAACGAGGTAAAAACAATATAAATACTATTAGTTTTCTCACTCAAACCACTTGTTTTGTGTCTTAGGCCATCAAAGTCTCCTTACATTTATGAGTCATTAAATCATGTTTAATTTGGACTTCTCTGTGCATGCTCTTTGAGGTGGTGACCATAGACCTCCATTATATGACTGACAGACAAGAACGGTTTGACCTAAAAATATCAAAAGACACCTACATCTTGGATGCCCTTGAGGTAAGCTAAAACATACCAAAAATTAATTTCAAAGTGAACTATCCCTTTAAGTAAGCTCAGTAAAACAAACCACAATGCCTCATTCACATGTAAATTTGCTCATGTATAAAACATAAACGTAGACAAAAACAGTTATGCAATGATCAAACATTTCTTTGACGCACTCCATGACTCACATTCATACTAAAACAGTTCATGACACACATTCAACATCTCTTTCTTGGGGAATAATGTTGTTTAAAAAGGCTTTGGAAATATAGGCTCAGTTATGTCAGCTGTATGGGTGTAACGAGACCCTCATGTCACGATTCGATACATATCACGATACGATATTATTGCGATACTCGGGAAAAGGTCTACAAAAAATGTACTGTTGATTAAAATGCTAATTTTGATATTACATTGTAGGTTTAAATGAATAGGTTTGGAGTTGTTGCTTGTAACCCAAGGACAATGGAGACACCAGAATAACAATATTCAAGAGTTATTGTAGATGAATATGCTTGCACGCTTTTACTGACTAGATATATTTATAATAATGTCGCCCACTTTTTACTTATAACATCAGACATTTGGCATTATCAGGACCCACAAATATTCCCCCATTGCATTATTATGCATTATAATCAACATTATATATAGTAGTTGCACTAAAACTCTGAAAACTTGAATTTCTTCACAGACAGTAATTTTTATTTTGGGGGGATTGTCCACGATACATATTGTTGCATTTTTGTATTGCAATATATTGTGGCATTGTTACACCCATAGTCAGCTCTTGGATTTCCATAATGGTTATTGATCACCATCGACAGTTATTTTGAGTGAAACGGCATTAAATAGCTCGTTAGAGAATATTGATTAAAAGCTTAAGTACGTCCACAGCTCTTATTTTTACCGCCTCCTCCAAAAGTGTCAACAGAAAATCGCTCACAAACAAACTTACAACATGATGTAGTACGGCGTCGGCGACGATGTGATAAAAGATTCTTGTGCTGGAATGTGTGTGTGTGTGTTTGAAGTAAACGGCAGTTCCATTAAAATGGTTCCATTGAAAGGGTTTCTTTGAATGAAGCGTTCAATCACCTGTGAGTTCTCCTTCATGGTCGATTTCTGCATGTGTCATCCAACTATTTTACTGGCTTTCTCCAAATGTAGCCACAGATGTTCTTAAATGCATCTTGAACTTTCCGTGTCTGTCTGTTTCCTGATATTTCACAATAAAAACCAATTCAATACCAATACTGATTATTTTAAAGGTATAGTTCACCCAAAAATTAAAATGATGTCATTAATTGCTCAACTTCATGTCTTTACTGGAAACTTTTGTTCATCTTTGGAACACAAATGAGAGCTGAGCGCTTTCTGTCCCGCCATTGATCCAACTTTGATGCTCGAAATAAACGAATCCATACACTTATTACAACCCAAATTTGGGTCAAATATGGACAAACCCAAATGTTGGTTTAAAAATGTAATTAAAAAATGTACAGATGAAAGTGAAAGTTGAAGTTGGGTTAAAATTTTAAATTGTCCATATTTTACCCAATTTTGGTTTAAAACAACCCAGCATTGTTTAGAGTGTAAAAAAAAAAAATCTGAAGAGACTCGATTGCTTTATATGATGAACAGATTGAATTTAGGTTTTTATTCACATGTAAACATGAATCAACTCACACATCAGTTATGGTAAACGGACACAACTTGCATTATTATATTATATTGTTAATAATATAATAATAGTTGATTAATTATATGTTGTTATTATATTTAATATTGTGTTATATTACATATTATTATATTGTGTGATAATAATAATAATAAAAGTGCATATTGGTTTTATTGTTGTTATTGCTGGTTGCTTTGAAAATCTCAAGCCATATACATATGAGCAATAGCAGTGATGCTTGCCTAGGCACCACTAATGATAATTCATAACCATAATCTGTTTTTTTTTTTATTATTAACCTCAAATCCGATTTTAATAGCCATGATTTTGTAACTTTGCCACTAAGCGGCTTCTGTTCGATGTCAAAGTTCGAGAATGACCATTTCATAAAGTAAATATGCTAAAGAGGAAACCTTTTTGCCATCAAGAAGCATTGAAAGTCCTTGTCAATCCGTTCGTGCCCGTCCCCCAGATTTTGCCCTGCTGTATTGATTTATCTTTCTATTTTCATTCAAACTACTCGGGAAGCTGCGGCACAAAGCTCTTTAAATCTCCTCCTGTGAATCCCCTGGGCAGACGGATTCAACAAAAGTGTTCAGCTATCGTTGATTTCAAACATATGCCACACACCCCTGCTTTAATTCACACACCAACAATCTTTTTTTTTCTCTCGTCCCACAGTATCCAAGGCAAACCAAATCAGACAGACCCGAGCATGGGACCTAAACCTGGGGGTCCGCCGGGTACAGGACCTGGTCCTGGAGCCCAGACACAGCCTCAGGGCCCGGGTCAGGGTCAAGCTGCGCGGAAGAACCTCCAGGTGGACGTGGGGAGCAGTAAAGCCGGGCACCCTGTCTCGCCCGGGGGCAGCGCTCCCTCCTCGCCCTATTCTTTGCCCCAGATCGCACCCATGCCCAGCAGCAAGCTGTGTCCGGTGTGCAAGAGTGCAGATCTGACGGGCACCACAGACGGCCAGCCAAACTGCAATAAATGCACACAGTGCCGCTCCATGGTGTGCAACCAATGCGGATTCAACCCCAACCCTCACCTCACTGAGGTAAGCAGCCCAATGCATGTTCACGCAATGTTTTATGTTGCATTTTTTTTTTTCTGTATGGATGCATTTCATTATCAAAGCTCGTTTGTGTCACAGTGAGATATAAACTCGGAATTGTGAGCTATAATTCGCATGTTGCAGTTACCTCATTTTTTATTCTGTGACAGATAAAATTGATCAAAAGTGACTGTAAAGCATTTATAATGAAAAAAATATTTAAAAAAATGTATCATGGTTTCCACAAAAGTATTAAGCAGCAGAACTGTTTTCAACATTGATGATAATCAGAAATGTTTCTTGAGCAGCAAATCGGCATATTAGAATGATTTCTGAAGGATCATGTGATGCTGAAGACTGGAGTAATGATGCTGTAAATTCAGCTTTACTCACAGGAATAAATGACATTTTAAAATATTTTCAAACACTGCTATTTCACAATTTTGCTTATTTTTACTGTATTTTTGACCACTTTAAAGGGTTTGTTCACCCAAGTGATTTAGTATTTACTCACCCTCATGTCGTTCCAACCCCGTAAGACCTTCGTTCATCTTCGTAACACGAATTAAGATATTTTTTATTAAATCTGAGAGCTGGATCACTCCTCCATAGGCTTCTAAGGGATCGAAACTGGCCGGCCCAGAAAAGTTATGAAAGACATCGTTAAAATAGTCCGAATGACTACAGTGGCTCAATCTTAAGTTTATCAAGCGACGAGAATACTTTTTGTGCGCAGAAGACAAACAAAAATAACGACTTTATTCAAATATTAGGGACGAGCCTGTGAAGAATCAGTGGTTCGAGTTCATATTTGCAACGATACCACAACAGTATAGCCCGAACCTTGTGTTCTCATCATTTTAATGACGAATTATTCAAAAACATAAATGAATTCATATGTGGATTCGCAAGCCGGTTGTTCCCGAAGGAGGGCTCAGTATCCAGTGTATATGGATCAGGTTCGTCCTCTGAATCACAATCCGTATGTAATATTAATAATGTTTGCTGTTATGTTTTCTGTAGCATGCACAATATAGTTATATTGTGTTGTGTACACTCCGCGCAGCTTCTAAGCGGGGTAAAGTTAGTTTTGTTTTTGATATTCACCAGACATTCTTTGAAAAATGGCAATTACCTCATAAACGACTTAGCCAAATATGACTTCGCTCTATATAAAAAGCCGCCGCAATGTGAGTTTCGCCGTGAAAGCTCGCTCTTGACGGATACGCGAGTAAGGGACCGTGTGGAAAGTGCACTTTTTCTGACACGTTTGTTCAAACACTATATACAATTTTCAACACTTGACAAGCTATAATCCTGGTTATGGGCGTTCCGTTGCCGACAGTCTCTGCCTACGGGAGCCTACTCTCTGTTTACCAATAACAACTGACTGGGTCATTTGACCAATCGCCGCAGATTCGAGTCACTCAAAGGAGGTGTTTGGAAAAATGAATCGTCGAACGAATCATTTGGGATTTGTTGAGCAAATCAGGTAAAAATAAATGCATATTATAAGACAAATAAAGTGTTTTTTTTTATCCTTGCATGCACGTTAAACTGTTTTTGGGAACTCCCAAAACAAAAATAGGAACATTTCAAATGCTATAATAGGGGCTCTTTAAAATGTGTTCCGAAGATGAACGAAAGTCTTACGGGGTTGGAACAACATGAGGGAGAGTAATTACTGACAGAATTTTCATTTTTGGGTGAACTATCCCTTTAAAGTAGCCTTGATGAGCATGAGAGACCTCTTTTCAAAAGCATTAAAAAGACTGACCCTACACTTCTGAATGCTATATCATAAGTCCCTCAGGAGAACTATTACAGACCAGTCTGAGCTTGAATACTCAGCATCAGAAAGCAACTGTGTGATATAAGAAAAAAAAGAGAGAACATTGCCGTCCAAACGATTATTTTCGATGAGAGTTTTTAAACAAAAAGCTCTGGGTAATGAAACCTACGCTTGGTCTTGATCTGGCATGAACCCAGGACACACACTGCACTCAACCTGGAACTGCTCAGAAGAGAGTCCTCCGGGGCGTATGGGAATGTGTGTGTGTTTGCTGTTTCTACGTGTAGGATGCATTGGAAAGACCGAGCCAATGTTCAGAGATGCGAGTGTGTGGGAGAGCGAGAGGGCGCGCGGCTGAGCGTGTGAGGGCGAGATTGTTTCAGCGTGTTTGAGGTTGTTGCTCGAAGTTGCAAATGGCTGGTGGTGCTTTAAAATCCTGCGAGTGTAAATTAGGCAGCGGACAGGAGGACGGAGAGGAGGGGATGTTCACAGCTCATGGTCGCAGACGGATCAGTGTCGAAGGGGCTCTAAAGTGATTTTTCAGGCATCTGCTCTCTTGGCTCTGAACTCCAGCAAAGCCATCAAGACGGGAAATGCAAAACAGTCCCCTGGTCAGTAGCCGAGGGAACTTTAGAAGGGTTGAACAGTTCACACAAAGAATTACATATAACAAAAAGCTGTGTCATGTAAATGGTCTCTATAGAAAGCTCCAGTGTTGGGTGTAACTAATTAGCTACTGTAATTTAATTACTTTTCCCTTGAAAATTTAAAGTAAGGGATTACTCTTCATTTTTTAGTAATTTAATTACAGTTACTCCTGATGTAATTGAGGTAAATGCTGTGTATAGATCAATCCGATCTCACAGCGATTCATAAGCATTGTCTAAATCGTACGACCGCACTCATACAAATTCGTATGAATTAGCCAGCTTGTAATGAAAAATGTGTGAAATGTCATGAGATCAGACATAAAACAATAGTGGGTATAACATCAAAATGTATTGTCTGATGCTAAAAAGTATGTTTTTATAATGTAACCTTCTCCACCTTGGTCAGTTTAAGGATAATTCATGCAATTTTATAGTATTTATTTGAAAGAATTAAAACAGATTCATGTCTATCCTTGTATTTTGCAGCTGATTGAGATTGATATGGGATTTTAAAAGTAATTAGTAATTAAAAGTAATTAAATACTTTGTAGAGAGAGTAATCTAATTACACTGTCGAAGATTAGTAACTAGTAACTTACCCAACACTGGAAAGCTCACATCTAACATAAAAGTTTGTGTTTATATAACACACACACACACATACACACACATGATTACACAAATGCAAACTTTTTTGTTAGATGTGACGTGAGTAATTGCGATAAATCGATTTGACAGCCCTAGTTTAAAGGGAATAAACCAAAGACAGCCTGCTGTTAAAGCTGCGGTAAGCATTTATATTTTTGGAATACCACTTATTAAAATGGCGGATTTCACTGAAATAGCTGTCCTGAAATCACACATTTGTTTCCATGACAGCTCTCGGCTCTTTACGTGGTAAAAAAAATGGATGTGAATGCAGCCTATGAGCATTAGCCAATCAGAAAAGAGCCTCTCTGTTGGTCTTTTTGAATGCTAGGGTTGGCTGATGAAGTTGGGTGTTTGGAGAAAGATCGTGTGGTCTTTTTTATTCAAAAGTTTGTGGTCTCTTATGCTCACCAGGGCTGCATTTATTTGTTTGGAAATAATGTAGTATTATAAAATATGAATCACAATTTAAAAAAATTATTATCTATTTTAACATTTTAAAATGTAATTTGTTTCTGTGATCGAAGCATCGTTACTCCAGTCTTCAGTGTCACATGATCCTCCAGAAATCATTTGAATATGCTGATTTGCTGCTCAAGAAACATTTCTTATTATTATCAATGTTAAACAGGTATGCTGCATTTTTATTATTTTTGTGGAAAATGTGATGCTTTTTTTCCTGTGGTGAATAAATTGATATAAATGCTGAATGCTTTTGAACTTTCTGAGTTATTTCTGAATAAATGTTCTGAATAAATCTCTTTAAAAAAATTACAGACCCTAAACTTTTAAAAAGTAGGCTAGTAGGCCTATATGTCGCTGAAAGTGTGGGACATGGAAAATTGTGACTTGATCTTTGCTATAAGTGGACTTCAGGGATTTAAAGTGTAAAATGTGGCATTTAATAAATGAAAATTGTGAAAGTTTTTCTAAAAGCTAAAATGTTTCTACTAAATCAGGCATTATAATCAGACAATTGATATATCTGTATCATGTTTCAGCTTTTGACTATCATATCGCCACATTTTTCACAGAAGTCTTTATCATTAGAAATTCAATCGGGGAAGCTTTTGGGCCCTGCTGTGCTTCATAAAGACAGGATTGGATTAATTGGGCCCCAGTGAAACAGTGGACACTACAAAGCGGTTCTTTATATATTTTGATGTTAGAGCACATAGCATACAGCACTAACTCAGCGTTTTAAACAGCCCCGCTTTTAGTTCAACTACATGTGACAAAATGATGGGAAATATGTCATCTGTTGTCTTATTTCAGGGTTCAAGCACTATAAGAGCAGATGTTTTATGAGCATATCTATCTATAAATTACAGGAACGTCTGTCTGTGTGTGTCTATAATTCGCTTATCTCTCGAACCGTTAGTCCGTCGGATTTCAAACTTGACAGGTGTCTTGCTACGGACACGATTACGTGCAGTGCCAAGTTTGACGTTGTTTGGATTAGAAATGCAAAAGATATTGTTACACATACTGCATTTATCTGATAAAAAAAAATACAGTAAAAACAGTCATATTGTGAAACATTTTTAAAAATTGTTCTATTTTAATATATTTAAATGTGTAATTAATTTCTGCATTTAAAATTTAAACTGAATTTTCTCCAGTCTTTAGTGACTTCAGAAATCCTTCTAATATGCTGCTTTGTTGCTTAAGATATATATATATATATATATATATAAATTAGAGCTGTCAAAATAAAAGTTTGTGTTTACATAATATATGGGTGCACTGTGTATCATTATTTTATATAAATAAATACACACACATGCTTGTATATATTTATGAAATATTTTCATGTATATACTGTATATAGATTTCTATAAAATTTATATTATATATAAATATAAATATTTTATAAATAAATAATATATTTTTTCTTAAATATACATGCATGTGTGTGTATTTATGTATATAGAAAATAATTATACACAGTGCACCCACATGTATTATGTAAACACAAACTTTTATTTTGGATGTGATTAATCGCGATTAATCGTTTGACAGCCCTAATATATGTATAATGTTCATATATTAGGGCTGGATGATGTTCATATATTGTAATAAATCATTATTGACAAAACTGCTAAAAAGTGAGAGGAATATTGATAAAGACAGGCAACTTCATTTAACACTGAATAATATCAATTAAAAATAGTGCAAAATTTATAAATGTACTCAATACCCAAATGTATGTGAAATGCATGTGTAGCTTTCTTAGATTAGCAACATTTCAACATCGAACTCTATTGAATGTTTGAAATCAATTGCACGCTGAGTTTCCTCGGCACTTCACATGCCGTTTGTATGATGCATATATAGAGCGTTATTAATCGATGGCTTCAGTTAGGATGCTGCTTAGAAGGACGGAAGCTGCCTACTGTATGAAGAAAATATCCAGTTGTTACTGTATTTTGTGTTTGTCAGAATGTTCCGGTATGTTTTGTCCCAGGTGTTGCACTAGTGAAGTGTAAAGATATCATGTTAAAGTTGAACTCTAAATGTCTCTTGGTGAACAAAGCAGAGAGAACATGAGACAAGAAGCAGGAACAGCTGGTGAAGAGGAAAAAGAGGGGCGATCTGATCACTATGCAACAGACACCTGGAGAGAGAGAGAGAGAGAGAGAGAGAGAGAGAAGCATGACATGATGGTGACAACACTGAGTGGGATGCGGGAACCAGGGATATACGGACAAAGAAATAGCAGGGTGAGGAAGGGGGATGGAATGATAGAAGGAAAGAGAAAGTGGCGCTGACACACTCCAGTAGTCACCCACCAGCATACAGGAGGCGTTCCCACTCTGCCATTGGCTGATCCTCTATTTATAGATCTTGCTGTGTCTCTACAATGATGCCAGAGAAAACGTGTGGAGGATCAGCAGCGAGAATGGGACGGAGAGAGCAATGATGGAGTGGGAATGCAGAAAACGATATTGAGAATTTTTATTATAAATGATTTATCTGTGCACATCTTTTAAAAAAAATGTCACATTCCCTCGTAATGTTTAATTCAAATAACTTCCCCTCCCTTGCAGTGGCATCTCTTCTCTTCTCTGATGATGCGTTTACTAGTGCGAGGGCGGGGCAACCTGTCACTCACACGAGATCAACCAATAGCAAACCATGGACAAAATCAAGTCCCGCCCTACATTTTTTTCTTGTTTGAGAAGCCGTTTCACCCATCACAAAAGGGAAGAAAAGACTAACACAACTTCCGTTTCATGCCGACTTTAAATAAGCTAAAAATAATAGTGCCTGTTTGGCTCATAAACACTGTTCCCCCTTAAAGCTCTGGGGTAATGATGGTAGAATATGAACATCATGAACTATTCTCACTCCACGAGGAAATCTGTGAAAGTTAATAGATCGGTTTTGCATGCTGGCTCTGTATGTCTCCTGTCTTGTGGTTTTCACGCTATCTAGTGGATCCGTCATGAGACTGACAGCGGAAACTGAGTGTAGGGCCATCTGGGCCACAACACGCACATCACATCACAAACACAAAGAATACATGCACACACATGCACTGCCACGACCCTAGAGATTTCATGCTATTTTTCCACCATTACACAAATGTGCCCATGCAGGCAGGATTTGTGTGTTATTTGCTTACCATATGTAATGCTAAATATACAGACCATATGTGTTTTCAAGTGCATGAATGATTTTTTTCCGCTTTTTTTTTTATATTTTTCTGACTTTATAGATTTACTAAACCCTCTTTTGCCGTTTAAAAACAAGCGGCAATATTCTGATCTGAAAGATGAAGCCTACCCAGAAGTGCAATACATCTCAAATCCACTAGGGGCAGGTCCCAAAAGGGAGCAAATATCCATAGACGTCATGTTAAAATGTCCGTTTTCACAGAATAAATTCATATGCAGTTTGGTCCCATGGACTTTTATTGTAATCTTCAATATGTTCCAATATATGCCTGACAACTGTGAGGGGGGTGAATTTTTTTCTAACTCGTTTTAGTTTAGATCATATTTAGATATAAAACGTATGACAATAAGGGCAGTTATCTTTGATTGACAGCTGATAACGGGGAGTGAATTTGACGTCTCGACCATGATCTGGCACAACACATCATACCACCTCTGTATCCTTTATGAAACTTTTGTATTTTCCAAGATTTTCCAGTATGGCGCCGCCCATACCCCCCATAAACAGCTTCAAACCCATTCTTCAGAGAGTCTATGGGTGACGTCACAGACGCTTTGTCCATATTTTTTACAGTCTATGGTTAAAAACTACTGTCAGGACTTTCTAAAGAGACGCAGTGAAAAATGAGCGCTGAAAAGCCGTGGACAGGGTCAATTTTACGGCTGATCTTATTGCATATGCATTTGTGGTTTACCATCAGACGCAACCACAAGACTATTTAAGTGAATAATGCAAGGTGATTTACTAAGGTTTGCACCATTATTTACCTCATTTTATTTTATGTCTTAAACCTGACGCTAATTTGCGCTACTCTTGAAACTTTCCACTCCCATTGTTGGTTTTTCACCAAAAAATTCACCCCCCTCACAGTTTTCAGGCACTTGGAACCTATCGAAAAATACAATAAAAGTCCAAGGGACCAACCTGTAAAAGCATGAATTTATGCTGTGAAAATGGACATTTTAACATGGGGTCTATGGACATTTGCTCCCTTTTGGGACCTGCCCCTAGTGGATTTTTGATGTATTGCAGTTTTTCGCACTTCCGGGTAGGCTTCATTTTTTCAGATTAGAATGTTGCCAGGATGATTTCAAATGTCAGTGTTTCTTTAAGAGCCTTGTGCATAAATGTACACATTCACACAAATTCACTTTCAAATGTGTTATCTGCGGATAAATATCGGTCAAATATTTGAATCACCTGTGGCTATCCTTTATTTCCCCTTTTAGCACAGTCATATGGTTCAGAAGGGTTGATATTGAACTGATGTGTGAAATGGCTGCCGGTCTATGAGGGCTGAGTGAGAATGCATCGCTCACCACGCAAAACAAGATTAATCAAACAATAGAGTACTGTGCTGTTCTTCTAAATGGCACAGTGTCTCGCTGCCTCTCCGAGACAATAGAATCTGTCATGCGTTAAAGAGACGGACGCACCACTTTTGGCGCTAATAAACTAAATATGCATTCATGTGCAAGAAATAGTTTCTGAGAAACGGGATGTTTTCTCCAATAAATGATATGATTCTGTGTTTTTTTATATAGGCTAATAGGAAAACACCTACCATGTTTTGCATAGCATAGATGTCTTTGCTAACATTTTGATTACCTGAAGGTCATATTGTGGAATTAATGTGTTACAGTACCTTGTGGAATAGTGTGGGCTATTCCGTCTATGCTGCGTTCACAATGTCGTAAATTACCATAATTACAAGTTGACAACTCGTAGAGTTTACTCAGAGCTGTTTACGTCCTTGGATTCTGAATTCATTTGTTTCCATGGTGATGGTCGTAACACTGAATGAACAAGAGACCATTATGTGGGCGGCTAGCTAACTGTTTTGTGCTAGCTTTGCTAACAGTTAGCCATGGTTTGTTTTGGTTTTTATTAAATGACTGGAAATATCAAACAGAAATGTGTGTTAGCTACCAAACCTTCTGTAACTTTTAATGCTGCAGCTGGTGAAATTGGACAAGCAATGGACAGGCAAAATTAGAAAGTAAAGAAATAATAAATCAGTTTGGTCACGTCTGAATCTAAAACTTGAAATCTGTGAGTGAGAGTGAGTCAGCTTTTACTGAATAAATTAATGTTGCGTCTGCCGGCATCGTTTGGATTTTGTTTACAGAGAATTTGATGACCTATGATCAAGTTTTATTATATTATCATCAACCTACTGAATGTATTAAATGGAAGGATTGTAAAAATTAAGGCATCATTTTTTAAATAATAAAAACAACAATAACATTATCACTGAACTAATGATTGTATTATACTGACACAATGTAAAAGTTAATAAACAATTTATTTATTATTATCATTATTGATATTATAATGAAACTACTGATTTTATTACATTGAAATAATGTAAAAAAAAAATGACTACATAGACTATACTGTATGTTCCTAACATTGGAGCTGTCATAATATTTAATGTCTCCAACTTACAATTAAGCTGCGAAAACCTTACAGCCACAAACTCATAATTATGGTGATTCTGACATGACGTGAGTGCGGCTATAGCTTAGCATTTTGATTTCCTCATTAATGGAGTTTTCTCATTACTTTGTTATTGTAATCACAGAAACATGTCACATTCATTACAACAAGCTGATGTAGTTTTTAATCATCTTTAAACACCTCAATTATTATACTGTGGTAATCGGCAAAAAGAGTGTTATGTACCTTCAGATCTCCATATTTCCATTAATCAGCTTTATTTGTGCTTCATATGTTCTTATATAAGCTGTCAGTTTGGTCTAATGCACGCAGAGAAGAATACGTTTCTGAATCTGGTGCCCGTGGAGACTGGAGTGAAGCTGTGTTGTGTTTTTCTGTGGTGTTTATAGAGATTTTCGAAGTATTTGGGGGCCCTCAGAATGCTCTTTTGATGTGTCTCGTCCCAGTTTCGGCTCGGCACTTTGCTACAGTGGATTGTTGTTAGGAAACTGCAGCATTCAGTCTGTCTCTCAAGCACTTTAGTCTGGAAACAGGCAGCGGTTCGCCTCCTCGATCTGTCTCTCTACGGCTGATTTGTCTACAAGACTCTTTGATTGTGACTCCATCTGTTTGTCTGTTTGCCTTTCACCTGTTATCAATATCCAAATCATTTTTGTCCTCTAGTTCTGTCTGCCTCACCAGCTGCGTTCTGCTCTGGGTATACATCAAGAAAACAGTTTTTTCAAATCAAAACTAAGTATATACTAAGGACAGCATGCACAGATGGAGGACAGCAAGATGTAGAACTCAGGTTGTTTGGGACACTTTTCCCAAGTCATCTCAATGGCCAAAAGTGTCTCAATCACCCTGAATTCACCTCGATATATAGACCATTTTGCAAGATGTAAACAACACTGGTCCAGAAGCACTTCCTGTTTTTAACACTACATAAATCTGGGATAAAATACAACCAACAGAACATATAAAACTGAATCAAAAAGTTCAACAAACATCTTTAAGATGTTTTCTTTACATGTGAAATAAAGAAAACAGTTACAAACTGAAACAGAAAGTGTTTCTGGACCAGTGTTGTTTACATCTTGCAAAATGGTCTATATAATCCACTCAATTATTTACTGTTCTCACCTTCATTTTGTTCAGACTTTCTTTCCTCTATGGAACAAAAAATGAGATGCCTTAAAGGAGTAGTTCACTTTTAAAAACACGTTTGCTGACCCCCATGTCATCCAAGATGTCCATGTCTTTCTTTCTTCAGTCGAAATGAAATTAAGGAATAAGGATTTTTCTCCATATAATGGACTTCATTGGGTCCAAATGACAGTTTCAGTGCAGCTTCAAAGAGCTTTAAACGACACCAGACGATGAATAAGGGTCTTATCTAGCAAAACGATCGCTCATTGCAAAAAAAGTTTTAGTTTTATAAGCACAAATGCTCATTTTGCTCTGTTCTGGGATGCGCGTTCGTGGCTCGCCTGTTCTTTTTCGTTTGTTGAATGAACCAAATGACTCGAAAAAAGATTAGTTAATTTTGATGTGTGGACCCAATTAAGATATTTTTTTTTTATTAAAGGTGCTATATGAAACGTTTCATCTAAAATTAATTCTTTTTTTATTGCCTGTGTGTGAAGGGGTTGTAATCTGACATTACAATGATCCACTTGTCGGGTTTTGCTATTATCTCTGAAGAACCTATAAAGAACCTTTATTTTCAAGAGTGAAACTGTTTTCTCAAGTCATACTACAATATGCTGCATATGTGTGAGGAACAGTCAGTCAGTCGATGTAATTTATTTTTTCGGTCAGCTGTTAATTCAATAACTGCTATGACCTGATCGTTGAGTCAGTGAGTTGATGAATCATCCAGTCGGGTTTGTGAATCGAATTAGTCTGACTTAAAAGATTTCATTCTCGGATCCGATACACATCATTTCTCAAGGTAACTTGTTAGATGGGAAGATTATCATTAAACGAGTGAAAAAAGATCTGACTTTCAGTCTGTTTTTTATATGTGAGAAGAGATGGGCTAATTAATAAAAATTAGACATATGACAAGACACACACAGGCGAGTTACGCATGTACACAATTTCCCGTGAAACCTGTTCTGACAGATCTAAAATATAAACGCTTATAAGCACAGTGAATCAGGGTAAGTCAAAATCATGTTTTGTAAGAAGGATTGATGATGTATTGAAAAAAGTTACATAGTGTACCGGTACCTTTTAAATATCCAGTTATTTTCTAGTTTGGATGGAATGACATCATTATGAAATGAAAAATGTCATTTTTTTTATGTGAACTTTTCCTTTAAATGTGACCGTGAGACGTGTACACTCGATATTTATTATTAACTGAGCACTGTAAGGGTGCAGTATGTTCTGCGGCGTGTGTATGAGTGTGTTAGTATTCAGCTCAGTGTCTTTGAGAGATTCTCCGCTTCTTGTGGATTCTCTCTCTCACACCAGCTGACTAATCAATACCTCGGGTGCTGCACCATCATTTGGGTGTAAATCAGTGTGTGTGGAAGCACTCTGAAGGATATTAGCATAAACCTGTACACATTTAGTTTCTCATAAATCACATCAAATCTTCGCACACATGCGTAAGCACACATACGCCCAAAGTTGCTTGTTTAAATGTGCACACGTCCTGCATGTCCATACGCAATTCCCAGTTGAATGCAGTATATTGTTAGACATGCAACACTAACAGTGTAAATGTTAATGAGTATCTTCTTAGATGTTTGTTTGATGTTATGGAAATAGATCTCTGTTTCATAATGTGTGATGCATATATATTTCTCAATGGCTGTTTCTCAATTCCTACACTGCATTCTTTCATCGTAGACACTGGATGTTAGTTTTTGAATATTTAAATGTCATGCCTGTTAAAATGAACCTAAATGGTGTCCGCTAGGTTTTAAAAGACAGCCAGTGTCATGATTTTGTTCATTCTGGTCAGTCCGCTAATGGTCAGAATTTATACAGGGCAGGAGAACATGTAGTTTGAATCAGCTTCAATTGACCTATGGCGAAGCCATGCCCTCAAATGCAATGAGCCAATCACAGTGCACAGCTAACCCAATACACTCCGACATTCTCTGCTTTCCACGTCCATTGAAATGCATTGCAGTTAGTCAGTTTTCATTCGTTTTTTCTTGTCATTTTAAGTTTAAAATGGTCAAACGGTGTGCATGGGGTACATGCAACTCCGACGCTAGGTTCTCGAGAGGCTGGGCGACGCTGTGTATTGTTTTACGCTTTCCCAAGCCACATATCAACCGAGATAAGTGTCTGCTCTGGATTAAGGCCCCGCCCACACTACTGCGTTTTCGTTTAAAAACGGAGAATTCAAACGAAAACGATCTCCGTCCACACTAGCGTTTTACCTGCGTATTAGAATTTATCTCCGTCCACACTAAAACGACTGAAAACGTGGATCACGTGACCATTCACCAACACTGGGCATGCGCGCGCCGGTGTAAACAGTGGTTGGCGAATCAGGGAAAGATACGTCATGACTGATGACACCCAATCATAGAGCCGAGCGTGAGCCTCTGCGTCATCGTTTGTAAACTCCTCCGTTTTGTCTCGTCCACACTAAAACGCCCTCCGGAGATTCAAAACGCAGCTGCAGCGTTTCTAAACTTCTCCGTTTTAGGTCTTCGTTTTTCCCGTTTTAGTGTGGACGGGAGGTGCAAACGTAGCAAAAGGTCTCCGTTTTTAAACGAAAACGCAGTAGTGTGGACGGGGCCTAAGTTATGCGATTAAGTTATGCGGTAGACCACAACACCAACTAAACGTGGATAAATAAAAATAAGGATCTCTACAACTGTTGGAAGTTAAGTCAACAACGTATTTGAACGTTATCTATAACGTTAGGCTAACGTTAGCCTGACGTTAGAAAACGTTAACGTTAGCTTCTAGCTGCGTTGGACATCATGTCTTAGCTTCAATAACGTATCTGTAAATAACCGAGATAACAAATGTTAACAATGTTGTGCTGAATGATTGATGTAAATACTGTAGCACTAAACAGTGATGGCAACGATATGCGTTTTATCACATTTACACTGTGACCTGTACATTTTTGCCTGGAGCTGAAGCTTTTCGTCGACCTTTTCAACAATAAAATTATTAATATAACCCTCCAATGCATAGTTAAGGCCTTTTAGGTGACTTGGAGATGATATATAATCTTTCTGTCTCCAAAAATCATCAATTGCCTCCTGTGAAACGTCTCTTACTGTGACAGCTGCCATAGCACCGAACGCTGACTGTTTGTTCGAGTGAGTGGAGGGGGCGTGGCTTAGCCATAGGTCAATTGGAACTTGATTCCATATATGGAGAATGGGGTGGGGCTTGGGGTAGGTGGAGTCTCTCATTATGGGTGGAGTCAGTTTTTTCACTCTCATGTTGTTCCAAACCTTTTTTCCATACCTAGACAGTTCGATGTGACCATGTTTCTCAAGCTCCAAAAATGACCCCAAAACACAATAAAAGTATTCAATATAACTGGTGTAATTATATAAGTTTTGTCAAGTAATGTTATGATAATCTTCCCTTCCACATAAGCTCTAAAGTTTTTCGCAATCAAGAAATGGATCCTTGATATGTCACACCAGATGTTGGTCTTCTCTGAGGACAAAGCTATTGTATGTGGTCGTTCGAATCACTTATTACTAATTAATATTACTTGTATGGTCATTTTTTTTGGATGCTGAGACATGTGATCACTAATAGCTGCAGAAAAGGGATTTGCAGGAAAAAATAACAGCAAACAGATTCGGAATGACATGAGGTAAATAATGACAGAATTCAACAACCAAGAACACAGAGACAAAGATGATGATTATATGAATCAAGACAACATAAGAAATGACAGTTATAAAAGAGAAAGAGAGAAAATAAGAGAGAAAATATCAGCGTAGACTGGCACTGGTGACCCAATCCTGTTGTCTTTTTGTAATTACTCATCGCCCAATGGGTATAGAGGGCTTATCTGCTGTGTGTTTGAGTGACAAATGCTGACATCACACACACACACACACACACACACGGTCTGCTCTGTCTCTGCCACTCACATTGGACTCTTGACTACTGTCCTTCAATATGATTGACAAACATTTCTAGAGACATGATCACTAACTAACACACACAGGCTCGAAGTTTGACCTGATGACCATCACACAAACCCTTGTTGACTAAATAAAGTACATTTACACTTCAAAATCTCAGCACAGAATCACTAAATAGTAAATACCCAAACAGCTGGTTTAAAATCACAAATTGATGAGCCAGGCATCAAAAGGTCACAGATTATTTTTCAGGCCTTTTTAAATATTTACCACGATTAAATGAAAGGTTATGAATGACTGTGTTTGAGTTCAATCTCTCTAGAAGGTTTGCAGTTAATAAATGTAAGAATAATTATTGCCGGTGACAGGTCTGGCTATTAGAAATCTGCTCATTATCTTTCTTCATAACCCAGAAGCTCACGCAAGCGAGAACGTTTACTCACAAACGTAATTTCTGGAACAGTCATTAAGTCGTTATATTTCAGTTGTTGTTATTAGTTTTGGTAAATGGATTTATGATGACAAAATGATGATTTCAATGAGTAATTGAAAACTGTTTGTGCGTATGTGTTCTTGTAGGAAAATAAATGATCTTACAGGTTCAGTTTTTAATGCCTGTCATATTTAGATATGTCCAATATAGATGTGCTGTTGACAACATTAGCAGCTAATGTACATTATATTGATATAAAGCTGGCTAGTTTTCAGTGTCACATGATTCTTCAGAAATCATTCTGATTTGTTGCTCAAGAAACAAGTTGTGCTGCTTCATATTTTTGTGGTAACAGGATTTTTTTAAAGCATTTATTATAAATGTCTTTACTGTCCCTTGAGCTATTTTAATGCGTCTAAAAACTTACTGACCACAAACTTTTGAACAATATTGGTATAGCATTAGTGTTTACTGTACATAGTACAATGTCTAAAATATTTCAGCACATGGCTCTTTTTCCCGTTGGTAAGAACTGTAGATGATGGATGTTCGCCTGTTGTGAGTGTGTTCAATAATGAGACACACGCTGTCATGATGTCAGTAGATGTTATGCAAGCACTGATGTGATATTGATAGGCATCAGTTATCACACCTGAGCCAATGTGACCGCTATCTCATCTTAACCTGAGAGAGGTGTGTCTGACTCTGTCACACACATTCACCTTGACCATGAGGGTTTTTTTTTTACTATCCAGAGAAAGAGACATACAAAATAAATGTAGAATTTCAGAAAATTTGTTTTACAATGAGTCCTAAATAGAGGGTTACGTGGTTTGACCAGACTTTTAAAGGGATAGTTCACTTTGAAATTAATTTTTGATATGTTTTAGCTTACCTCAAGGGCATCCAAGATGTATGTGTCTTTGTTTCCGCAGTATTTTCAATTTTGACATTTTTCAGTCAAACCGTTCTTGTCTATCAGTCATATAATGGAGGCAAAGGGGGTCCACCAAAGAGCATGCACAGAGAAGTCCAAATTAAACATGATTTAATGACTCGTAAATGTAAGTACACATTGATGGCCTAAGACACGAAATGAGCGGTTTGTGTGAGAAAACGAAAAGTATTTATATCGTTTTTACCTCTTGTAATCATAGCCATGACAAAATGATCTGACTGCACAGGCGCTTCGGTCGGCGCATGCGCCGGAAGTGATCGCTTGCGCGCCGACGTCACTCTTTGTTTATACAGAGATTTCGGAAGTTTTACCTTTCACTAAATATATTTAGATATACGGGAAACCACAATGGAAGACGATTTCGATATATCTAAATATGTTTATTAAAAGGTAAAACTTCCTTTTCGTGTAAATTGAGTGACGTCACACGCAAGCGATCACTTCCGGCGTAACATTGAACTGATTCAGTTCGGTTCAGTTGGACGTTGAACAACTGATTCAGAACACTTGGATTACACGTTTTCTCACAAAAACCGCTCATTTCGTGTCTTAGGCCATCAATGTGTACTTGCATTTACGAGTCATTAAATCATGTTTAATTTTGACTTCTCTGTGCATGCTTTTTGGTGGACCCCCTTAGCCTCCAGTGTATGACTGATAGACAACAACGGTTTGACTGAAAAATATCAAAATTGAAAATGCTGTGGAAACAAAGACACCTACATCTTGGATGCCCTTGAGGTAAGCTAAAACATATCAAAAAATAATTTCAAAGTGAACTATCCCTTTAACCAGCATAACAGAAATGTATATAAACAAATCACCTTCCCCGCTTTTAAAACATGCTTACAAATGTCTATATGTCATGGCACAGAAATCATCCTAGACTTGTTCAACAAATTTCTTTCTTTCAGCTTGAGGTGTCAACATCCTCAAGTGTTGAATTTTTATTGCCCTTTTGTTTATTACTTGACTCCACCTGTGGCCCAATTTTGCATAAATATGATACTCTTCTATCTGCAGCAGTCACAATCATTGGCCCATTAAACTTCAGTTGAAGGCAGTTTAGCACACACTTGTCCGTTTCCTCCACCAGCTCTAAACAGAAAGTCCCACAGAGTAACCAGTGTCATATCGTGTCAGTCGAGCTGTCAGATGTTACAGTTTTGTTTGATATGATTTGTCGGACAGTTATATTAAATCCAGCATGTCGTGTCTCAACATGTCAGTTCCAAATAACGCATCAGTGGACGGACACTAGACAGGCTAATATACTCAACATCAAACCCTCATATGTTTATAATCCATTCATGAAGTCAAATGTCCTAACCGGACATCAGTTGCGCCTTTTGATCCTATTACGGAATCCTATTTATCTGTGGCAGCATGTCATCTGTCGTAGATTATGAAGCAATTGTGCCTGCTGTGTCAGTTAGGCAGTTAGTGCTGCTGATGCTGCCTCAATTCCTGTTACACTAGTCAAATGAGCTGATGATATTAAAATCTGCTACTATTTCTAATTGCAGTATTAGTTTTATAAGTACCTATTAAGCAGTACAAGCCAATTTTGTGGATTTTTTGCTAAACTTCTTGTTCTGAGTGTTTTGTAGCATGTTTTTATGTGGTGTTGGAAGGTGGTTGCTAACTCAGATTAGCACACCCCCAGGTCCTGTAGTGGTCATCTCTGTGCACTACAGTATTTCTTTCAAAGACTTTACTGAGTTCCTGAGGGTTGAAAGGCATGTCTATCATTATTATTTTCCCCTTCCAATGCCTGGTGAAGACATGCCTTGTGCTGTTTGGATCGCATTATCTATGATATTCTGGTCACTAGATACAGATCTTGTCCAAAATCCTGCCCTTAGAGGTCCAATTTGAACTCTTATTAAACATGCCTGGACCAGGTAGTCACTATCTTTAGGGTTACTCAAAACATCCAGTAAGGTTTTTTGGAGAACTTTGGATTTAGACTCTCCATGGCTCTCCAGAAGGCTAAATGAGCTAATTAAGGTCTTCAGGGTTACTTGAAACATCCAGGCATGTTTATTGGAGAATATACTCTGTGAAGTGGCTCTCTGGGAGCAAGATTGGGAACCCCAGATCTTACTCCTTTTAAGTAAGTCTATGGGATTTCCCCTCTCTATTTTATTGGACACAGGGTGAAATCGTAAGTGATCACTTAGAAAAGTAATAACACACCACACCTCACTTAGAAATAGTAACATACATAAGTTACATGTACAAAAGTGAAATATTTGGGATTAGTAATTTTTGTATTGCAAGCCAGGGCTCCAGACTGCGACCAAATGGTCGCATTTTGCGACCAAAATTTGAGAGTGTGCGACTGAATTTTACATCCAGTCGCACATGTGCGACCAGTAAATTTGCCACACGTTAAACACATGGTAAAGCGTGGAAGGGACGCGTCAATGAATCCGTGACAAGAATAGCGCGCGTAAACGTCTGTGGGAAGGAGACGGAGACAAATATCACAACCTGATGTGCGTCTGAGCAATCAGCGATCTATCGACTCGTTAGTCGTTACCTAGCAGCGAATGTAAACAAAATGAAAGTGGAACGAAAATACGCCACTCATATAGCTATGATTAGGACTGTGGAGCAGCAGCAGCGATCCGAACCATTGACGGTAAAATAAAGCCCCGAACTTGCCAGTCGCGGGCCGATCTCGCTCACGCAACACTGTTACTAGATCCAGTGAAGAAATCCATTGAATTCGCCTCAGAATTAATAACATCAACACCACGAGATCCAGTGAAAAACACTCCGATTCGGCGCAGAGTTCTGTTATAAACCATATCAGATCAAACAGCGCTGACGTGGAAACCAGGAGAAACACTTGACGTTAGGCTTTCAGTCCACAAATCAGCCTATCAGAACCATGCATTTAGGCTAATGTAGTAAGTTAATTCTAACCATAAATATGATAATGTGAAATAATCAAATGCTTACAAGTAGCCTACTACACATCTTTTCCCAGCACTTCAATAATATCATATTTGTATTTTTTATGATTACCAACACATTTTTTGTTCATCCTTTAAAGAACACAAAAAAACACAAAAACACAAAAAAATAATAATAGGCTACCATTGTAAACAGGATGTTTATTGGCTATTTTCACTCCATATACATATTTCACTACTTTTATTAATTAATATTAAGACATTATAAATGATAGTAACTAAAGTTAATTTCATCTACTTTCATCTACACCCTAAATTAAGCTTAGTGATTTATTGTCAGCCTCCGTGCTACCACATTTTTTTTTTTGTAGAACTCGCTGTGAGTTCTGATTTGAGGTGATGCTGCCCTCAACTTTGAGTCTGGAGCCCTGTGAACTTAAAATAAAACAGCATATCATAATGTCAAGTCTATTTATTATTAAAGAATTTGTCAGTATTACAGTTATTTTGGGGGAAATTTGAATAATTGCATTGCAAGCTGATTTAAGGTGTGCCCCTAAATTTTCTGCTTGCGCTCCTAAAATTTTCAGTCAGGGGCAACAGCGCTCCTAGTAAAAAAAGTTAGTCTGGAGCCCTGCAAGCAACCTGCCATGTCTCGTCTTCTAGTTCACTTTCTTTTCACCTTATCGTTCTTCATTATGTAAATGAATGTCCAAATCTTCTGATATAATTACATAGTCAGTAATTGGTTCATTTTATTTCCCAGGTGCAAGAGTGGTTGTGTCTAAACTGTCAAATGCAGAGGGCGTTGGGGATGGACATGGAGACACCACGGTCGAAAAGCCAGCAGCAGATCCACTCACCGTCCCAGCCCAGCAAACCTCTACCCCAGCCTGTATCCCAGCCCACAGCACCCCCACAGACCCAGCCCCAGCCCCAACCTCAACCCCAACACCAACCTCAACCTCAGTCCCAGCCTCTACACCAACCTCAACCTCAGTCCCAGCCTCAGTCCCAGCCTCCCCCAGAAGTGAAGAAGTTGACCTTTCCTCAAGCTACCCCTCAAAGCAAACCTCCTGCTCCTGGCGCTGTTGCTCTACCAGGCATGGCCAAAGCCCCATCCCAGCCTGACCTGTCCCGGTCAGGGCCCGGAGTCCAGCATCAGGCCCCACGACAGGACCAGACTCGCAGCGCCGGAAGTTCCCCATCCCGCCAACCTCCTCCACCAGAACAGCCCTTCGGGAAACTCTTCGGTTTCGGCGCTTCGCTTTTGAACCAGGCCAGTAGTTTGATATCAGTGGATCCGGTCCAAACCACACCGCCGGCCCAACAACCTTCCTCCCCCAAGCCCCCGCAGAAGCAGCCGGGACCCCCCGGGCCTGGTCCAGGTCCTGCAGCAGGTGTTAAACCAGCAGCCCAGCCAGTTCCATCACGGCAGGAAGTTTCTCCAAAGCCCAAAGTGTCCTGTCCACTGTGTAAGACTGAGCTAAACATTGGAGATCCTGCCAAGACCCCGAATTACAACCTCTGCACCCAGTGCCACACCCAAGTCTGCAACATGTGCGGCTTCAACCCCACGCCTCACCTGACCGAGGTAAGATGAGCTTTTTTTTTTAATCTGGGCGATTGTGTACTTTTTGTAAGGTTTTAAATTTTAGGTCCTTGGTATTAACTTGGAGCGTCCAAGTATTTGATGATATTGTTGCATCAGCTCAGTTTCATTTGTTTTTTTCAATAATTGTTGTTTGACTGGTGGCCAGAGTTGTTCTTTGGCAGATTTTTGTCTGACCGGTTATAGTATCATTCAAGTCCAGAATGACACTCCTACTATGATTAACAAAGATAACTCTTTGCCTTAGGCTAAATTTCATCACATAGTTTTATCGTGGTCAGACTAGTCTTTAGTTCATGTTGCTGTAATTGTTTTTTCTTTTTTGAGACTACTCGATTTACAGATATTGTGTGGCCAAGGGTTAGTTTAGAAAATGACATGGAGGCGTATTATGATACGGTTTTCAGTTTTCAAAGATCATTCCTTGCATAATATGATATTGTACATACCGATAGTATCATATGAATATGGTAATATGTTATTTAAAGTGGTAGCATGTATCTGCAACGTTGCAAAATGTTGCTATTGTGGCACTGCTATATTTTATGGCTAATATGGCACTGCCATATTAATGAGAACATCTCAGACACTTTGACATTTTCACTTGAGGTCAATTCAGAGCTGTAATCTGTTCTTAGGAAAATGAGCTTTAGTGGCAGTTTCCATATTTCAAAAGTAGCCAGATTTAGAAACATTTCTTGACCTTTAAGCTACCAAAGAACTGTTGAAGTAAGTCGATAGACGAAAACATTTTCTTTTTTATGCAAGCCGTCTTGATTGAATGGGAATCAATAGATTATCACAAATGGCATTTTGCATTTGAATGCAGAGATTCTGGTCAGAGTATATGATGAAATTCATATTTTAAGGATTTCAGATATATGCAATGTATTTTTGAATTAAATAATGAAATTATAAGTTTATATTTTTTAGCTGTACCCCCATTGAAGTTTACTGATATCATTTCCTCAGATGCTGATTTCTGCAAAGGTTGTTCGCAACAACGGCGATGCAGCTCTGAAAATTGAAGGCAGATATTTTTCAATACATTATTGATATCTGTATGAGAGAGTCTTTTCCAGACCTTCATCTGTTTTCTTTTCTCTTTCAGTCTGTGAGAAGCGACCTTAGAGTATTTCTGAAAACTCTTTCACATTTGTATCACCTGTCCTGATATCTTTGAAGTCGTTCATTACTGTCGAGCTAAAAGCCATCAAATGGCTCACTGCCCCTCAGGTCAACAGACCGTGAGCGCACAGACGGTTTCATTTCCTCCCAATAAAGTAACGATCCTCATGCAAATTGTTCTCATTGATCGCTTTTAGGCTACTTAATTCAGAGGCCAGCTAAGTTGACCCTGCCCTGATAGCTGTGCTGGAAAGTTTTGTCATGACAGAAAGAAAAGCTGGAAGAGTTTTTCATAGACAGCATAAGTTAAAATATGCAAATCAGGGATGATTGAAAGATGGCAGTAATAAGCTTTTAGGGAAGTGTTGCATTGTTTTATGAGGTCACTCACTCAGTCTTTACACACAGCTGTGAAGTCATTGGATAATCTTAAGAGAATACCATCGGTTGTCTTTTTTCATGATTTTAAGAGGAAATACATTTAACATGAAACTGAAAGGGCATGTGCAACCTATTTTACTTTACACTTTGGATTTACTGTTGACTTTAAAGGATGTTGGCAGCAGTTTCTTGTTGTTTGTCTTAGTTTGTGTCTCATCTGACCTTTTCTGCTGACTAGTTTGACCCCTTGTGGCATTGATGCTCATGTTAAGGCTAATATTAGAGGTGTACCTGATGTTACTCTGTCCTTTTATGTTCAACGTTCTTGTATTCATGGTTCGTGGAGCTATATCTTTGTACATATTCCTGCCATGCTAAAAAAAAACAGCCTTTTCCAGGTCTCTTAGCCTGGCCAAGCTTGTATTTAGGTGGTCTAGTTGGTCAACCAACATGTTTTCCTGCTTAAACATGCCTGAAACTTCTCCCACACACACACACACACACATGAAATCTAGACTGATGCTCTAACATTTATAAAGTAAATACCTCTAGTCTGAAACATAGTGAGCTGCCTACACAGACAACATTTAAAGGCATAGATTATATTCTGATACGAAGGCTGTGCCAAATAGTTGGCACACAGAATAAATCATTGTTTAAATCAATATTTCTGTCTCATTCTTTAGCAAAAACATCTAAACATCCCTAAAACAAGATCAATTGACTTGAGAAACAAAACTGCATTAGATAAGACTTGTTTAGTACTTAGAAAAGGGACAGAAATACTGAAATCTAAGGCATTTAAATGCCATCCAAGATGGCAGACGTAGAGAATACAAAAATATTTGGTGAAAAGTATTTTTTATGAGTTAATGAGCTTATTTTGATGAGTAAGACTGCATACATTTGTCTATAATACAACCTTCTTCTGCTGGTTAAGGATCATAGAGATTAACAAATAAACAGCGATTTTTTGAAATATCTCTTCAAATGCATGTGATGAAGCCTCTAGAGGCCCCTCGCAAAACCCTCGTCATATTTGCCACATATTTATTTATATCAGCCAGCGAAAACTAGGTCTGAATAATATAGGAACAGCATGTGGCCTAGATGGCAGAAACACAATTAGGGTGACAGACACTTACTGCAACTGCAACACAACAAATATACCCTAAATAAAACACCATAATTGGCATATAACTTATTTTAAAGCGTAATAAACCGACATATAATCTGCTACACTTTTATTATCTTTGTCATGATTCAGATTTTGTAGTACTGCCAAAAATACTTTTTTATATCTGAGATGATGTCACCTTGCTGAATTAAACATGAATGATGAGCTCATGTGGCAACAAGCTACGGCTTAAAAGATTTATTGTTCTGTGTTGCATACTTTCACATACTTAAAAAATACAATTGTCTCCATGTGTAGTATGTAGAAAGAACGTGGAACACGGCAGTGATTACTCAAATGAGTCATTGAATCATCTTTTGAATGAATTTACAGTATTGGTAAAATGACTCATATGGGCTCTCCATGCCAGATAAATATTACGATCTAGTGGATTTGAACTTAGATTGAATTCGCAGTTTCACAGGCATCTTCAGAGCAAAACAACTGCATGGGGAAAAGGTGGTGTGTATTTTTAAATCACAGACCTAGATATTCATAATGCATAATTTATCCTCACTAGCACGTAGACCCTGCTCCATATATTAATTTGGTTGAGATGCCGTTTTAAGATGAGTGACGTATGCGTGTTTGTTTGGAAGTGTTATCCTGTGGAGACAAGAGAGAGAAAGCAGACATACTTGTTCCACGAATCGTCAAATTCCACTGCAGTTTGTAAATAAGATGGAGCGCTTTTTTTGGACGGCATTCTGTATTATGTCAGAAATAAAAGGTTGAATCAATGTTACAACGCCTGCCAAGAACCACATGTCATATTTCACTTCCAAAAGGTGATTTACCAAAAAAGGAAAGAAATAAAATGTAATACTTTAGAAATGTAATACTGAAAAGCCCTTTTTTCTGAGCCATTATTTTCCTGACAATTAGGCCTTAAGGATATTATTCCCCCAATCACAATTATTGCTAATTATTAAAAAATAAAATATTTATATAAAATTACATTTTAAATATATGAAAATCACATGATAAATATTTAATATATTTAATATAAATAAATATTTAATATAATATTAAACAATAAAAATAATTGTATTAAAGTATTTTTTGAAAGATGTTCATTGCAAAAAAAAAAATATTTACATGGGTCATGGCATGAAGAAATCAAATTTGTCTTGACATATAAGAGGTCTTTGTACAATTAAAATATCCTCCAAATGTCATAGCCAAACAAACAATGCATTTATTCAAACAAGCTCTAAAAACGGCTAGTTTTGATATTGTGGAGTATGTGGCGTCACACTGGCAAATGCATTTGCATATGACTGCCTCCAGAGCAAGACATCGACGAATAGTTTTACATCATCACTCCATAGGCCCCGCCCACTGGCATCCAGTCTTTTAATGGCTGACATTTGCTGCACTGGATGTAAGCGTTAGCCTGACAACGTCAGACTTCGTACTTCTACTCAATTTCAGTTCGCTTTTGTACTCAGTCAATCAACGAACAAAGGGCGGGCTGAGAGCCGTGACGCTAAGCGCAGAGTTTAAGATTGTATTCTAGCTTAGGAAAATCAAAAACGAGAAAGAAAAAAAAATTTCAATTATGCCATTCCAGACTCTGTCTATGAAGCAAAGCGAAGGAGGAGAGTTTGGTAATAGCAGGCTAGCATTGCATCAAAAGCAAACAGAACCCATTATAATCAGTGACGCTGTCTACACTGGATACAGTATACAGATGTGTGTTCGTTTTCTGACGTACTCCACACACAACAGGAAAAATGTAAGAGTGAGGGACTGTCAGATACAAGTTGGATGGTTTATTTTAATGTCGTCCTGTATTGCGTCCCAGGATTGTTAGTTTGGAGCATTTTGTTTTGCAAAAGGTACAGAGTAATGGAGAGTTCGCAAATAAACTTTTGTTGAAAGATGAAGCAGCAACTGTATTGGACACAAGTCACAAACCATAAGAAAATTATGTCATAATGTTTTGTCTGTAAATGGCGGTTTTATATGTTTAATGGCCGCATACTGACAAGCCTTAAAGGAGCCGCCCCTTAAAAACAGATAATTTCAGACGGAGGGTCAGAATGAAGGTTTTCCAAATATATTTATTGTTGTTGTTGTTGCCTGTGTGTGTGTGTGTGTGCAAAAAACCTTAACATTATAGCCTAAGTGAATCTCAAGGAACATTAAAATAAAATAAAAAAATCCATGTCAATGACCTCCATGTAGAGAATAAAGCTTATTTTATGCAAAATATTATTTATTTTTCTCTTTATTTTGAAGTGAAATGCGACATGTTTTTGTGACCCAAAAGCTCAATTTCCATATTTTTCCTTCTCTGTATATTGTAGACCTGTCTCTTATTGATTTGATAGCCTGTTGTCAGTGTCTTTTATTTCTTTTAAAGCTGCGTGTGTGTTTGTGTGTGTGTGTGATCGTTTCTCATCAGTGTTTGACTGTGATAGCCATGTTTCGCTTCACTTCACTTGTGTTCTGAAATTCTCATTCCAGACCTTTCCTTCAAACATGACGCTAACATCTCTCCATTTATTACCAATTCCAGCCTGTAGTGCTGTACTTCAGGAATTTTGTGGTCTGAAACATCAAGTGGCTTTTCGATGTGCTCTGCGGATACCGTCTGTGCCGGCAGTATGAGATCACTCGATTATTCTGAGAAACCATGAGTCAGTCTGAGCTTTTAGCTGCTCATAAATTCAAGCGACACTGATCTGAACAGCTGCATATAAGCGCTCCCGATGCTGCACTGCTACATGATGGTTACAGTGAAGGATTGTGTCTACTTCCAGTTTAAATAAGATGTGCTGGTGGTGGTGGGTGTAGTTGTAGTAGTAGTAGTAGTAGTAGTAATGATAAAAATCAATCCAGGCATCTCACATCATGGCTAGTTGTGATTCATCCGCTTGCTGTGAGCTGGAGTTCTTACTCATGATAAAGGAGGGAGGAAAGTGAAGCTCATGTCTTTTTGGGTGGATGTTATCATTTATTTTACACTGTGCTCAGTGTTTGAAGTGGGGGTGTCTGAACTTATTGTGTTTGGATATATAATGTAATGTCCACTATATATATAAATAGCCTATTGGTATAAAAACTTTTGAGTCTATGAGGGACTATACATTAAAATTGAAATCATAGCATGTCAAATTTAAGATGAATAACATTAATAACATATTTCTATAGACCTGATGTTCAGCGTTAGCTTTCTGCATGTCCTCATGCTCATATGAATACCAAAAGGAATGTGATCTTTATCCACACAAAGTAAAAGCTCTTTCTCTTAGTAAGTCTTCAAGAAGCTTATGAAAGGTTTGGATTGAGATCTTTGTATTACATTGAGTGGCTGGACTTGTACATGCTGTGTATGTTAAACAGGTTTCGTTAGAAAATGAGAGAGTTGTCATTCAGAAGTGTTTCATGTTAATAAACATATCTGAGTCGAATTTCATCTTTCAAATCCGAAGACAAAATAAAGAAATTGTATTTAGGAATTTTATTTCTAAATGAAATAAATGCATCACGAAAATTCAAATTTTATATATATATATATATATATATATATGCATGTGTGTGTATATTCTCTCTCTCTCTCTCTCTCTCTCTCTCTCTCTCTCTCTCTCTCTCTCTCTCTCTCTCTCTCTCTCTATATATATATATATATATATATATATATATATATATGCATACACTGTATAAACTGTATATAAATGCATGCATGCATATTTATATATATATATATATATATATATATATATATATATATATATATATATATATATATATATACCCCCAAAACGTACATACTTACGTATGTATTCAGTATAATTATTTAATGAAAATTTAGTTGTGAAATGTTTAAGAGTTTTGTAAATAATTACATGCAATTGCTAAAATCCTTAATGCACCAAAATTAGCTTTTGTTTTTTCTTATGCAAAATATTATTTCTATATATATATATATTTTTTTTTTGACATGTTGAGAAATATGGCCCAGGCATGCTTTTATAAAAAAAAAAAGTGTAAAAAACATTGAACTGTTGCATTGTGTGACAGTCACACAATGCAACAGTTCAATGTTTTTTACACTTTTTTTTTATAAAAGCATGCCTGGGCATATATATCTGTTTACACCATCCTAAAGACCTTCATCCTCTATATGTATGTGTGTATGTCAAATTGTGAGTGAACTACTAAGTAAAAAAAAAGGTATGGCCTATCAATAATTCAGAAAGGGAGAGCACATTATAAATAGTGCATGATATGAGAGGCAGAGAGAAAGTTTGAATCCATGTGTCAAACAAGGTCTGTGAGAGAGTCAGTGTGTGTGTGTGTGTGTGTGTGTGTGTGTGTGTGTGTGTGTGTGCTTGCATCCAGGGGATATGATGTTTCACCCATGTCAGGGATTTTCATTTAAAACACATGGCCAGTGTCATCAGATTAGATGTGTTGCTTTTTCAAGCATCTCCCATTACTGGAATGTATATGTGATATATTAAGAATCAATGTGACATTGTTTGCTTAGAAAACAAATAACATATATTTTAAAAAAAAATCCAGAACAAGAAGCCATTCAGGAAAATAGATGTATGTTTTCCCAGTGGCTTTAAGTGAGATGTCAGTGTACAAATATGAGCAAGTCCTGAGAGTGTTTTACAGACGTCTGACATTGAACAAACCAACTGCACCAGAAAATTATATGTTCAGAGCTAAATACATAGGTTGAAACAGTCAGAAAGATGGATTTCAGATATTATAATAGTATAAGTAGTAATTCATTTAAAGCTGCGTTAGCTTATTATGTTGACAATCCCCTGGTTTAGTTGCTCGAGTTGCTCAACATTTGTGAGTTCAAACCTGCAGCAACCTTTTGACCACTAGCCCAAATTTTTACCATTAAGTTAAAGATGTGAACCTTCTATCTTCCATTATTAATGGGGTTTGATCAACACTATGGGGTGGTGATGGCAAAGTGGATAAGACACATGCCTTTGGTGTGAGAGACCCGGGTCCAAATCCACTGTGAGACACCAATGTGTCCCTGAGGTAGACGCCTAACCCCTAGTTGCTCCAGAGGCGTGCGACCTCTGACATATATAGCAATTGTAAGTCGCTTTGGATAAAAGCGTCAGCTAAATGAATAAATGTTAATGCAAATTTACAGAATAGCTGCAACAGCAGTCCTGCCCCCCATTGGTTGAGCCAGAATTTGACATGTCTAGTAAGTACAATAGAATTGGCTGGGAACTGACTCATCTAAAAAAGTATTTTAACATCAAAAAGTGACATGCTTGACCTTTAAATAAAGCGTAGATCAATAAAATATCCCCAAACACCTTCTTCTCCTCTCATCCGCTGTGTTTCCGCAGTAAATCTCCCTCAGAAGAGCTTAGCTGGTGTGTGAAACTCTGACAGACAGCTCGTCATGTGCAGCGCATATTAATGAGTCTGGTTTGAATGTTAATCCTAATCCAAAGCAACTGGACTTGTTGTACTCGAGTGGCGGAATCCCCATCATTTAAACCCCGCAATGCTGTGACATCATAAGATGTGCAGTCATAATCTGTCGTATAATAACCGCCGGAGATTTCAAACCAATTTGCACCTCATGGAGTTGACTCCCTCAGGCAATCGTGACTCTCTTGACGCCCCGGATATTTTGAGCGTAACATTTCTCAAGAAGGAGACCTGGTTGCTGTGCTTCTCTCGTTTTGCAGTGGCTAAGCACACAAAATGGCAGTCTTTTAATCTAAAATGATTCTGATCACTCTGATGTATATAAAGATGAATGGTATCTAACAGCTGGTGAAAACAAAACCAGAATGTCTTTAAGTGCTCAAGTCAGCAAAATACACTTGAACTGGATCATTTGCTAAAAAAAAGACTATTCAATGTTTTCTAGATATCTCTTTTGTCCTTTAAAAGTGCCATTTAATGGAATTTCCCTAGCTCTTTTCTCATTACAATTGTAATTTTGTTTTACGTTACTATTTTTTCCACTCTCTCAACCTTATTAAACTGGCTGTTTTTGTTGCTTTACATTAAAGAATTCTTTATGTAAATGAGATCTTTGGACAAACTCTTAATACCATACCATACAATCCTCCCTGTTTCAATTTGATTAAAAAAGCGCTGATATGTAAATATAGGTGGTCATGTGACATCATAACCATGAAGGTATTTTAAATAGGGATCTTTGCTTTGCTTTGTAATAAGTCAATATGGTCCAATATTGATTTGGAGCCCACTGAATTTCATTGAATGGACAAAAACAGAAAATATAATCTTTTGTGTTCCACTGAATGTGTTTATTAGATAAATGCGCCCATAAGAACAGATAAGTGCTCTCAGATCTCCGTCTTATCATTTTGGAGACACATTTAATGCAAAGTTTATATAAGAAATCTTTATGATTAGGATGTCACAACCCTGAGCTCATTAAAATATGACCCTCAACATTTGCATATCAGTGCATATTCAGTATTCAGACTCTTGGCGGGGATGGTATTATGAATTTCACATGCAAAAAGTTAACCAATCAAAACGGACATCATGTGCATAGGCTGTTTTTGGTGGAAAATAATCATAAAAACTCAATTTTAACCAATTTGGTGCATAAAACTTTGACTAACATGTCGTCTAAGGTTAATTGCAGCAATATTATAAGGCTCTCTGTGAACTTGCAACACCGGAGGCCAAATCTGGCACTGTGCGTGCATGTAGAGAGAGGTGTAGAGATGAAGTCTTTCTCACCCTTGCTGTTTTACATACAGGCCTCTTTACGTCATTTCTGCCAGTTTTCCAGTTTTCAAAAAATGTTTCTTCATTTACCCTGCAGGGTTGGCCCTGTGTTAACATCTATATGGAAAATTAGGGAGAGTTTTGTGTGTGTGCATTGGCCTGTTTCTGTTCTCTTCAAGCATACAAACGTGCATGTGAAAACATCAGCTCCACTTTCATAGTGTCATGAAAATATTGCTGTGTAATTTGAGCACTGGTTGTGCACGCATGTGGTATTTTAGTGTGCTGTAAGCATGATAGCTTTTAGCTACATCAAAGCTGTCCTTTGGCATGATTGCAGACTCAAGGACAATGCATGCATGTAGTATGTGTATGTTTCAGCATACTGTGCCATACCGGTCTATGGCATCCTTACAAGCCATGACGCTCTCATTTGGCACGGATCAGTTGTTGCATTGCAGGGGAGCCAACTCGGACCAGATGGCTCCTGTGCGAGCGTAAGCCAGGCAAAATATCACAGGGTGCTGCAACACCAGACATACGCAATACATAATACAGATATACTCGCAGACCTGCACATATTTATACACACCTGTTTGTAGCTGGAGAGATTTGTGTCAGTTTTCTGATTCCCTTTTGTAAGCAAAGGGATGAAAGCATGCAGCGTGATTGGATCGGCCCTCTGGGCCTGCAAACTTGATAAGTGACCTCAGGGGATCCAATAGGATTAGCGGAGTACAACACAAGAGAAGAGAATTGAATAGAATGGTGATTTGTAGTGTCACTGCTCACATTGATTTGGCTTGTTGACTGGATGGCATCTTAATAACTTCCTGCGTTCTGTTTATTTTAAACAACAGTGGTTGGAATTGCAGCATAAATTCAGGATTTGAATTCAATTCTTCTTATTTTTCTTTTTCAGAAATTTTTGCAATGAATTGCTCAATTCATAAAGAGTGAAACTGTCCTCTCTTTTCCCTCTCTTGTTTGCTGCTAATGCACAAAAATATTCTTATTGGACACTAATGTTGACACTAAATTATTATATTTATCTTGTTTATTTATTATACTAAGTGATTTTTTCTTTTATTTTTATACTTTATACTTTTATTATGTCATGTGTGTTATGTCTTTTATGGCTGCTGTCCTCTGTGAGCTACCAAACAAATTTCGTTGTATAACTACAATGACAAATAAAGTTCTATTCTATTCTATTCTGTTTCCTTACGCAACCATATGAGCACTGCAGTCATGATGTATTTTTGTGGGCCAACCCGTAAGTTCGCAACACCCTGGTTCCCTCAACAAAAACCCAATAGGATTTTTCCATTGGCTCATGACAAAAGTTCATGATTCTGACGAGTTTCCCGTTCGGTTGATGAGGTTTAATGTCCCTGACAACCTCTGTAGTCCCATTTAGCCTATTGTTAGGCGACTGCCTTTTTCAAGACAAGTAAAAGCTTTAATAAAACCACATTACTGATGTATTTTATATTGTAGAATGTGAAAATATCTTGAGATATGAGACTTTATTTCAGGCCTTTAACCAAAAACCCCATTGACTTTGGGATGATGGAGCCAGAAATGCTAAAATGCTAACTCGTTTCCAGGTTTTGGCCTACAAAAATGTTCAGTCTTTATAAGCCTAGACTTTGACTTACATTGTTAGAATGCTTGATGGTCAAAGCTAACAATATGTACATACTGTACTTGATTGCAATTGGTTCTCTTTTTTGCATATATTTGCATATTTAATTATGATTGATGATCTTTTGTTTCCATTTTTCGGCAGAACTCGTTAGAAAGCTGGCCAGAGTTCCTCAGAATTGGAGCACTTTTTAAATATTTTCAGCCAGAATATGATGAATATACTGTAGTACTCTCAGCCAAGATTACTCAAAAGAAAATTCAAAGAAAGTCTGCAGATTCTGTCTGGACCTCTCTATCACTTCCTATCCATTTTTTCCTCTATACATTTTCTAACTATCATTTTACATAAAACTTTAAAACTATATCTACCTTCCAAGAAATGTAATTCAGTCACATTATATTAGTTAGGTGATGTGTGTCATTATTTTCAACATTAAAATTGTTCCTGTTGGACTGCTGGTCAGTTAAGCAAGCATTATGTTATGAAGTGTTACCCAATCTATGATTAATATGTGAAGTGTGGGTGTTGTATTTGACATTGAACCATTTGCAAAGTTTAATTAAATGTAATTATAATCAACATTTATACAGGCATATGTTCTAATAGTGAGTAAATCCGTTAAATACGTGCAACGGATTAGATGTATTAATCAAAATAATAAACAGATGACTGTTAAAGCCCAAAACACGGAAATGCATCATTCTAATCACATACTGAATGATCAGAATTTTCAGTGACACTAACAAGATGTTGCATCTGACAGGTGGGCGATTGCATAATGAGAACGAGGTGTGAGCAGAAACCATGGAAGCCTTACAATAAAACTGGGCTGATTGTGTGTTGAGGTTTGAGAATAGCTGGAAAATAATACAAAAAAGGAGGGATTTGCATACTTTTTTGACTCAAGTATTGGCATCTTGTTGTGATTATTTTAGCTGATTAACCTCTTCACCGTCTCTGTCAAAATGGTTTTCGTTTTTCATTTTGTGTGCTGCACTCTTACTTGTTAAGACAATATCCTTCTGCCCCAGTGTCTGCCTCTCTCTCTCTCTCTCTCTCTCTCTGTCATTCTCTTTCTGGGAGGATACTTGTTTGTTGACATGTTGATTGAATTGGTAACAACTCTTGGCAGAGCGGGTCGAGATGATGTTTCGGCACTGCACTGGCCCCGCACCTGTGTGACTGCTCTTTCAGTGCTATCATGAACGGCTGGTGGTGTGTGTGTGTGTGTGTGTGTGTGTGTTTGCCTCAGGGTCGAAAATTAACTTTTTGCCAGAGCTTCCAACAGCAGATGAGTGGACAAAATTGTCAGGCCATTATACACTGGATTTTTATCTAAAATTGGAACCATTTTCGTTCTCCACTTTTTTTTTATGCACTTAATTTTTTTTATATAATTTTGAGCATGCCATTTATTTTTAAATTCAGAAATTACATTAGAGTTCAAAAGTTTTAGGTCAGTGAGTTTCTTTTGTTTGTTTGTTTAATTTTTGAAAGACATCTCTTATTTGATCAAAAATACAGTAATATTGTGAAATATTACAATAACCATTTTATATTTAATTAAAATTGATCAAAGCATCATTACTCAGGCTTCAGTCACACATGATCCTTCAGAAATCATTCTAATATGCTGATTTGCTGCTCAAGAAACAATATTTGATGAATAGACAGTTCAGCATTTATTTAAAATAGAAATATTTTGTAACATTATACATGTATTGTTACTTTTGGTCAATTTAATGCATCCCTTCTAAATAAAAGTTTGAAGAAGTATATATTTTTTTTTTTAAATATTTTTAGAACCAACAGTACTAGTGCCTAAATTCATGAAGATATTTATACTTTATTACTTTGCGTTTTTTTTTAAATTGTTTATGTTTACTATATTTATACATTGACTTACAACCAACAGGACCACTTAAATATTATGAAATCTGTAAACAATATGTTAACACAGTCCAGAGACTATGAACATAAAGAAGAGCCGAGCACAGACGTGCCTGCAAAGCGAATATTGTACCAATAGGGCAATTAAACAACAAATAAATTTGCTTAATCGAAGAAAAAAAAATCGGCAACTGGTATCAGACCATTTGCTTGTAAAAAATGGCCAAATGGAATCGGCATCATGCATCCTTACATACGATTAATCTCCACCCGACATTTTTTCCCATGTAGTTAGGATAATATCCTACCCGATCTCACGGCAATTCATACATATTTTACAAGAGGGCGAATTTGTATGATTTTTACTAAATCGTACATATTTTACGAGTTGCCCTAATGTATGAATTTGTTCGAATGACCTACCCCTGACCCCGCCCCTAAACCTACACATCACTGGGGTTTAGACAAATTCGTACAAATTTGCCATCTCGCACTCAGTCGTATGAGTTCGTACGAATTGGTCGTGAAATAGCGTTTGAATATCCTGTCCAGGAAAAAATAGTTGTGTGCACGATTTACTATTTCGTTCCCTCGATTTGCTAAATCGTTCGAATGATTGACTAATTTGTTCCCTCGATTTATAAATCGTGAGCACGATGTAGCAAATCAAGGGGAACGAAATAGTAAATCGTGTGCACGATTTAGGCCTTGTCCACATGGACACGGGTATTTTTGTAACTGTGACTTTTTTACGCGGTTCGGCCGTTTTTCCGCAGTATCAGGTCACTGAAACCGGTTTTCAGAAACGCCGGTTACAGTGTTGTCGTGTAGACAGTAAAACCGGGGTTTTTGCCTTGCAACGTGAGATTGTGCGCCGCCAGTATCCGCCTCGGAAACTGTAATGACTTTTTGTTAGGCTTCTGATTGGCCAACGTGGCTTTACGGTTAGGGCTATATCGCCGCCTTCTGGTGTGGCATGCTCTTGACAGCGCTTGATAGCGTGTTTTTGCGTTTTCATGTGGACAGGATTTTTTTTAAACGCAGGAGGAAAAACTCTGGTTATAAAAACACCCTTGCCGCATGGCATGAGTTCGGCTCCGTCTGTTTGACTCTGAAATATGCCAGATTTCTAAAATAACATTGGTTGCAAATGCCATTTCATGCTAACTCCAAGATTCCCTTATTTATTCATGTGCGCACAGAGATTCGTTTAGCACGGACACCACTCGCACAGTCATACATGACGGCATCCTTACTGACCATCGGGTTTTTGCTGTGTAATCTCATTTGCAGTAACATTTCTCTATATGTGCCTGTTCAGTCACTGTGGCGACTCAATTATTTGAAGCATTTCAGGCCTCCTGTCAGAAGCGCTGTGATTTCGTGGGCTGGTAGAGTAACAGCCAGTCTAAAAGGTTGTTTATTGGAGTAGCACTGCTTCCCAAAATGTGATTAAGTGAGGCCAACTGAAAGGCAGAAGGCAATGCAGTAAATATACACTGGACATAAAGGGGAAAATATCTTTGTACAGTGAAAAATAGATGTTGAGGTCACTGGAATTGAATCGCTGCAAAACCAGGGTTTCTTGAAACTGATGGTATTTGGAGCTCAAGCCGAGTGATTGTGTGCTGGAGTCTTGCTGCGGACTGCAAATTTGTGAATGCGCTTTTGGCAAGAAAGGACCCAACCTCCGCTTTGTGATTAAAGAGCTTGATTCTGCAAGGCAGGCCGATAAAATATTGATAGGGAGGTTCAGCGGCGCTCGTCCCTAAATCGTTAACATTTAACGAGTTTATCACTGCTTTCGATATGAGATCCTTGATCAAGTCACCCAATTTCTCCCGAATGGAGGCGGGATATGTCTCTTCAGATTACCGTCTTCCCTTTTGTTCTTTCTGCTGTGTTATTCTGGGAATTATGTGGCACTAGTGTAGGGGTAAGCAGTCCTGGAAGTTTTAGGCCTGGTTTCACATACAGGGATTACTTGGATTAAGCCATCTTGGACCTTAATTTTAGTAGCTTTCATAGACATGTCGTAGAAAAAAACATTACTGGTGAGAATCTTGAGACAAAACAATATGTCAGTGCAAATTTATTTTAAGTTAAAACAGCTCAAACATGGATTTTAGTCTGGGACTAGTCTTAAGCCTTGTCTGTGAAACCGGGGGCCTCACAAGCCTCAAAGTCTTCGGTTAACAATCAGAGCTAGGAGGTCCAAAACAACCAAGGAAAAGAAAACACCTGTAGAAATGAAGGTGAAAGATTGATGCTACCAGAAACACACACTGATAAGGGTGCTCTGTGGTAGTGGGGGTCTAAACAGTCCAAATTTTGGCTAAGTCCCCTCAATCTGCTAGACTTGCCGACTGGAGCTTTAACATTAACCTTGTTGTAAAGTGTAACCAAAATCTTGACGATTCCCAAATTATCTTTCGCACAGTAAAAGTCACACCGTTCACCTGGTTTTAGTTTCAAGCTAAAATGACACAGGAATTATTTAAATTCCCTTTATTTTGAATGCCGTTAGCATGTTATGCTAAAACTAGCAAACATGGCCTCTGAGGTTCTGAATCCGTGAGAGTTGGCAGAGGTCAAAAACCATTTGTCTCCGGACTAGATTGCTGTTATGTTATGCAGACGGCTCTATTCATCAGACTAATGCTTCTGAAGGGGTCGATGCTGATACGTTTTACGCAGATGAATCTGACCGCAGAATTTCCTGCTCGTCCGGACTCCTTCCTGTGTGCGAAAGATAGCCCTGATTGGCTGGCCTGCATTGATTGATTGATTTCATTGGTCTCCTCTCACAGGTGCTAGGAAATATGTGACTCAGTGGACAGGAAGGTTCATAATTAAATTATGGCATTGTTCTTCTTTTATAGCCTTAATCATAGAGGCCCAGGGCACTTCAGTCTTTAAAAGTCAGCTAATGTTGGAGACTTTATGATCTAGCCAAGTCATTTTTTCTTTTTTTCTATCTAGACTCCTAGACTTGCTTATCTGTCTTTACACTGCGAACGAGCCACAAAAGGCCTTATTTTTTGCCCATTAACTATTACTAAATATTAAAGGGGCAGTGAGCAATTTCTGAGAAACATTGTTGATATTTGAAATCACCAAAACAAACAAGCCCCTACCCAAAAGGATCACACCCTTATCTTGATAGCCCCGCCCCCAAATTCACAAACACGCTATGCAACATAAGCGTCTCCCCCCTAAGTAGTGTATACCCTTACTGCCGATTGGCTACAAGTGCGTTTGGGTGCTCGGTCTGATCCACTTTCAACAGCGTTTCTCATAAATCGCTTATTGCACATTTAACTGACAGATCTATTTTTTTAAATAATAATACAGTGATTTTTGTGGCAAAAAAATCATGGAAATAACTTGTCGTTTTTATCCAATTGTTTACTATATTTGGTTATTTTGCTGTTGTAGGTCTTTTGAAATGATCAAATTTAAATCATTTGGTGAAGTGATACGGAACTGTAATGCGGTCAAGACATGCCGGAACTACTTTAGCCGTGCGTTTCCCTGAAAATAATTGCACACCTTAGAATGTTCTTTTACCAATCAGGTTCAAGCATTCAACAGCCCCTTGGTATAAGTTCTAATATGGATCTCACTTTAGGGGGGAAAAAATCCAAACTGTTCTTTTGAATGTCTTTGTACAGTATTGCAAAAAGATTCGTCTTCACTTGATAAATTAGTCAAGCCAAACCCATTCATAATAAAGAGTTCTCCACTTTTAGCTCAGAGCTGCGTCATTATATTCAGATGAACAGTCAAATGAATGCTCTTCTGACTCATAATGTCGTCCTGAATGTATTAAGTCTTGCCTGAGCTGATTGGCTGTTGTAAATCTACTCGAATGTGATTGGCCATTTTAAAATAGCCCCCAGTCACATTGGCTCCCATCTCCCAGCCAGCCCTGCATATCTCCTCATCAGGCCTGGAGAGCAGTGAAGGAAGAAATGAGAGATGGATGCTGAGACACGATGAGATGATAGAAATGGGAGGAGAGGAAAATGAGATGTGCCAAATGAGGAAACGGGATATCTGCAGAAATCTAGACTCATGACTCTGTACTCTTCAGGTTTGGCTGGAATATTTGAGGGAAATCTGTGTTTTAGTGTATCTCATAGTTATTATTTACTACGATTTGCCTCACTTTGTTTTAAAAAAGTGCCATCTAGCGCTCAGCCCACTGCTCACCCCAAGCTAGGGTGGCTAAAACGAGACAAATGGATGTCATATTGCATTTCTGTCAATAAATACTCAAAATTATTACACATTGCACCTTTAATGTTGCATTAGAAGTCTTTTAAATAACCATTTCACCAGCACATTGATTTGCTTCGTTCTTGTTATACAGTAAATGGAGGATGCAATCATTCTTGCAGAACAATTTAAGTGCTTAAATGAACTTGTGACATTTAATTTGATAACTTCATTCCATCTGCCGCCATGAGTCCCAGGATTTTGTAGGTCAGCTGTGCAGTAGTGAATGCATTGCTGTTGTCACTTGCCACAGCTGAGAACAACAGCAATGACCAATCTGCAATTAAAAATAACAAATTCCAGCACTGAATTGTCACTCTTTATAACTCTATAAGAGTTACAATTATAGTTATTGAAGAAACAATTACTGTTACAGAGGATGTTTCAGTAGGCTTCTTAATTTGATTCTTTATTTACATCAGAGAACTGGAATTAGACACACTCAATATCTGTAGTTACTATGGTATTTTGGTGGAAATGATGGTTACTATGGTGACTTGTTGGTGAAGAGATGTACTCTCAAGAGTCATTTCTATCTCACACCAAGACAAAAAATCCAGTGGATCAGTCTTTTGCCTGTTATGCCTTAGCAAAAGCAGTTAAAGTGACAGTGAATAACTGTTCCTACAAGAGTAATCTTCCCCTTAGACACTTCATACACATAAGCCTTGATCTTACACTTCTCACACCTGTCCTTGTCCTCGACATAAGTCTCAGGAGATTTCCCACTGCCTTTTTGGGCAGGGAACATGCTCTATGGAAGCAGACGTAATTGCTTCAGCAAAACCCGTTGTGCGTTCTCTACTTTGTGTGTTTATGCAGTGTTGTGATGGTAAAAAACCTAAAGTTTCCTAGTGAGTTAGATTAGATATTACTATGAATGGGAGAAAGTGAAATATGGCAGAATAAGTCCCGCCTTCCTAATAAAAGAGCCAATCGTCAATTGGTAGTGGCCTTAGGACTGTAAATGTGAATTGACTGTTCCACCCTGAACACTATTTGAGCATAAGAAAGAACATTTATCGGACAGTTCATGTCAGATGTTGTTGCTGATTAAAAATGTTATTTAAATGTGAGTATGTCAAGAAGTTTTTGAGCTTTTAGGATTTCCCCATTCAAGTACATAGGACTTAAATGCCTAGCTGCCTGAAGGCATTTCAAACATGAGTGGATGGAAACATGGATCTTTCCTGGAAAGGGACTTTGATTTATTTATTTATTTTTGCGAATGCCAACTTAAGTGTCTCGTGGGTGTGGGATAATGATGAGTATGCAACATTTAGGCTATTTAATATAATGAAACTTACATTGCATTTCATGGTATGCATGCAATTTTATTTAATTTTCACTTTATTTTATTTTGCACAGTATTGATATGGCTAGATATCAACACTCAGTTGATGAGTTAATCAGTTCGTTATGGACACTCATTTACAGTACATGTTTAATGCAATCAAAATTGACCCTATTAACTTTGTTAGCGCACATTACCAATCTTATAGTGACCAATTAATCTGTGGAGGTTAATGCACAGAAAAAAAATTGTCGTAGTAATCTTTAATCAAAATCTAAAAATTTGCTTCCGCTCTGGAATGGCGTTGCTTCTCTGATGACGCCTGGGTTGAATATCCTTGACCCTCCGACCGTCAGTCTACTATGAGCGAGGGATGGAGAAGAGGTGCGTTAAAGCCAAGCGTGCCCTCAAAAGTGAAGCCAAAACGTCTCGATCGCCCCCCAGTGGCCGGTCCTAGTATAGGTCATAAACCACGCCTCTGTAATCTAAATGTATTAGCTTCACCGTTGTGTGTCCTGATACTCGCAGGTGGCTGTAGAAAATGTACTTTAATTTGCTTTGGATAGAAGTGTCTGCTATTGCAAATGACAAATAGCCCAATGAGAATAGGCTAACTATTTAGCGTCAGTGCCTGCATATTAGACTTTCTCCGGCTGTCTGGAGTAAAATATGTTTGGGCTGAGAGTCGAATGCTCCAAGATGTAGTTTAGAGATTTAGCCTTCCACTCAGGTAATCAGAGAGCATCATGGGCCGCAGGAAGATGATGTACAGAGCAACAGTCTTCACACAGCAGACACTTCATTACAGATAACATATGATATGGTCTACTCTACATTGTGTCTGTGGGTGTTGTTATTGCCATTACACTCTGTCTGTCACCGAGCGTCTGTGTGATTTCATTTTCAAGCGACTGATGCACAGCGACACAAGCCGTAAATAAAGAGCGCGAAAACATGACCCTGCACCGGCCCTGAGAGGGACAAACAGGACGTCCTCGCACAGGCTTAATCGCCGATGACAGCCTGTTATCCTGCAGCGACACACGAGTGTGGGATTCTGGCCCACTCACGTCTGTGATACGGCTTCATTGTTACTTTGATACTTGTAGACTTTGATAAAGTAGAGGTAGTATGAACAAATTCACAGTAACTTTACAGCACCATTCAAGAGTTTGGGGCCTTGAAAAAAGATTTCAAATAAATGCTGTTATTTTGAACTTTCTATTCATCAAAGAATCCTGAAAAAAATATTTGTGGATAGGCATCATGACCTTTTTTCAATGTATCATCATTGGTAAAAAGAAAAGTAAGAAAACTGACAGTTACTATGAACTTTTTGAAGCGTCAAAGTGGTAGTTGCGTAGCTGTCAATGGAGGGACAGAAAGCTCAGATTTCAAAAAGAAAAATCTAAAAGATCTTCATTTGTAGTTTGAAGATGAACGAAAGTCTTACGGGTTTGGAACGGCATGAGGATAAATAATTAATGACATGATATTTTTCATTTTTTGGGTCAACTATCCCTTTAATACATGCTCATTAACCATTTAATGTTATTTTTCCTCATACTTGTTATGTTGGTTAAATCAGATAATGTGTCCGATGCAGAGAAACTTGTATTGTGACAGCTTAAGAAAACAAACTTTTTTTCTTAAATTAATGTGCAGCTTTGAGGAAAATATGACCAGGGACATTTATTCATAATGCAAAAACTAGTGTCAATTTTATTTTTTAAATTGTCTTGTTTCCAATATACAACATTTTCTCTCTTTCCCAGTTTTCGTCTGGCCCAGAAAGTTACAGAATAATTTGAATAATAGGGCAATTATAATGTAATGCAAAACATCAATCAGGCAGAATGCACTGCTTTGAGGGATAGTTCACCAAAAATGGCATTTCTGTCATCATTTATTCTCCTATATTGCTCCAACCCATGGAACACAAAAAGGCAGAAGGACTTCGTCACCATTCATTTTTATTGCATCTTTTTTCCCTATACTCAATGAAAGTGAATGACGACTGAACCCGACCCGTCATTCTGTCGTTCAACTCTTCTTGGGCTCCACAGAAAAAAGGGAAGTTGACATTATAGTGAGTAAATTGACTGAAATTTCATTTTCAGGTAACTATTTGTGTAGTTTATAACACCCTGCTCTCTCAGTTCCTCCTCTCTGTTCTTTTGCGTTGTGTAAAATCACTGGTGCTGCCTCTCTACTGCTAATAATACACAACAAAATCAATTACCCACACGATCCCAAATCTTTTCTTAGCCTCAGGTGCTGCAGGAGCTTCAGTAAAGACATACTGCGTGCAACAAGCAAAGAATGCCGTTCCATTCTCACACTTTTATTATGCGGCTCATGAATCCTGATGCTATTAATGGTGATGCTGTACAGTAGCAAATTACTGTGACATATGTGTTGCAGTGAGTGCTTTAGCTCAGGTGGATGCGAGTGCACATGCAGATGGTCCCCTCTTTTTCCATCTCTTCAACCCCCACCCCTTCTTTTCTCTGATGGAGTTTGAATGGGTGCTCTTTGAGTGCCTTTATGCTGGATGATCTTTCATTTCCTACTCTCAGTAATCCGGTGCAGGCTCAGACTCAGGGCAGCAGGCCCGGAGGACCTCTCTCTCTCTCTCTGTGTGTGTGTGCAGTCCCACGTGGCCCATTGAAGGAGTCCCGCAGGATTAACCCACATATCTCTTGACTTGTCCTGTAAAACCGCCCTGACACACACATGCACACGCATGCGCACATAATCACACAGCATGACAGATGAATGCACATGCATGTGAGAAACATTCATCACTGCTGGAGTTGCTGAGAACGCCTGTTTTATACAGCACAGATGTGTGAGACCATTTTAAAAAGCTGGGACTGTATCCCAGGTTCTGTCTATTGTTCTGTCATTCTATCTTTCTGTCTGTGTACCTGTCAGTCGATCACTCTGTTGCTTTTCTCTATCGCTCTATCAATCTGTCCGTCTTTATGTCTGTTGATCTTTCTATCATTCTGTCTGTCATTCCATCTATCGTTCTGTCAGTCTATTGATCTTGTGTTCTCTCTTTCTAATGATCATTCTATCTATCGTTCTGTCTCATTCTGCCTGCATTCTATCCATCTATCCATCTATCTATCTGTACGTCCATACATGTGTCCAATTATGCGTCCATACATACGTCTATACATGCGTCCATCCATACGTCAATACATGCGTCCAATCATGCGTCCAATCATGCGTCCATACATGCGTCCATACATGCGTCCATATATACGTCCATACATGCGTCCATAAATGCGTCCATACATGCGTCCAATCATGCGTCCATACATGTGTCCAATCAAGCATCCATATATACGTTTATACATGCGACCATCCATACGTCCATACATACGTCTATACATGCTTCCATCCATACGTCCAGGCATACGTCCATACATGCGCCCAATCATGCGTCCATACATGTGTCCAATCATGCGTCCAATCATGTGTCCATACATGCGTCCAATCATGCGTCCATACATGTGTCCAATCATGCGTCCATACATGTGTCCAATCATGCATCCATATATACGTTTATACATGCGACCATCCATACGTCCAGGCATACGTCTATACATGCTTCCATCCATACGTCCAGGCATACGTCCATACATGTGTCCATACATGCGTCCATACATGTGTCCAATCATGCGTCCAATCATGCGTCCATACAGCGTCCAATCATGCATCCATATATACGTTTATACATGCGACCATCCATACGTCCATACATACGTCTATACATGCGCCCAATCATGCGTCCATACATGCGTCCATACATCTGTCCATACATGCGTCCAATCATGTTTCCTATCATGTGTCCATACATGCGTCCAATCATGCGTCCATACATGCGTCCAATCATGCATCCATATATACGTTTATACATGCTTCCATCCATACGTCCAGGCATACGTCCATACATGCGCCCAATCATGCGTCCGTACATGTGTCCCTACATGCGTCCAATCATGTTTCCTATTATGTGTCCATACATACGTCCATACATGCTCCCAATCATGCGTCCATACATGCGTCCATACATGTGTCCATACATGCGTCCAATCATGCGTCCATACATGCATCCATATATACGTTTATACATGCTTCCATCCATACGTCCAGGCATACGTCCATACATGTGTCCATACATGCGTCCAATCATGTTTCCTATCATGTGTCCATACATGCGTCGAATCATGCTTCCAATCATGCGTCCATACATGCGTCCATGCAATGGTCCATACAAACATCCATGCATGCATCCATACATGTGTCCATACATATATACATACATGTGCTTGAGACAGATGCCACATAAGACTTGAATTGCCTTATTCAAATGTCAGAGCTGATTGATAAAGAAAAAAATAGTTTGCTGGTATCCAGCACACAGGCTGATGGGAATCCAGTGTTCAGGGTCAGGCATATGACATGGAGTGAGGATGAGTGGGTGTGTCTTGGCTGATAATGAGCACTGACATTTCCTGTCCCAGCATGAGTACCTGTGCCCAGTGTGCTGTCAGCAGGGATGAAGCGTCCTGCCGAGACATGAGTGGCAAGCATGTGGCTGTTTGTCAACAGGCGAATGGGAATTCTGACAGAGCAGAGAGAGTGTGTGGACGGCGAGTACGAGCATGTGGTTGCACCTGTGCCCCAATGTGGAGGTGATTAAACATGTGCTCTCTCTGGTGCCCTCCTCAGGGGGAACGGGGGAATCACAGCTTGTCAGAGGTTGGATTTCCTTTTATGAAGTTGTACAAGTTCTCTTTCCAAGACTTTTTAATTATGCTTTTTAATTTAATGTTCTCTCCTACATAGTGGCATGTCTCCTAAAATCGATGAGAGGTTCAAATATTTTTAGATTTTAGTATATTATACAGTATATCATATTACATTACATTATATTATATTATAAAATTCAATATAGAGTGCCGAAGTGATGACGTCACTTTGTAGGACAACTCGGAAGCTAGCTGCACATGGGTTTCCTCGATCGAAAAGCTATGCATTTTCCCCATAGACTTTTGGAAAATCGCAAAAAATAAGATCTGTGTTTAACAAAGAGTGACCCTTACACGTTTTGTCTATCAAGATAATATTTACAAGTTAATCCAAAATTTATACATTTTGAAGCCAATATAAAGATTTTAAAAAAACACAATCAGACACAATAAAGTTTAAAAAACCTCAAGTAGGTTATAAATGTGTGTTCTGTCATAGATCAAAACGTGAAAATATTTAGAGGCTTTGTTCACCACAGACGATTTAGCAAAAACCCATTCAAAAATCCCATAGACTTCAGAGCGAGGGAACCGGGAGTGCTAAAATGCTAATTCACTTCCGCGTTTTGGCCTACAGAGTGACGTCGTAACTTCGGCACTCTATTATGTTAACTTAAACTTGATAAACTTGATATAAAGTTCAAGACCGGCAATGACCATACTGTTCATATCGGCCAGATAACGTAATGTTCACATGGTTAGACACGGTCAGAGATATAACATGTCACATGGTACCACTATTGTTCCCGTGAATGTCCATGCGAACCCGCAAACGTACACCTGCTCTGTCATGCGGAACTGCAGGTGTCACAGCTTCACTGTGTGGATCAATCCAGCTGACCCTTTTCTTCCCTGTAGCCTGTGGAGAGACGTCTCTGATTGTTCTGCTTATGAAAGCACTGTTCTATATTCCAGAGATGAATTCTAATTGGTTCATGTCTTCTAACTTGTTTATGCTTCACGGAAACCACGTGTTCAACTTTTAGAACGGTTTTGAGAGCCATCATACTGACCCCCAATGTTACTGGTTGCTAGATTATAATGCAGTTGCTATGGTGTTCTGTGTGATGATTGGCATCACATTTTATGGGTGTTTTTTTGGTGGTTTCATACAGGCCTAATTCAAAAGAACCCATCTGAGGTATCATTCATGTCCACAAACAATGTCAGATGAGTTATGCACCTACTCAAGGGTAAATATTGGGTTTGAATAAAACAGTAACCTTATAAGCAATAATAATATTGACCACTTATGAAATTTATCGTGATTATTTCGAGCAATCTGGCATGCTTCATAGCAATTTAATCAGATGACTCTTTTGTAAGAAAAAAAAAATAAAGTTTGTAATCTTATTTGAATGTACTCTACTAAAGAAATCCCCGATACTATATCAAATTCTGTTTCAATCTTTAAGAGACTCTGGAGCCTTCTTATCATTTTGAGGATTCTGGTCATAATCACTGTCTATATTTTTGATAGCCATCATGATATTATGTAAGTGATTGTCTTATGTAAATCTTAGATCCACAGAGATGGGCTAATTTAATTTCGCTGGACTGTAGATGGCTCTGTTTCTCTCAAATAAATCACTGCATTTGACTGAAAAGCTCAGACATGAAAGGTTAAAGCTCTGGGTTTCTAATATTTAAATGTCAAAGCTCAAAATTTGAATCTCAAAATCTCTAAATTTAGCTCCTCTTTAGTAGTTTGATATGTGCAGTCCCTTAACAAGATTAAGATGAGAACATTCACTGGTGCATTACTTTTTGAGACTAGAAATGTCCATTAAAGGTGTAAAAACTATTTTTCATTCAAATGCTTTCTTGTAACCTAGAGGAAAATGCAGAAAGTCTATAAGAAAGAAAGATCGATGGTCCCCTAAAGTGTAAACACTGTTGCTTATTAGCAGTTTCAATATTTCTTTTTGGTCAGTAGTTCATATTTCAAATGCATCATCTACTCACACTGTATATACTCACACCCATAATGCCATCAAGGAATTATTTTAGCTGTGCATTTCCCTGAAAACATTTGCACACCTTAGAACATTCGTCAGCCAATCAGATTCAAGCATTCAACAGCCTCGTAGTATACATGTAAATGCCCAAATTTTCTCCTATCTGCAGTTACTCTCGGATATTTTGCTATTTAGACTATTGAAGTACAGATACAAATGCATGTTGCCTGAACTAACACCAACACACTACACTTACAGGGTATGTAAAATACATAAACTCTTGCTTTCAAAATCCTATATACATGTACAAATCCTTCACAGCATTAGACTGACATGTTTTCTCGCAGAGTGTGGAGGAAAAGGGTGAGTTTTTCTTGGATGTCGATATGAAAGAGAGAGACAAGCAACACCATCTGTGGAGATTTTTCTCATTTGATTGTTGTTAATTTTTGTCGTGAATCAAAATACATTCCATATAAATCAATATGCAGTCAATTTAAAACCAATGTGTTCCTTGCTTCATAATCCGTACGATCAATTCTAATAAACCTGGTTAATTGTAATAAATCCAGCTTGCACACGTTAAACACACAAGCTCTCATATCATACTCCTTTATCTCTCTTCCTGCCCCCTCGATCTCAGAGTGATTGATTTCGTGGCCTGAGTGTTTATCCCGTTGGGCGTTCAGCTGCATGAGTTTCATGTAAAGCGCTCCGAAGGCTAAGGCCTCACACCCACAATCTCTTAGTGCGTTTTTTAAGAGCTCTGCACCTCTGCCCTTTACTACAGAGTTTAAATGACTATAAACTGATCTGCTAACACTCTGACATCTCTCTTGTTTTCAATTTTCCACCTTTTTTATTTGCTTAGCTGCATTTGTGAATGGGGAGCGGGGAAAGCAAGGTTATCTTACCGTCAAACATAGTAAGTTTAGCTAACCAATAATAATGAAAAGAAAGACTGATTAAACTAAATAACAGTCTGTGCTGGCAAATATAACATGGCTGTAAAAGTTACAATTTTTATGTAGTCTTTTTGTTGCTTCCACATTGCTTGAAAGGTTTTTTATTATTATAGAAATACATTAGCAATAGCATAGAAAACATCCTGTTGCAAAAAAAAAACCCCAATAATAATCTGAATGCTGATCAACGATGTGTGAGATTAGATTTTTTTTTTTTATTAGATTCAAATAAACATTACCGTGTTTTAATAGTGCTTTATATTGATGATATTGTCAGTCCCACTGAGCCTCATGAATAGGGCACGCATGCGCTGAACACCTCTTAAGTAAACTAACCCTGGAACAGAACGTGATCCAGAGCAGGTTATAGTTGCTATGGCATGAAAGTTGCCTCCGTTTTTGGAACCAAAAGTTGAGGTTATCCGCTTATACGGTGCATTCACACAGGGCATCGGCGTTAACGCTTTTCTTTTACTTTAAATGGCTGGAATTGTGGGTTCTGCTGCGTCGAGTCACTGGTGTTGCTTGTGCCAGAAGTTGAAAAAGTGCCAATGCTGGAGTCAGCCAATCAGATCACCTTTATGCAAATTCACTAGCTTGGGAAGTTATGTGATTGGCTGTTGTCACTATGACGGTTGCGTCAGCACCAAGCTTCAGACACACCGTTGATGCAGACGCCCTGTGTGAAAGAAAGTGGTATTACACATAGCCTGCTTTTTGAAATAGCCTACCCATGGAACAGATAGAAAGATGCTTTAGAAAACAACTTATCTATTAAAGGTGCTCATATGCATTTGCATGAAGTTATTTTTATAGAGAAGCAGAGAAATTTCCATCTGAGAGGTAAATAATGTGTCAACACCGAACAAGTCGTGTGTGAAATTTCAAGCCGTTACCATTATAGTCAATGATGCTGTTTACACTGTGGTTACTTAGAAATGCCATATGTGTGCTATGATGTGAATGCTAACTTTCACCATTGCGAAATGATGTGCAGTGTAGACAGACTGAAGCAGTCGTGTATACAGTACATGCAGGCTTTTGGAGACTGTGGAGACTTCTGCTGCTCTTTCAGATGCATGCAGCTATTTGTACGAGAAGTGGTTTATGTAACGCATTTGAAATCTGTTGAATTCAAAGGTTATCTCAACATGCAAAACAGTCATGTCTGCAGATGTTTGATGGCAACATCAAAAGACACCTCGAAATGGGAGCGAAAATCACAGACACGCAGAGAGCAGCTAGCTAATTCATGTCCTGTGGATTAGCTAAATAATGTTAGCAAACATTTTATGTTGTTCACAGTGGTGTAGTTAGCTAGCTAGCTGTATTGAATATTATTTTACAAATGAACTGTTATGTTATGGCATTGGGTCCAATTAATCCAGTCATTTTCAATTATTTCAAAATATTTGGATGGTGTATTGGTGAGGTATATTCAAAGTTAACTATGCTAATGTTCTTTGGCAACCAGTACGCTATAGGAGTTTGTCTGATTGTCCCATGTCCAGTAACAGCTAACACTGCATCTGTGGTTTCCATGCTTTCCAAAACTTACAAAATACCACATTGTTAATATTAATGTATATTAATTTATTGTTGTTCTACTTTGTGGACTTTTCCAACCACTTGCGATAACCTCATGCTCGTTTAAGCTGAGGAGACCCCATTCGGGTTTTTTTGAGCCAATAGAGTGCCGAAGTGATGACGTCACTTTGTAGGACAACTCGGAAGCTAGCGGCGCATGGGTTCCCTCGGTCGAAAAGCAATGCATTTTCCCCATAGACTTTTGGAAAATCACAAAAAAATAAGATCTGTGTTTAACAAAGAGCTGTGACCCTTACACGTTTTGTCTATCAAGAAAGATAATCTTTACAAGTTAATCCAAATTTATGCATTTTGAAGCCTACACTGTAAAAAAATATTGATGGTTTAACTTAAAAAAGTACGTAACCTGGGTTGCCTTAAAATTTTAAGTTGATTGAACTGGAAAAAGTGAGTTAATAAAATGAAGTAGATTAATTTAACCATCAGAAACTCAAAATAATAAGTTATCTCAACTAAATAAATTATTATAAAGTTGATTTGACAAAAGAAAATATGTTGTGATAACAAATCTTGAAAATATTTTTTACAGTGTATATAAAGATTTTAAAAAACACTATCAGACACAATAAAGTTGAAAAAACCACACGCAGGTTATAACTGTGTGTTCTATGTCATAGATCAAAACGTGAAAATACTTAGAGGCTTTGTTCACCACAGACCTTATTTCAAGCGATTTAGCAAAAACCCATTCAAAAATCCCAACCCCATAGCGAGGGAACCGTAATGCTAAAATGCTAACTCACTTCCGCGTTTTGGCCTACAGAGTGACGTCATAACTTAGGCACTCTGTTGGCTTTGAATGCAAAAAAACAAAAACAAAAATGTTTTAGATTTGGCAGAAATCAAGCAGTCATGTAAATTAGGCTTGTCCAACTGATTTGCAGCTTTCACAGATCATTTTCTTTAAAATCTTGGGCTTTCTTCAAGACACACTATTACCTGTGCTTCGTTCATTATGCTAAAAGCACACCTCACAAATGACTACACTCACACAACGTCCATCTCGCTTCAACGCAGAATATAAAAAGCAGAAAGGCACAGATGGCAGAGCATTTTGTGAGCTTTGCACAAGCATTGAGTGAACGCTGCACCTGTTTATATTTAGCTTCAGTGTGGAGCACTTGGGGGGAGTAGAATCAAAAAGAAAAGGCATCTGTCTCGCATGGCAAAACCTTTCCTTTCCTCAGCCTCTCCCCAGAATTCATCCTGACCCGCTCTAGCAGTCAAGCAAAGCTGTGCACATACATTTTGTCTGAATTTTGGGACTAGAATAGCTGTATACTTACTGCAGAAAGCTTCTCTCTCTTCTCAACAGCCTCGTTTTGGATGTTGTCATGGGAAAGTCACAAGTTTAGTTACATTTTTAGGATGCATTTAAATTGCTTTCACTTGGTAAAATCTTTAAACCTTTGTATTAAACTTCAGCTTATGACTTCCATAGATTTTCATTGATCCAAGTCATATTTAGGACCAGAAAGGGTGGTGGTGGGTTCTTTTTCTTTTGCCAGTAATGGCGCTTTTCCATTACCAGTACCGGCTCGACTCGCCTCGACTCGGCTCTCTTTTCCATTGCAGACAGTACCGCCACAAATAGTGCCCGGTCTTCATAGCTATAGCGTTCCTCGGTGCCCCATCAAGCTGGATCCTCTCTTCGGCAACCAAACAAAGGAAAGTCTGCACCTCCTCGTTTGGCCACGGCGTATTCTTCCGAGTTGCCATCCCAGACAGCAAACTGACATTGAATCAACGTGGAAACGACGTCTCTCATGACATTGAAACAACGTTGATTTTGCTCATCGAATTAACGTTGAACCAACGTCAGACGCGGCATTCTTCAAAGCTAAATGAAAATCGAAAATTAGTTTGCTTTCATAACGTTGAAAGAACGCGTTGATTTCGAGTTGATTTTCCGTTAGTTTTGAAAGAATGACGCGTCTGACGTTGGTTCAACGTTAATTCAATGAGCAAAACAATGTCAGATCAACGTTGTTTCGATGTCATATTTCCACGTTGATTCAATGTCAGTTTGCTATCTGGGATAATAATAATAGTAGTAAGTTTAGAAACTATCTCTGGCCAAACTATTTAAAAATGGCGGGTGTGGTGACGATTCTCTCTGACCAATCAGCAGTCGGCATTGTTTTCACGTCACATTTTAGTACCGGCTTAGCTCGCTTAGAACCTCGCCGGAGGTGATACTAAAAAAGTACTCAAAAGCAGGTTCAGGTACAACTTTTACACAGTGGAAAACCACACAAAGGCGAGCCGAGTCGAGTCGAGTCGAGCTGGTATTGTGTAGTGGAAAAGCGCCATAAGCAACCACCCATGCTAAACATGCAACATGCTAAAACCAGGTCAGAACACCATCACAACTGCATAGCAAAATCTTGGCAACCAGCCACAATATCTTTGGATGATTACTTCTATTTAAAGTGGTCATGAACTGGCTTTTTAATTTTTTTTGTATTGTTGTCTGACGTCAACTTCGCTTGGTTTTTACTTTAAAAAACATCAAAATGAATAAGTAATAAGCTATTTACTACCCTAGTTTTGAGCCCAGCTCAAAAACGCTCGTTTTTATGGGCGTCTCGCATTGAAGACATGGAGGTCAACACCCACTGCTGTGAGTGGATAACAGTTTTGCATAATAAAATGAGTTTCACTCTCGACCCGGTTTGTCATCATGAGGTAGGCATATGTTATTTAGCTATGCGTGTGATCCGCAAAACGGTGGGTGGGGCTAGCAGCCGTGTTGAAGTAGGCGTTGATCTTCTTCTGCGGGGGTGGTGTTTTATCCCCTTTGACGTCATAGTTCCCCACTTTGAAAAACGAGTCGTTTGCTGAGGCTGGTGTCAATAAAAGCCTTTATTGGACTAACATGGACGTTTTCAGTTCTGAAACTTACAGGATATTCTTATATGAGTATGATCTCTTACTTAGATGTCAAAAGCTCAAGGAAAATTTGATTTCTCGGTTCATCACCCCTATAACCAAGTTTACTTTAGTGAGCAATATCTGATGCAGGTTATGGTAGTTTGTGTTTGCTTGTATGCACCAGGGAAGTTGCATCAGTGTACTTGTTTATCAACCTGAATCAACAAACCTCAGTCATCAAACCCAAGAAGCAAACATTACAAATCCATCTGCCAGGTATTGTGAAAGTACGTATGAGTTTGACAAGAAAATCGAGAAAAGACAGAGGGGCACAGGAATTTGAAAATGCACTCTCTTTTATGTTTAGGACTAGGAGTGATTTTGCTGTTTATTGCTATACCCATGCGACTCATTAAACTTAGCGAGGACTTTTGCAATCTCTTATCTACAGTATATAATGTATGGCTTTAGTGTTCTTTGAGACTGTGGACATAAAACAGTTTATGATTTTATAATTATCTGTAGACCCATGGCTGTTAAAGACAATAACATTCAGTACAGATTTTGTGTGTGTGCTATTTTCTGCTATATTATGCTGAATATTTTCTATGATGTTGCAGAAGAAGGAATAATTGCCTCATTGCTGAAGTGAGTTTGACTATAAAAACTGCAAATGTTTTTTAATTGTTTGATGAGATCTATAATCTTTTTGCATATAACTCTCTGGGTTTTTGAAGTCAGGTCTGCTAGATGTCAGTTTATTCCGTTTGTCTTTTTTGGGTGTTTCATGTAATAGCAATTATAGGTATTGTATAGTATACTAATGCACCCTATTGAACACATCACTGTCAACTGTATTCACTTTTAAATTGGACATCATTACCTAGTAGACGGTAAATACACTGGTGTATTTTTATCTATAAAGTCCTGTTTGGTAAGAGCTGCTGCAAATACATGTTAATACATTTTCAACCTGATCATCATATTCGTTTGATTATCCCTAGAAAAAAAAACTGTTTGGTCGCTCTGCTTCTAATTTCGAGCACCAAATGTTTGGAATGTGCTACAAAAGCCATTGGAGTCATTTATTTCAATCTCTGCATTTAAAAAAATATATTAAAAATGAAACATTCAAGTGTTTTATCACAGCTTGTAAATGTTTTAAATTAATGTATATATGTGTGTTTGTAATGTAAAATGTTAGTATGTCCTTCATGACATCTTAATTCTCCTTCCAGGCTGTTGGTGAAAATTAAAAACTTGTTCTTAAGTGACTTGCCTGGTTAAATGAAGGTTAATAAAATAGGGTTGGGCATGTGCTAGAAGTGCTAGCATTGTGCTTGAAATGAGAATCTGCTATGCAGTTTTGTAAACTCTTTATCCAAACTCTAAAGCAAAATGCTTTAATGGTGATCATACGTTTATAGTCTTACAATCCTAAATTGTTTAATGAAATGCTTTGTGATTTTCCTTCTGCTGTGGGTGGAATCAGCCATCATTCTGAGCTTGTGTATCTTATACTGGACTCACCAGAGGCTACATAATTGTGTGTGTTAAACATAGTGGCTTTGAAAAGAGTCAGCAAGGCCTTTGAGAAAAGGTCGCAGTCTTGGCCAGAACCCAATTATACTTGCTTGCTCGACTTGACCAAATCCCTTTTGAATTGCAATAGTTGTGTGACAAAGGCAGAGAGAGAAGAGTGAATGCCAGTGAAGACAAGTGATGCGATAAATCACATGTATTCGGTCTATTGACACGTTCACCTTGTCCACAGTTTTTTCTCCTTTATATCTTAATTGTTTCATGATACTAATTTCATGTTTGCCTTTCAATTTCAGAAAAAAGAATGGCTGTGTTTGACATGCCAGACCCAGAGAGCAATGTCAGGGAGTTTTGGGGATATTCCTCCTCCTGTGCCACCATCCGTTGGATCTCCCAGGCTACTGGGTCCAGCCAATCAACAACAGCAGCGAGGGCCCAGTCAGCAAGCTGCACTGAGACCTACTGGCCCTCAGCAGCAAAAGCCACCTGGTGCCCAAGTAAGTGGTCCTTTCTCTCCGGTAAAACAAGGGGTGCCACAGTGCAAGGGCCCCTCTCAACAATTACCTGCAACTAAGGCTGAGACAAAAAAACAAGATCAAGGCATTAACAAGAAACAAGCTATGTCCAAAACAGAAACGTCGTCTAAAAAGGGAACATCGGATAAAAAAGATGAGAAGAAAAGTAGTGGCATGCAGAAATCTAAACAAGATGACGTGAGTGGCCCTCTGTGTCCTCATCACCACTGTATTTGTCTTTCATAACAGATCACTTCAACATTCTATGATGGGAATGTTCCATGTACTCAAAACCAGTTTAAAGTTAACAATCTCTGGGGATAATTACTATTTCCAGTGCCTGATGGTTACACAGTGATGAGTCAACCTCATTTGTAAACTCTTTTTGAATTACCCATTAAGAACTGATGTCACAAATAGCCCCATTTAATGTGACATACACTAAGTTATCATTTGTTAATAAGCATGCCATTTTTATCAACATAATTAACTCGTTTTATTATTTACAGCTTAGTTTTACATTTTCATCAATATTCAGGTTCACTTTCGATGATCATCCACTCCGCTTTGCATGCTTGTCTAATATGTGCCATTTGCATGTTTTGTTAATTGTATTTGATTTATGTATTTGTGTTATGAATGTTTTAAATGTTGATATTGTACAATTTTCAGTTTAATTTAAATGATAAATGACATATATCTAATGCATATCTAATGCACCTAATGCATTATTCTCTGTATTTACAGGATTCCAACAAGTCTAGCACACAGAGCCTGAGTGATACAGGCTACTCCTCAGATGGTATATCCAGCTCCCAGAGTGAGATTACAGGCTTGATCCAAGAGGACTCCATGAAGCTCAATGAGAGGGGGATCTCTGAACAACGCAGCCCCCCAAGTCCATCTGAACTAACAAAACTGGAAAGCTCAATGCGACCTCTGTTGGAGTCACATACAGTCACTGACCAAGGACAGCATCGTGATGGAAGGGACACCTCAGAACAGCAGAGACCTCGATCTCTGTCTATATCACAAGATCAGGAATTTGAGTCTGATGAAGAAGCATCGGATGATCTAAGCTGTAAATTAAGACATGATTATGTGGAAGACAGCAGTGAAAGTGGCCTCTCTCCATTACCACCCCGACAGAAGAAGTCACAGAAAGATCTAACAGATGAGGAGTTCATGAGGAGACAGATTCTGGAGATGAGTGCAGATGAGGAAGAGACAGCAGATGTTGACGGCCACGTAAAGACAAAAAGGAGCCATAAACACAGTGGAGATCTAGGAAAAGAGAGACGTCGTCTAACACAGCAATCTAGCAGTTTTGAAGAAGACTCTAAAAGCACTGATAGCTTCAAATCAGGTGAAGCAGACGACATGATGGCCTCACAAGGTGGTCTGAGACGATTTAAAACTATAGAATTGAACAATACAAATAGCTACAATCGTGACATGGAACTCAGCACAGATCATGACCTCAGGGAGCCTGAGCTTGAGATGGAAAGCCTTACTGGGTCACCTGAAGAAAGGTCAAGGGGGGAATACTCTTCAACCCTTCCTGCAACCACACCAAGTTATACCTCTGGAACTTCTCCAACCTCTGTGTCATCAATGGAAGATGACAGTGATAGCAGTCCTAGCAGACGACAAAGGCTTGAGGAAGCAAAGCAGCAAAGGAAAGCAAGGCATCGATCCCATGGTCCACTGCTGCCCACCATTGAGGACTCCTCGGAAGAAGATGAATTGCGAGAAGAAGAGGAACTTCTGAGAGAACAGGAGAAGATGAGAGACTTGGAGCAGCAGAGGATTCGCAGTACAGCCAGAAAAACTAAAAGGGACAAAGAGGAACTGAGGGCACAGAGACGCAGAGAGAGGTCAAAGACACCCCCTAGTAACCTTTCACCTATTGAAGATGCATCTCCAACAGAGGAGCTTAGACAAGCTGCAGAAATGGAAGAACTTCACAGATCGTCCTGCTCAGAATACTCTCCCTCCATGGATTCAGAAGCTGAAGGATTTGAAATGGGTTCAAAGCTGTACAAGTCTGGCAGTGAATATAATTTACCCACATTTATGTCTTTGTACTCTCCAACAGAGAAAACCTCTGCTGTCTCTCCCTCCACAGCAGATAAATCATTGAAAAGCGCTGAAGAGGTTTATGAGGAAATGATGCGGAAAGCAGAGATGATGCAAAAGCAGCAGCAACGGGCACCAGGAAAACAAGGACAACAAAACCAGGAAAGAGTCCTTCAAACAGACAGAAAACAGCATTTAGATTCTGGAACAACTAATCTGAGTCCAGGTACAAGTCCTACCCAGATCTCAGCTCCAGTCTCATTCTCTGGAAATGATCCTTCAGGAAGAGGGGCACAAAGGGTACATTCTACACAGAGTAATTCACAACAAAGTCAAGTTAGAATGAGCAGCCAAACCTCTAAAGGAGGCCATTCTACTGGTTCTCCACAGTCTCAAGTTAGGCAGCCTGCTCCCACACAGTCTCAAGGAAGACTACAAGGGACAGTACAGGGCCAAGTGCCTGATCCTGGATCATCCTCCTTATCATCAAAGATGTTCTCATATTTTAAAGGCTCAAGTCCTACCACATCCCCTTCTACTTCGCCCTCACACAGTCCAACGCGTGCACCTGCAACGCGTGCCCCTTGTACTACTTCTACAGTGGTACCTACTCAAGCCTCTCAGATCCCTCATAGAGCAGGGGCACCACGTCTTGCAAGACAACAGTCCTCCCAAGATTCCCCAGTTATGGTGATTACATTGGGATCAGGAACAAGCAGTCAAACCAAACCAGTGACTGTAAATTCCTCTACCTCACCTTTATCGTCACCAACAAAAGACAGCCAACAGACAATTTATCAAACTCAATATACAACAATGAAGTCACCGACATCACCACAGAAGTATCCAGCTCAACCCTCACCTCAACATAGCTTGCAAAGGACACAGATATCAGAGCGAGTTGGTGTGGCTGTGAGCACTGCCACCTCTGCTGGTTCCCAAAGTAGTGGATCTCTTCCTGCAGGAAACATATCCTTGTGTAGAATCTCCACAGTACCTGGTACCTCAAGAGTTGTAGAGCAAGGCACAATTGCCCCTGGTAATAATATAGTGGACCTTAGATCACCAATGAAGCCTGCCCCAATCATTATGACAGACCAGGGTATGGACCTAACATCTCTAGCTTCTGATACACGACGATACTCTCTTGAAGCAGAAACACCTCCAAGTCGTCATACTGCTGTACAACCTCTTATTATGAATCTAAATGCACAGGCACAACCTCAGGTGACCGCAACTATACCCACAACAGTAAGTGTGACTGTGGCAGCATCCATGTTCATATCACAGCCAAAGCAACCGGTCGTGTATGGGGATCCCTTGCAAAATAGAGTTGACTTCGGTCAAGGAGTAGGATCTGCTGTCTGTCTGACCCAGACCAGGCCAGTAATCACAGATCCATCCATTCCAAAAATTGATGCATGTCTGGAAAATCTAGGCATTCAACAGCAGCAACTTCAGAAACAGCAACAGAAACTTCAGCAACAACAAGAGCTCCTTGAGCAACAGCTCCAGCAACATCAACATAATGCATCTTTTGCACGGTACAACTTAGCTAATCAAGTGCAACCCATATTGTTAAAGAAGGACTTGGTGGTGAGCCAACACACTGGTGGAGGCACACAAACAGCAGTTACTTCCATTCCCAAGATATCTCCGCTACTTCCACCACCATTATCATGCTCTACGTCTACCACACCTACACTTGGTCATGACATATATGGTGGGGTGGCTTTGGAGCTAAAAAACAAGCCTGCTGTGATGAATCTGTCCTCAGTGAAGCCCCAGGTAATGATGGTGCAGTTGGATGAGAATAGCACTCAGGGGGCTACTGTGACCCAGCTTGTTAAAAGAGAGGAGCCACCTCCTCCAGTAGAGGTTCTAGATCTCACAGGACAGATTAAACCAGAGAATCAGTTAGCTTGCTGTGATGTTGTCTACAAATTGCCATTTGCAGGTAGTTGCTCAGGCCCTTTTGCTCAGAGAGGTACGACAACACAATTAGAGCCATCTGCAGAGCCATCTCAAGCTCCCGGACAGCAAAACCAACCTGGAAAAGATGGCTACCAAACAGCAAATATCCAAATGGCTGCAGATGAACGCAAATCTTTTACCTTGCCTCCTCCAGGACGACTTCAGCCATCTATGTCAGACAATAATCTAGCTGGTTCAAGTCTCCAATATTATCAGAGGACTGACCCTGGGGACCTAGCAGTGGATTTAAGCACCATGAAGCAGGCCTATGAAGCAGGATATCTTGGAATGGGTGCCCAATATGGATCTTACACCGATCTACGCCATCAAGGAGGTGATACGGCTCCACCATTACCTTTACGCAGGTATGGCTCATTGTCCAATATAAATGCAGAGTATGGTTATCCTTCACGTGACCTAGGTGGTTTTCAAGAATCCAATCTTGCACAGTACAGTGCCACTACTGCTAGAGAGATTAGCAGAATGTGTGCTGCTCTTAACTCAATGGAGCAGTTTGGTAGTCGTTACACCAGTAATCCTGAGCTTCTGCAGTATGGTGCTGGGAGAGGAGGCCCTGCTGGTAGACTTAACCTTCAACAAGGCCTAGCATCTATTAGAGCCAACCTGTTGTATGGTCCAGACGGCAGACCAACGGTACATGGTCAAACACTTACGAACTTAATCAATGCTAGACAAGCTAGCCTACGGTCTTTATATCCCCCTGCTGTGAGGACAGCTGATGGCATGATATATTCTACTATCAACACCCCAATTGCCTCCACCCTGCCAATCACCACCCAGCCTGGCCCTGTTCTTAATCCCATGTTAAAAGGAGTATATGGACCTTGCCCTTCAGGCAATGTAACAGCTGTACCTCTTGCTAACCTCACCAGGTTGCCTCAAGTCACCCCAAGAATGCCTCTTAATGCACAGGGACCTTACAGACATCCTCCTCCAAATCGATTTTCAGTAACCGCTCCAGATACTTCATCTGGTCGTGTCCCACCTTCTAGTACTTCACAGGAAGCTCCAGTTTACCTCGGAAAGCCTACAGCACCTGGCAGTATGTCAACACCTGCAGCACCTAAAACTGGTCAACCTGTTTCTAATTTGGGTATGCAAAGTGTACAACCAGCACATACTAGTACTGTGCCAGTTCAATCAGTTGCAAATGAACAGGCTCCCTTGGCTCATATTTCAGTAGAAGGTACTACCACACAACTCCAAACACACCCCCAAACCCAACCACAGTCTTTGGTCAAAGGTCAGGAACAATCTCAAGCTCAGAGCCAGCCTCAGACACAACCTCAAATATTAACAGCGCCACAAAAGCAGACCCAGGCATTTACCCGAGTCTTTCCAGATACATCTTCCAGTACCACTATAACCACGTCTGCTAATATTGAGAAGGAAAAAGAAGAGGAACGATTGCGACAACAACAGGAGCAAATCTTGCAGCTGGAACGAGAACGTGTTGAGTTGGAGAAATTGCGACAGCTCCGTCTACAAGAGGAGTTAGAGAGGGACCGTTTAGAGCTCCAGAGGCACAGAGAGAAAGAACATCTTCTCATGCAGCGGGAGATTCAAGAACTACAGACTATCAAGCAGCAGGTTATTCACCAGCAACAGGCTGAAAGGGAAACCCAGTTAGTGATGCAAAGAGAACAGCTGGCACAACAAAGGATGCAGCTCGACCACATTCAGTCTCTGCAGCAGCAGCTCCAGCAGCAACTTGAAGAACAAAAGCGGCAGAAAACAGCAGCCATTGAAGCAGCTGCAGCAGCTGCTGCAGCAGAGGCGGCGGCTGCTTCAGCAGCTGCGGCAGCAGCAGCTACAACAGCTCAAGGTGTGATGGTTGGTGGAACTACACCTCAAACCATCTCAATTATCTATGATCAGAGTGGTAGAATTATTCCACAAGAAGGCCAGAGTGTGCAGATCTTGCCATGTGCTGATGGGCAGGTGGTCCAGGCAGTAGTGTCCACTAGGCCTTTGCCTAGCTCTTCTTCTGAGATGTCCCTTAAGAATAGTGAAGATCATGGAGATGGTCGGATTATGAAGAAACAAAACTCTATGCCCCGTTTGAGGAATGGATCAGAGGATGAGTCTGTAAAGAGAATTGCAGATTGCAGTGTCCAAACTGACGATGAAGACACGGAGGACAAACTCATGTCTCGTCGCCGTAGAACTAGACGTATAGCTGACTGCAGCGTTCAGACTGATGAAGAAGACCAGGGTGAGTGGGACAATCAGCCAATACGCCGCAGACGTTCAAGAAACTCCAAACATTCTGAGCCAACTTCAGAGACAAAGAGTGATGCATCTAAATCCAGCATTGCCATTCAGACCACCAATGACTCCTCGTGTCAGACTGAGTCAGACCAGTTGGGTAGAATATCTCCAGCCATACACATTACCATGGCTGAAACATCAAAGGTTGAACTCCTTCACTACATATCTGCTCCAGAAAGGACCCAAAAGGGAGAGAGTTTAGCCTGTCAAACTGACCCAGAGGCACAATTCCACGGAGTGGTTGCACCTCAGCTCAGTGTTCCCACTACTGTTAGCCCCTATTCTACTAGTCTGCAATTAGTTGGTGCCATGCCAACCAAGTTTGAAAGGAGAAAGCCAGACCCATTAGATATTGGATACCAACAAGCTCAGCAGCAAAATGAGTCTCCTTCCCGTCAGCCACCCAAATCTCCACAAGTGCTGTACTCTCCAGTGTCTCCGTTGTCCCCCCATCGTATGTTGGAGACTACCTTTCCTTCCAGTGAGAAACTTAATAAGGCACATGTGACTCCCCAACAAAAAGCCTTCACTGCAGAATCACCACAGAGACATCAGACTATTCCGAGACCCATAAAGAGTGTTCAACGGTCCATGTCAGATCCTAAGCCTCTCAGTCCAACATCAGAGGACCCAACCAAGAGCAAATTCTCTTTATACCAAAGTCAAACCAGCTCAGCGAGCCAGGTATGGGACCATTTCATTGCCAATATTTGTTTTCTGTTGTTGACTACAAAACCACAGCTTGTAGAAAGTAATTTGAGACAATTCAATCCCTATTTGTACCGGTCCTGGGAAAAAAAAAATATTTAAAAACTTTAATAAGGTGGGGTTGGACAACTTATTTATTTTATCATATTTTTTCAATTACTGTAGTTCTCTAGTTTTTTTATATACCATTAATTCCCCACTCTCTTTCCACATACACACACAGAAAAAAAACTGCTATATCTGGCAAAGTCTCTGAAATGCTAGGGGTTGGCTCAATGTGTACAGTAGGCATACTGGGTCTGCCCTGCTGTCTTCCGGCTTGTCAGCAGCTGGTGAGAGAGGTCTGAGTCTTTCATTCTCAGTTTAATTCCTGTCGAAGGAATGTTCTGGCTTGTGCATTCAGAGAACTGCACACCAGCTAAAAGGAGGCTTTTTGTCACTTCATCCCATGTGTGGCTTAATGGAATTTATTTAATGGATTCTCAAACTCCACATTACTGTAGGTATGCAGATGTTTTTAATTATTATTATTTTTTTAATATTAATTTTTATATAATAGTTTTACTAATTGTTTCGTGTAAACTAAAAAAATATTTATTGTTAACACTAAACTAAACTATTGTAAACACAAAGTCATTACAATTAAATAGGATTGTAGGAATTTTTATCTATGTATATTGTATTGCCCGATTGATTCTAAAAGCTCTAACCATTGTTAGAATATAGTGTCATGGCTATATATTTATAATTGCTTGACTTAAAACAACCGTTATTCCCTGAGTGTGCATGCAATACACTGTAATGTGTTTGGATTAGAATTTTTGGTTTGGATGGGTTTTATTATGTAATAGATAAATACTGTAATAAAAAAAGATACACTGTGATACAACTGTGTATATGCAATATTTAACATATTTACGTAATGTTGCATGTTAAGTGTTCATGTGTGTGTGCTTTTTAAAGTAGTAAAGGAAAAGTGGTTCTATCAGAATTGTTTCTGGCTGCTGTAATATTAATCAGTCTCTAAAATCTCTGCTCTCCAGATGTCTGCCTTGCAGCAGCAGCAGCAGAATGCAATGATGAGAAAGGTGAAGAGAACTCTGCCCAGTCCCCCACCAGATGAGACCCCTGTACCGATTGTAACACCAGCAATTCCCCATATATACAGTTCCCCTGGAGCATCCCAGAGGGTGTTGCCACGTACTTCACAGGGTGCAATGAAGGCAGGCTTGCTGAGTGAACTGAAAGCCGTAGAGCAAGAATCCACCAAATTACGTAAACAGCAGGCTGAGTTAGAGGAAGAGGAGAAGGAGATTGATGCTAAGCTACGATACTTGGAAATGGGCATCACCCAGCGCAAGGAAACCAGGGTTAAAGAGAGAGAGAGAAGAGAGTTGGCATACCTGCGATGCATTGGGGATGCACGTGACTACATGTCAGATAGTGAGCTGAATAATTTGCGATTAGCTGGGGTAGCACAAGGCACCTATGAAGAAAATGGAATGTTGTCACGCCCAAGTACAGCTCCTCTCAATCAGTTTACTTCTGATTTGAATGCATCTCAGTATCCTCCTACCTCCTCATATGTTCCATATCAATATCCACAGGCCCAGCCCACACCCACACAACCACCCACTGCCACCTATCAGCAGATTGGGTTTCAGCCAACACCGTACCCAACCTCCTCACATCCCCAACCTGGAACCTTCCAACCTCATCCTCCTCAACCTTCATCCTATCAGACCCAAGTGCCATACCAGACTCATAGCTACGGTCAGCCTACTTACGAGTCCGATCTTGGTTTGCAGCAGCCCAGCCACCAGGGATTTCAACCAACTGCACCCCTACAAGGGCAGACCCTACCTTATCCTGCACAGAGCATGTCCTTCCAACCCCAATCAGACATGCTTTCTGCCCATCAAAGGCCAAGGCAAACCTCGCTTGCTGATCTAGAACAGAAGCTACCCACAAACTATGAAGTTATCAGTAATCCTTCCATTCCAATAGCAACATCAGCTCAAGAGACTGGATTCAGTGGTGTCTATTCCTCGCCACTAAACAATGCTTATGGTCAGTATCGTCCCTCTGACCAACCTTTGGCTGAACGTATTCCAAGTCCATCATCAGGATATGCAACAGATGGTGTCTATGCCACAAATCTAGAACAAAATATACCAAGAAATTATGTAATGATTGATGATATCAGTGAGCTCACAAAAGAAAATATGGGGTCCTCTGACATGTCACGGGTTGGTTATGGAAGTGAGAATGGCCCACGTGGACCAAATTATGGCGATGGCTCTGAGAATTTATACGGAAGAACTTCAAACACCTATCAAAGTGGAGTAGACAGCCATGGACATCCAAGTACCACTGTAAGTGGTTCTGGTTATTATTATGATGACTACAAGCACCCTTCACGCACCAGTGGGGGGATGGGCAGCCAGAAGCACTCATCCAAAAATTTGGCACCTGCTGTTTCATCCAAACGTAGCAAACATAGGAAGCAAGGTATGGAGCAAAAAATCTCAAAGTTTTCTCCAATTGAAGAAGCTCGAGATGTAGAGTCTGATCTAGCCTCCTACACCATGACAACATCAACAGGTGGGAGCTGCACTGTAGTGTCCCGGACTGGCGCGAAAAAGAGCTACGATCAACAGAAGTACTATGGATCAAGAGAGGCATTAGAAGAGGATGATCGTCTTTATGGCTCTGGGCGATCAAGGTCCACAGGTTATGGCATGGACAAAATTTCTTCCAGAGACTCAAGTGGCTACCGAAGTAAATCTTACGAGAGGGACGCCATGGAGCGATCACAGAGGGGCACCCATGGCCGCAGTGGCCGTCCTTCTATGCGTACGCAGAACTCTGAGGAAGAGAGTCCTCTGAGTCCTGTTGGAAAGCCCATGGGAATTGGTCGTGGCTCTGTGCCAGATCCCCATGATGTACGAAATCAGTATGGCTCCAGCCATTCCTTACCAGATGTACAGGACCACCATATGAGGGATATACCTAAGAGTCATGTATATAAGCCAGATGACCCTTACCTTGCAGATGACATGCACTGTGCCGTTTCAGACAGTGAAGGTAACTGGTGCTGAATTTAAAAACTGCCTGTTAAAATGCATCCAACAATTAAAAACTTGCATGCCAATGATCTTGCCTTGACGGCAGAAAGAACAAAAGTTTGGACTATTATTGTGAATGCTTGAAGAAATGCATGAAACCATATATGCCTTTTTTGCATGAACTGCATGGTGTGATCTTTTATCTTTTTGAGACTGTGATTCAAATCTGTCTTTTGGTTTTCCTCGTTGATGGCTGTTTTTGTTGGCTTCGTTTTCTTTTGGGGATTTGAGCGTTGCATGGCTTCAGTGTGTTCAGATACTGTTCTTTGCCATTGGCACTTCCTATAGCACAAAGTATTGACTTTCTCCCTTCATTTCCCAAAAAGCCTATCATTTGGGGCAGGAGGAGACAGACTGGTTTGAAAAACCACGTGAAGCTCGGTCAGATCGCTCTAGACACCATGGGAGTGGAAGTCACTCATCCTCTAGCAGGAGGGGCAATGTTAAGCACACTTACCATGATTATGATGAGCCCCCTGAGGAAGACCTGTGGCCTCAAGATGAGTATGGACATCAACGGCATTCCTCTTCCACCTCATCTCGGGAACACCGTCACCATGGCAGCAGCTCAGGAAGACACTCCTCTTCCCGTCATTCTTCAGATGATCCCAGGTCGTCCCGTTCTTCAAGATCACATCCAAAAGATCCTTCGACCCGCTCAGACGGCCGTGCCACAACATCCTCCACACAGAAAAGATCCTCAGATCCACGATCTGCTGGCCACAGAGACTCAGGAGAGTACTCCCGTGATCCATCAGGCCACCACCATGGCTCAAGTGGACAACGAGGGCAGAGGCAACCAGGCTCATCCAGGAGGCAGGAGCCCCCTTCAGGTTCTAGGCCACAGCAGGGTCTTGGAGAGCAGCAACCACAACCACAGCAAGGACAGCAGCGATCCACATCTGGCCAGCAAGCATCGGCCAAGCAGACAGGGTCTCAGCCACCTGAGACGGGGCAGCAAGGTCTACACCAAATGGGACAAACAACACGTACACAGCAGCAGCAGCCACCACAACAACCTGGGCAACAGCCAGCAAATACAATGGGAGCAACTCAGCCCACAACCACAGCTGCTGGCATGGGAACAGCTATAAATCAGCAGCAATCTAAGGCAGGTCAGGCTCCAGCACAGGCAAGACAACAGCCAGGAGGACCCCCCACCGCCCAGCCAGCTGCTGCTGTGGTGAGTTTCCATTTACTGTAAAACCACATTTCATATTTGATTATATGAAGGATGTATTAAGTTTTTTACATACGTTTGCCCTTGAAAGTGTGATTGACAAATATTTCATTTCTTTTAAATGAGTTAATAGTTGCTTTAACGTTGCCCCTCATTGGTTGCGCAGTTAAAATCTGAGCCTGCTGCACCTGCACCTGCTCCCTCACCTGCACCAACTCCTGCGGTTGCTATTGGATCAAAAGCTGTTCCTCAGGCTGCAAAACCCCCCCAGATTCCTGTCACAGGAATCGGTAAGTGGAAATCATTTTGGTTTCCAGCAAGATAGGGAAACATATTTCATTACTGGTGTATGATCTAAGCAAAATATTATGTGCCTTTTGTCTTTTCAGGTTCAAAGGCAGCACCCCGGCCAGGAGGTATAGGCAGCGCTGCACAACCGCCTGCAGAAGGAGAAACTGTTCTTACAAAGATCCTGCAGGGGGGAGCGGCGGAGCAAGCTGGAAAATTAGGAGATGGTATGGAACTGTGAAACATAAGCCATCAAAATTTTGGCAACAGGGATAGAGACAGATGTTATGATGATGACTATGTAGCATGTCTTGATTTAGGATCGTAATTAGTTGCCATTTAGAAGATGCTTTTCTTCCAGAGCAGCTTTTACTACAGTAATTTCAGGTGTAGTACCCAAGGGTATCCTGGGTTTAAATGAAAAATGGCTGTGATCTCAGTAATTCTCAATTCCTGAGTTACTCCTACTTGGGATTGAATCTACAGCCTTTGTTGGCAGCCCTGGGGCCGTATTCACAAAACATCTTAAGGCTAAAAGTTGCTCCTAATCAGGGCTTAAATATTGGGTTCACTCCGAGCAGAATCAGTATTTTAACTTTTCTGTTCATGCGTTTGTAACGTTACCGTTCTGAAAACAGTGTGATTAGAAAAAATACCAGTTAATAAGGTTATTTTTTAAAACCTATACTTTACACAAGAACTTGAATAGAACTGTATACTAAGACTAAATCTTGTTACTCCCGAGACTTGTGCTCTATACACATTTTGGAGACCGTCTTTGCTTATTTTCAATTCAAGAGTAAATTAACTTCTGTGAATAAGTACTGCATTTTCTTTACTCAAAAAAAAAAAAAAATGTTTGAAAAGGCATTTTTTTATGTTTAGGAGCAGAGAAGCGTGTCTTAGTCTGGCATTTGCTGTCTAGTCATTGCCAATACAGCATGTCCAAAGCACTTCATCTTTTATAACACAAGCTTTTCACCAAATGTATTAAATGACTGCAAAAACTGAGCGTCCACATAGCTACAATAAACTTTATAACCTGTAAGTTAATAAAAATGTAATGCAATGCACTTACTGCTTCATGTGCGGCTGTTCTAATCAGAGCCAGCGCCAGGGCACATAAATCGGCTATGCCAAAAACATACTGCTATACTTCTCTACCAACCACTGTGTGTGATTTAAAAGAGCGCGCTCTTAAAAAAAAAGTGACATCATCCATAGCAATGAGTTCAACCCAGCCTTGCTCTTATATTAAGAGTTCCTTAGCTCTTATGAGTTTTTTAAGCTAAAACTCCTATCTAGGAACCCTTTATTAGGACTCCTAGTGGTAAGATAAAATTCATTGTTAATATGGCCCAAGATATTTTAAGATCTAAATCTATGTTTTAAGCACCTAAATTGTGTTTTTGTTTTTCTCATCTTTTATTCAGCTGTATCTGCTCTCGGGAAGAAGTTTACTTCATTTTGGTGATCTGCTGATAAGAAGGTAAGAATGAATTTGGTTGATTGTGGTTTATACTAGTTAGCGCTAGATTGGTCGCCATGCTGGTTAAGCTAAAAGTTAAAAAGTAGTAAGAGTAGTGTTGACATTTCTTGCATTACCCTTTTAAATGATTAGTATATGTAACTGTTACTAATATGAGCTTTTTAAACCCATTGGACATTTTTTGCTTTGCTCAATTGTTCCTCAGGCATAAGTTGGGGTGACTTGGTGTTAGAACTGGAAAAACCTATGAATTTTTTGCTGCCATTTAACATCTTTAGCCTGAGGGCGGGGTACACCTGAGGAAACTGGTGAGTATTTTATTCTGCAACTCAACAAGCTGAGTAATTGTACTCCAGGCACTTTAATTACAATTAACTAACATTGATAAACCAGCATGTGTGAAAATCATGTAGTCAAAACTGTAGTCAATGTATTTGCATTCTGATTTTCACACATGCTGGATGTGTGAAAATCAGAATGCAAATACATTGACTACAGTTGTAGCTAGGGCTTTGAAAAAGGGAATGGCTAGCAGTTTAATGCTAACGGACAGAGCATTTCTTATGAGAGTGATTTTGCTTCTTGATCTGTACGTCAGGCAGGCCAACTGTGCAACTATGTTCTCTGCCACTTGCTCTGTCGAAGGTTAGAGTTCCGGTTAGCTGACCCTGATCCGAGGTCACTGAAATCTAACCTTTCACTATTCAGTGTGGGTGAATTGGGTCAGTCAAAGTGAGCTATAATTAGCAGGCAGATCAGTGGGCTTGGATTAGCATTAGCATCCGTGCAAAGCTCATTCATCTTTGTGCTGACGATATTCTGATGAGTCACATTAATCAAGACGCAATCAAAATTGCACAGTGTACCATGTCAAAGTACCAGAAATTAAACTGGTTTGGGAAAAGTTTTGTTTTTTAAAATTCTGCACATGTATTCACCAACTGTACAGTGAAATGTGGCCATAAAATCTTAGCCTTTCCTGCAGTAGTCATATTTCTTCCATTCCTTTATCTACCCGTGGTCTGTCTCTTCCTCCTCATACTGTCGCTGCCTGGAGTTGCATCATGGTGACTGTTGTGGTATTGTACTGAGCGCGGTGTGTTGCATGTGTAGATCCAAAGAAAGGATCTGGGATAAAACAGGTTTAGGGGATCCTTAAACCACGGCTAATCCGATTCAACTCCCGGCTATCCAATCCAAATCCTGCTCCATACATCAGCGTGGTTTACTTATGCAATCACATTAGAATGTGTGAGCGTCATTCTAGTCACTTTATTCAAATTCAAAGTAATATACTGTGCTCCTCATGCAAACCTCTTTTTTTTTAAAGATTTGTTAAGGCTAGTAGTGCATGTAAATGCAGTAGTATTTCTGAACATCATGCAATACATTTTAAGTCAAACTTTCCATCTTTTCTGACTGTAATTTGTGCCATTTATTCAAATTTGTGGTGACAATGTTTACACATGGTGCTTGCAGCTTGTTTACACATGGTGCACACATTTTGTTTAATACTGTTAGAAATATGTTGGTGTGAGGAATTCAGCCTCTCCTGTCCTCTAGTGTTTAAGAAGAGTACTACATTTTATAACCCTCAAAAATTAAACTAAACTGAAAAACATGAAATGTAAAGCTTGTGTTTTTGTTAAATCACTTACATTTAATTATTCTGTAAAATCTTAATTGAGTGGTAATGAGTCTAAATGGTCATTTCTTAGGTGGAAATGTGTGTGTGGGGGGGTTTAACAGATTAAAGCAACACTGAGTAAGATTTTTCACCTTCAAATAATGTTTCCAAAATCGTTTCAGTGGTTCATTAAGTCGTAACAGGGTGAAAGGCACTTCTGCCTCCGCTTTGCGGTCCTATATCTGCTTTAACCACACTATGTAAGATTGCCAGATCGGGTCGCGTTTCTGTAGTTCTAATGAGACGTAAGAAAACTACAAATTTGACTTGCTTTACGTCAAGCGTTACAATAGTCATTATTTAGTTTTTCTTTGTTTCTGATATCGCAATACATCATACTTTTATGAAATCATGCAACATACTCTGCTGATAAACAGCGAGCGTGCGTGCGACAGTAGGATGTGGTGGGCTAAATTATTTACGACAGCGGTAATGGATAATTCCGCTTCCAACCTGTAGGGTGACCGCGGAGGAAAAGTTACTTGGTGTTGCTTTAACTTTTGGTTTTCTACAGACAATGTCAGTAAGTGATTCTATCTCCTGCCAACATGTATAAAAGCATGTACTTTAGAAACGGTTAAGGCCCTTGCACACTGAATCCGAAATTTCCGTATGCGTTTTTTCGTATTCTTGATTGTCGAAACACCATTCAGACTCCATTCAAACTGCTTGTTACGGATGATGCGAAAAACACAGAAAATCGAACCCGATTCGATTTTTTTTTATGATGGACGAAAGTTTCGAAGGCAGTATGCGTGATCGACATAACGTGAGGTCATATTTATTTTTTTAACGTGTGAAATTTTCGGAAGCGAAAGCCTGCAAGGGCCTTTAGGGTTATTTTTATATTTCTTGCCTGGACCCTTGAATTCCCACTGTAATTGCATTTTAAACTGAGAGTTGAGGCAATTTTTTTTTTCTGTGGTAATGGACATTGTCATAAATTCTGTCTGTAGAGCTTAATTTGCATTGCACCCAAAACATTCCTCTAATAACCTTTATTCCATGAGCATTTGACCAACTGGGAAAATACCAAATATTGTAATATTTCTTTCTTTTATCTCTTCTCCAGATGTTTCCAATGAAAACATTAGGATGAAATTCACAGGCCCAGTCTATCCAATGATATCTACAAAACCGGAGGCTAAATCTTTCATCCAAAGTGTTTCCGTAGTTGCTATTGAAGCAATTACAGTTCCCAAAATGCCAAACTGCCTGTTCTTTTTGAGATTTTTCCAATTATGTCTTCCCTCATATGACATAATCTGTGCTCAGGTGACCCTCCCTATTCCAAAAACAGCATGAAGATGTCAAGCAGCTGCAGTTCTTAGCTTTTTGCAGTCCTAATGAAGACTTCTCTGCCCAGACTCAAAGAGACCATAGCAGTGACGGAGAATAACTACCTTACAAAGGCTTAAAACAAAACTGTTTAAAAAAATGTATGCTCCATTTCTAAGATCTTGACATTCCAATATGGCGATGATTGACCCTATCTATGAATGTTTTTGTTCCTCCCTAACCTTTTTGTCACGTGTGTAATGAATGCAAATGTGTAAACCGTGGACATGGAATGCACGCACAAAAAAAAAAAAAAAAAAAAAGTATACGTATATGATATATATATATATATATATATATATATATATATATATATTATATATATATCTAGACAACTTTTCAGAGTCTCTAAGGGTGAAGCCATGTGCACCTTGTATAATAAGCTGGTTATTTAACGTAAAACTATCAGTCAAGTGCAGAGGTCAGTAATATCAGAATGTTAGCATAGTCGTGTCCCTCTTTTATCAACCATTAAGCCATCACTACCCTATCCCAGAATTCCCTAAATTTCCTTTTTTTTTGCCAGTTAGCTTCTTATCAGTTTCGCCTAATTTTCTTTTAAATTAAGAGCCTTACTAAGATTTTTTACTTGTATACCTCACATATTTTTTTTAAAGTTCCATATCATCCTTACTTGATTTATTTTGCACAAGTGTATACTGCTGAACATGTACATATCTCTCGTTAACACACTGCTATTGTAAGATAATGATTTGTGTATTTATGGATTTATATTTCGGGTAGTTTAATGTTTGGTATTATTATTATTATTATTTATACCTTTACATCATTTTTTTTCCTCGTCATTATTGATAATCTAAACCGTTCTCATATTTTTCCCCTCCCCCTGAAGCAATAGCATGCTAATCCGTACAGAGCACAATAATTTTGCATTCAAGTTCCTCGTCACAGATGTTATTGTCATACATAGACAGGTAAAATAAGTTTCCACAAACCCCAATAAACTCACCATTTCGCCCATCCAGATGTTCCACAAAAAAATAAATAAAACACATTTACTGATATGTAGATCCACTTAGAAAAAGGGTTTGAACTAATTTCAAATGTTCTATGCAATAATCCATGTAAAACCTTTTCCCACTGCGACATCCCTCACCGATACTGCATTACGATATGTTCTAATATGACTAGGGACATGTTTGTATTTACCTTGTATGTATGAAAATATCGAAACTACTAGATTTCTTTCTTATTATTTTAGTGGCATGTTTATGAAAGCCCTCGTCTTCCCTAGTTTTCAGGGAATCTGTTGCCAAAGGGTTAACTGTGTGGACTGTTGGTCTTGGACATCCACCATCTCTGTTGCTTGCAGCATGATTCTGCTCAGCTCTCTTTGGCTCTTTGTAATGCTGTCATTCGCTCTTCGTGTCCGCAGTTTGATCAGGCGACAAGTCGGGCACACAGCTTATGCACTCGTTATTTCATCTCCTCCAACAGGGAAACGTCGTGTTTGGGTTGCGAATGTTGCCGTGTCCACACAGGACGCGCGCAGGTCTCCGTGCGATACCACCGAGAGATGGAAAATAAAGACCATTATTATTACGTGATCTTAAAGGCACGTGGATATGTAAATTGAGAATGTCATCACAGTCGAAACTATGCTTTGGAGAAGATTCAAAGGTGTAAACGTGATCACTGTAGCATGAATTCACCTCCATGCCATTCATATGAAAATCAGGGCATGCACATTGAAAGCACAAGCATCACCATTTGAGTTTGCGAGGTGCGTTGACTAGAGGTGAAACTTTTCCTTTTTGATACTGGAATGTTGTTTAGGCAATCAAGACTCTATGATGAAGAATGATAACTCTTCTACATCACTGTTACCATGGAGATATTCAATAACAAGTGCATGAGCCAAAGTTGCCACCACAAAAGCCGGCCACAGTGATAGATAGAAATACGCAAACACGGACATATCTACACAAACAGGCATGTGAACACACATACACACACATATATAGACTAACTGTCGCTGTAAATACTGACTTTGGTTATTTTGTACAGTGTTTAAATATCATGAGTAAAATGATGGCCGTCTTGTGCAACTTCACGCCGGCCTTGCTGCCAACCTTTTGTGCTTTTGTGTATAAAAGAATAATGATGATTATTGTTATTATTATGAGAAAAAAAATATCATAGTATATATGTTGCTGGCTCTCAATGACTGTTGACTACAGTGGAAAAAAAAATCTGAAAACATTTGGTCTGTGTAGGGTTTCTATAGGCTGCTATTGTGTTTGTAAAATCTAAATACAATGGAAAAATATGTAAGTGGCTTCCATCATGATCGTGCCAGAAAAGAGGGTTCAGAGTGAATAAAACAGATTTGTTATAAATTCAAAAGGGAATTGGGGGGAAAAAAGTGAAAAATTCTCTCACGAATCACTGTTGTAAGTGCAATGGGCTAAATGTGAGTCCAGTATTCATTGTGAAATATTGTGTTCTTTTCAATGTATTCCTGTTAAAAGATAAATTTCTGGTGCATCATGTCATGTAATGTGATTATGAAAATAATGAACCTGCAATTTGTTTCCAGACTGGAGAAGAATAAAGACAAAAAACTAAAATTGACATGCAGTCTCTTGTATTGGTGTCAGTCATTCATTGCAGGAAAATGTACGTCAACCTCTCTTTCTTTCTTCTGTAATTTGAAATGGCTAAATTCAAGTCACATGTTTGGTTGTGTAATTC